>NW_019154153.1:5945854-6350494 GCF_002288905.1 Enhydra lutris kenyoni
TCCTGAAAGGAGGCCAGAAGAGTAAACAAGAAGGACAGGAACAACCAGAGGAAAAGTGAATTCTGAGATTCCAACTGAGGAGTCTGACTAAATTGAAAGTTATCTAATGGGCAATGATTAAGAAATATATTACTCCAGTCAGGATTCTGATTATATTTATAATTAACCGTAAGAAGATTGGGTCTCTACGGTATTAGACTCTGGCACCTTCTAGATGACATGTGACAAAATGTGAGGGTTCCATATATTTTCCTAATACACTCTTCTTTGTGACTTTTACCTTCAAGGTCTCCGGTTATATGTCCATTAGTAAGTTAATATTTTTTACTTCACTGAGAACTAGAAAACTTCAGATGGAATATCCCTGAATTTGCTGAATTTACTCTCCCATCACAGATGCAGTAATGCATTTCCATCAGTCCTCCCCTCTTCCCACTCTATCACAATGAAAAGAAGTCCTTTACTCTCCTTTAAGGTTATTTTTTCTAGCTATACCCTGCATTGCCCTATTCACCATTCCTAGGAATCTTGTTCTATTAATTACCCCATTTCTAGCCTAGATCTTCAATCTTGTTCTTCCTTATAGTTTTTCCACTTGTCAACTTCAGCTTTTAATCATACTCAAATCTCTCCCATATTAAAGACAAAAGAAGTTTCCTCAATCTCACAGTCCCCTTTAGCTGTTACCTCTATTTCTCTCTTGTTTTCTAGTTCCAAGATTCTTCAACAAATGCTTTCTTGTCCTAACATCACTTGCCCACTCCATTCATTCCTTGACTACTACAATCTGGCATCTGTTTCCACTACTCCCTTGAAACTGCTTTTTTAAGACAACCAATGACCTACATCTCGCTATATTGCTTATATTAACTGACCTTCCTGAAGTGTTCCCTTCTCTTTCCGAAGTGCGTTTGTCTCCCAGATGCCCAAGTCAAGAGACATGAGAGCCACCCTTAGCTCTCTTTATTACCTCCTTAGCAGGCAGTTCTCTCTTACCCTTTTCACCAGCCCTCTAGAATTTCCTTCCACATAGTTTGGGTGAGATGAACCACATCCCATCTCCAGGGAAGAACCCTGATTTCTTTCACCCAGTCAGTACATCCCAATTTCCTGGCTGCAGTTATTGGCTCAGAGATGAGTAAACAATACCAGTCAGGACAAGCAGGGTCACTAAAGTTTAATTCCAAAGCTCTTATTTGAGCCATCGGAGAATTGGACTTATTTCCTACCAGACACAAAGTATACACTCTATGGAGTTACTGGTAGCCATGCATGAGAGTAGAGTCTACATTCATAAAAGGAAATGGAGAAATGGAGAAAGAAAAAAATTACATCCTAGCCATAAATGCTGAGTGCTGGATATAGCCTTTCCTGAAGTTCCAGATCTGTTTACAACATTCTCAGTTTTCTTAGCCAGTGAATTCTCTTTTTAAATGTAAGCCATTTGGGTTTAAGTTTTTACTTCTATTATCAGAAAGAGTTATAACTAACATGAGCCCCTGTATCTAAATCATATCTCCAAATATTTTCCATAATATTTTGCAAGTCTCTTTAAAATCCTTAATGAGAGATTCTTTAATGAGATTTAATGAAAAAGCTCAACTCAAACTAATTTAACAATAAGAAAACTATTGAATTTCATAATAGAGAGTTTCATGGTAGAAAGGCTTCATGGCTGATCGATTTAGCAGCTCTCTGATGCCACCAGGATCTGGGTTCTTTTTCTCCTTCTGCTATGACATCTTCAGGGTTGGCTTAATCTTTCAGGCCAGTAACAGGGTGCATATAACAATGACTCATCCAGACATGACAGTAAGAGTATGAACAGAAAGTGTTTCTACAGCTCTTTCTTATAACTGAGAAAGTCTTTCCCTGAAGCCCTCACATCTCCTTGGCTAGGATTGGGTCATGGGCCAATTTCTCATGAGAGAGCCTGAAACAGTTGTTGTCTCTTCAGGCACATGACTATGGGTAAGAGAATTCCATTAAAGAGAACAAAGAAGATTGGAAGCTCACTACAATGAATACTTCATGACCTGGCTCCTGCCAACCAACTTCTCTGCCTTCTTCTTTTGCCACCCACCTCTTTATACTTGACCTTCCGTGCAGATTTCTGGTGCTTTTTCTTTGTGTGTTACTTCCTCTTCAGTAATTTGTCTCATAGCTTTCAGCTCAGCCTCACTAGACTGTAGTCTCTGTCTCCTCAACTCAGGGAGTTCATCAGGTTCTGCTTAGGCTCCATCTTCTTGTAGAGCTTCTGGAAAATATTTCCAGGCAACAAGCTAAGATAGGCATAAAACTCACCTCATTTGTTTCTCTTTTCTATAACATATCAATTCCATCTTGCCTACTCCTCAGTGCTGCCTCCTGTATTTTATCCAGTTTTTATTGTTTTTATTTTTAAATCAAAAATAAAAAAATATTTTTATTTATTTTATTTTATTTTCATTTTGTTATTATATATTTTAATTTTTGCTAGTTGTTTATGGTGATAGGAAATGTCTAGCACCAGCTATTCTGCTATGGTTGAAAACTGAAGTTGGCTGTAAGGCTTCCCAATGGTAGGCATTACATTTGTTCTTTTTTCTTATTCTTGAGTTTCTAGGGGCTTCTCTGCCTTCAGTGAATGTTTATTAAAACTGTCTGATGCAATGATTCCTGACCTTTCTGGTGGCTTTCTCTTGAAGTTGGCATTTCATTGAACTTTATGCCAGACACTACTGATCAGTACTCGATTTATACTTTATCCTCACAACAGCCTATGATATAGACACTGCATTTTACAAATAAGGAGATAAAAATGTGAAATGACTGGAGTGACTTGTCTAAGATTTGAATGATTGAATTAGAAGTCATCTCTGACTTAAAAACAGGTTTCAACTCTTCCAGGATAATCTCCTTTTGAGATTTTGACAAAAAAAATCAGTTATGGACCTGGTCCTCAGAAATAAGGTTATTTACATGTACCAAAAATGTGTATAAAATTTGAGAAGGTTCACATACCCTTGGAACCCATCCATAGATAAGCCCAATGTCATCAAGAGGACCCCTGACTAATGGAGCCATCCACACCATTCATTGTCACCTTAAACCCTTGGTGAACTTCTGAACTTTCCTTCCTGCCTGCTAGTGGTTCTATTTTACTGTTTACAATTATACCTCATACCTTAAAGACCTCCACTCCTCTTCTTGTGACATTGTCCTCAGCAGAATCTAAGACGAGTCCTCATGGGCATATCCTTGCCTGGTAAGACCACTTCTCATGTCATATCTCGCCTTATCAGTACCTAGTACTTAAGAGATCCATCCTAAGAAGGAGGTTATATTTAGAACTAGTTTCACATTTTTCCATGAAAGATCATCAGAACTAATTCTATAATGACTCACTTCCAGGTTTATCTCAAATACTCAAGGACTGAACCCTGAAATACATGGTTTGTCACCACAAGTGAGCTTGGTATTGTCAGGCCATCCTGCTATATTTCCTAATCCTCTCACTTTCCTATTCTTTCACATTTCCTGCCCCTCCCCACATCTTTCAAGACCTCCTTCCCATCTTCACTTTTAGTGGATGACTTTGCTTCCCTTTTCACTGAGAAAATTACTTCTGATTGTATAAGTAAAAGTCTACCAATTCTCACAACTGCATCTACTAAATTACTTGTGTCTGAACTCTGCTATCCCTCTTCCGTTTTCTTTAGACTGTCCTTTTCCAAGGCCAACCCCTTCTTTTGGATCTTCATTCCCATTCTCCTCTTGCCTTCTCAAGAACATTGCTCCAATTTTTCTCTTTTTATTGCATCAACAATTTTTCCTTTTCTACTGAATCATTCCTATCAGCATACAAACATATTGTAATAGCTCTCATCTTTAAAAAAAAAAAAAAAAAAGACTTGCCCCTCTTTATCTTCCTTCAGCTTCAACTTCATTTTTCTTTTCCCCATTTACCCCCAAATTCCGAGAGTTGATTTTTCCCACTATAATCAGTTCTTCTCTCTCAATCTCTAACGAAGTCAAATTTTCTCAATCCAGTAGTCAATTGCAAGTTCCTCATTCTATTCATTCTATCAGCAGTATTTAACAAAATTGATCTGTCTTTCCTAAAAATACTACTCATTTTCTTTGACAGACCCTACATTATCTTGGTTTGCATACCTTACCAGTCATTCTTCACTGGCTCTTCCTTCTGGTTCTGGCTCCTAAAATTAGGATATCCTGACGTGGAATTCCTGAACATTTTTGGTTGTCGCAACTGGGAGCAGGTGCTACTAGCAGCTAGTGAGTAGAGGCCAGGAATGCTTCAGAACATCTTAAACTTCAAAAACAAAAACACCCTCTACAACCAGAAGGATCCATTCCAAAGATGAATGTGTTAAGGTTGACAAACCCTGATCTACCCAGACCTTCTCTCTGAACTCTAGACTCACATACCCAATTTCCTACTCAACATCTTCATTTGGGTATTTAACAGATAGCTCAAACTTAGCTGAAGTTTTGATTCCTTCTGCCTCAGCTCAGGTTCCCTAGAAGACAGAACCCAAGGCAAGACTTATGGTTTAATGGAAGGTGTGATCCCCCGTGCAATGAAATTAAGGAAAATGGGAAGCGAGATGAGGAAGTTAGGGTACAAATACAAGGTGGTGAGTTACCAAGCTGTCAAATGCTTCACGAGGCACAAAGAGATGCAGCCCTGTCACTAGACTATTTGGTTGTTCATCTCTGAAAAGATTAAAGGAGAAGGAATTTACCTATAGGCTCCATAATATTTCATATCTCCTACTGGGCAAGCTCCCACTGGTCCATTGAATTAATGCCTCCAAATGGCTGTGTTGTTCACCTGGACCTTCTTCCAGTCTTGAGAAACCCAAATCATCACAGTGTGGTCAACCTCAGGAGGCAGAACTCTGTTGCCCATGCACAGCTGGGTGTTCCAGCAGCAGCTGAGGTAGGGTGAGTGGCCGCAGGGCAAGAAGAATGGAAAGGCAGAAAGCATCTGAGGAGAGGCCTCAGCTGTCCACTACAGTAATAACCAAGACCCACAAGGTCTAACACTTCATGTAGCTCATATTCTGGTGAAAGAGAAGCTGTCCAATCCACTCCAGTAAATGATATCACCATCCACCTAGTTACTAAGACTACAAACCTAGGAGATGTTCTTGAAATGTTTCTTTCCCCCACATCCCTAATTCTGCCATCTCTATTTTCAAAATGTAATTCTATTCCAACCACTACTCACAAGCCTACTAGTACCTTGCTTGTTTAAGCCATCATTGCCTGTGCCACTTAATAACCTCCAATCTCATGCCTTATTTCCAGTAGCCAGAATAATCTTTAAAAGTGGCAAATCATATTATATTATGACATGGAACATATTATATTTCTAAATGAAATATTTGTACAGTGGCCCAAGAGGCTCTACATGGTTTGGTCCCTGCCTACTTTTCTGACCTACCTTCTACAACATTCCTTTCATTACTTCTTTCTAACCACATTGGTGCTCATTTGTTTCCCAAATATACTAAGCTTGCCTTGGGATCTTTGCCTTTGCTCCTACATCTATGCTTCTGTTTTCCTGTTCCCTTTTCTCTCTCTTCTTGAATTTCTTTGTCCAAATGTTACTTCTGCAAAGGCCCTTCCTGTCCATGCAGATCTATAATTGTTACTCCAGATCCCCTTCTCTTAATTTTCTTTACCTAATGTTATAATGTGTGGTTTATTTATTTTTTTTATTGTCTGTCTCTCACCAGAATGTGAGCTCCATGAGTTCTGGGACCTCACATGTCATAGTTATTACTGTCTGCAATGCTGGAATATGACTGACACAAAGGTTGGACTAAGCAAATATTTGAGTGAATACATATCTTTAGACCCCTACCAACTGTGGGCTACCTGAAAGAATGAAGAGTTCTGGGGCACCTGGGTGGCTAAGTTGGTTAAGCAGCTAACTTACTCTTGATTTTGGCTCAGGTCATGATCTCAGGGTTGTGAAATTGATCCTCCCTTGGGCTCTGGAGTCTGTTAAGATTCTTTCCCTCTTCCTCTGCCCCCTGCCCCCAAAAGAAAGGAACGATGAGCTCCTAGCTCAATATCTTTCTTCCAGTTCCTTGGAAATACAGTCCTGCTCTAAATACACCTGCTAGGAATGTTGTAAACCTCCAGATTTTATTATGCCTCCTAATAAAACCCTGAGTTTAGGAACCTGGGATCCCATGCAGTCTGCAAATCATTTTTAGTAAGACAATCTCTAAATGCTGAATTGGGGCAAGTGCAATCCACATGATGCTAGGGAGATGACAGCCTTAGAGGCATTTAAAAGAAAGAAGGGTGCTATAGGCAGAGGGAGGCACAAAAGCAGGATAGGGAAGCCCAGTATTGCTGGGACATGGTCAGAAAGTGTTCATCAGGTCTAATAGCGTAAAGTCCCATGGGGCTGTAACAGCAGCAACAGCAGCAGCAGAAACTGGGGACTTGACAGTGTTTCAGTCCACAGCTCCTTCTTTCTTTTCTCCCCTCCCCTTTCCTCCCCTCCCTTCCCTCCTTCTTGTAATAAAGCAGTACCGCAGAAAGGCAGGGGACCATGGAGTTTGTAGGATACAGGAATATTGTGTGTGAAAGGTGGGGAAAGGGCAGCGTTGAATATGGGACGGAGGAGTTTAGGAGAACTCATTGTTCGTAAAAGAAAAGTCGGGGTATGGATCCGGAGGTGTGGAGGGAACAAGTACTTTTCTTTTTCTGAAAGGAATGCTGGAGTCTGAATCTGGAGGAGGGATTTAACTAGTTCCGTACCCAGGATCTTTGCACTGCCTGGGCAACCCTGCACAGGCCTCTGCTTTCCACAAGCCACAACAGAGTGGGGAGGATACAATCACTGGCTTTGATTAAAGTGGTGGCTGGTGTAGGCGGGAAGCAAAGCGATCTGCGGTGATGAGAAGGGTGGTCCCAATGCAGCAGGGGAACCAATCAGCGGCGACTCCGGGTTCTTGCGTCCTCCTTGGAGACTCCGTAGCAGTCAAAGTACCAGAGCTGCAGGCTGCCTCCTGGAGCGCTGAGGTCGCCGAGGCGCAGCGCCTCTGGGGAAGCAGCTGTAGCGGCACTCTGAGAGCACCGCGGACGCCCCGGCTCGTGTTGCCCTGCGCCTCTGTGCGGACCCTTTCCGAAGAAGTTGCAAGCCTTGCAAGAGGCTTTCTGGAGGCACTAGGCCGAGAAAAGGGGCTGCGGGAGGAGGGACGTAGGTGGGAGGTAGGCAGGCGACTTGCTTCTCAGATTCGTTCCAATTAGCACCAAGTTGGCAGACAACCCCACAAACCCACGAAGCCTTTGGTTGCCCACAAATCGCATTCTCCGTATTTCAAAATAATCTGATCGTAAGAAAACTTCAACTCCCATCCTAGGTCAAGGGGGGACAGACTCAGCACCACTGCCTCGCAGTAACACTACACAGATAAACCCAGTTGATCAACTGCAGAGCTCTCCCCAAAGTGCGCATCTCTCCCAGTCCAGGGGAGACAAGCTGGGTCACCCCTGCAGAGAGACCCCAGCGGGAGGGGCGGGATGGCACGCAGAGCATGGCGGCAGAAGCCGATTACCGTGGGACTGCACAAACGCAAGCCCATCTGAGGAGTTTTGCCAGGAACACCGCTGCCTGCATTGCGTCGGACCTGACCATTTCCAACGTGCGATTCCTTGGGAAGGTCGCGGCCAGGGAGCGTGCGTGTGCGGGGCTGTGCACCATAAGGGAAGTAGATTGGTGGTCGGCTTTTCTGGCAGCAGGAGGAAAAAGCTGTGCTGGTAAGGGTGGGAACTGAATGACAACCCCCCTCTGCCAAGCCACCCCCTCATATTTTCCATCTACCTCCTCGCTCCTGCCCTCCCCCGCCCTCCCCAACCCACGCCCGAGTGGGCCAATCGCTGCTCCGCATTCCAGGCGCTTTCTCAGGTTTCTGCTGATCTTGCAGCGCCCAGAAATGGACCGAGCGGACCTGCCGCCGCACGCACCCTGCCCCACTCGGAGCTCCTAACTGCTCCCGGCACGCCGCGTAGCCTCGGCGAGGTCCACGCTGGGGTGCGGGAAGCGGAGGAGATCCGAGAGCCATGTAGATCCAGGCTCTTGCTCGCCCGCCTCCTTTGGGATTGAATCAAGGGCTCCCATAGTGTTAGGAGGGGGCGAGAGTGCTGTTTATCGTCATTTGCTTCCGAGCCTCGGGAGAGGGTGGCATTTTGCTTTTCCGCCCCGCATCCTCCGGAACTCCCTGCACCAGCGAGAGGACGGCGTCTCTAGGTTGCTGGCGACCGGTGAGAATGGGGGAAGGGAACGGACATTTTCGCCGTAGCGGCTCGCTCAATCGATTGTCCCACTGAAGGGGCGTAGGACGAGGGGGTGAGGGCGGCGACTTTGCCCCGGCGCCTCTCAGATGCTGCCGCGGCTCCGGCCGCCGCTCCCGCCCGGGTACTGCAAAGGCGACCTGCCGCATTCCTACTGGGGCTCTCCTCCGACTCAGCACCGCCCCTGCGCCAAGCCGGCCGGCCAGGTAGGGGGCTCCCCAGTCCGGGGCTGCAGAAGCACGGGCAGGGGCGCGGGGTGGGGGAAGCAGAGGGTGTGGGGATGCTGCCCGGCACCTGGAACTCCCCGGGAGTCTCTCGGCGCTTTCCCGATCTTTAGTTTAACGAAGTTGTAAACAGATCGGTTGTCGGGCATTGGGGAAAGTGGGATGGAAGAGCCCAAACTTGGATTTCCGGGTGTCTGCGTGTGTCTGTCTGTATGTGCTAACCCTAGCAAAAGTCCAGTGCTTTCTAAAAAAGCTAGAGGTCTGTGCTCTTCGGTGTCTGTAGGTCCGTCCCATCTGAATGCTTCTGATTTTCTACCCCCGTATCACTTTCTATTTCTCTGCAGCGTCCATCGATCGCCCTGGTGGGAGCTTAGAAGGCGGCAGGCGAAGAGGGGTAGGAGGGGGGAGAGCCAAGGAGAAGCAGAGGGGGTGGCAGGCGAGGGGATCTGCTGAGCTGGCTCTGCACCCGGTCCTAGGAGGGCTCACGGAAGGGAGGGGAGGACAGGGTGACCCCCGAAGTGATGGCCCGGTCCGCTAGAACGGCACTGCGCTAAGGCACCTCGGAGCAGGAAGATACACCAATCCTCCCCCCACTCCACCCTCGGCAAAAAGCTACACCCAGGGCCGCAGGCGAGGGGGATTCCAAACTGAGTAAAAGGCAGGGTGGAGGGGAAGGTAAGGAGAAGTGAAGTCACAGATCTCTCCACCTGCTGGCTTTGAAGCCCTTTCCCCTGAGCGTGGGGAAGCTGCGCACTCCGGTGGGGGGGGCGCTTGGGTCCCCCCCACCCCTCCTCTCCCGCTGCTTCCCACCCCCGGCCTTCTCCTGGTCTCTCACCCCTGCGCCCTGCTTCCACAATGACGGTGATGTCTGGAGAGAACGTGGACGAGGCTTCGGCCACCCCAGGCCACCCCCAGGATGGCAGCTACCCGCGGCCGGCGGAGCACGACGACCACGAGTGCTGCGAGCGCGTGGTGATCAACATCTCCGGGCTGCGCTTCGAAACGCAACTCAAGACCCTGGCGCAGTTTCCCAACACGCTGCTGGGCAACCCTAAGAAACGCATGCGCTACTTCGACCCTCTGAGGAACGAGTACTTCTTCGACCGCAATCGGCCCAGCTTCGACGCCATCCTCTACTACTACCAGTCCGGGGGCCGCCTGCGGAGGCCGGTCAACGTGCCCCTGGACATGTTCTCTGAGGAGATCAAATTTTACGAGCTGGGCGAGGAGGCCATGGAGAAGTTCCGGGAGGACGAGGGCTTCATCAAGGAAGAGGAGCGCCCCCTGCCCGAAAAGGAATACCAGCGCCAGGTGTGGCTGCTCTTCGAGTACCCTGAGAGCTCGGGGCCCGCCCGGGTCATCGCCATCGTCTCGGTCATGGTCATCCTCATCTCCATTGTCATCTTTTGCCTGGAGACTCTACCGGAGCTGAAGGATGACAAGGACTTCACAGGCACCGTGCACCGCATCGATAACACCACGGTTATCTACAATTCCAACATCTTCACGGACCCCTTCTTCATCGTGGAAACCCTGTGCATCATCTGGTTCTCCTTTGAGCTGGTGGTGCGCTTCTTCGCCTGCCCCAGCAAGACAGACTTCTTCAAAAACATCATGAACTTCATCGACATTGTGGCCATCATCCCCTATTTCATCACCCTAGGCACCGAGATAGCCGAGCAGGAGGGAAACCAGAAGGGCGAGCAGGCCACTTCGCTGGCCATCCTCAGGGTCATCCGGTTGGTAAGGGTTTTTAGAATCTTCAAACTCTCCCGCCACTCTAAGGGCCTCCAGATCCTGGGCCAGACCCTCAAAGCTAGTATGAGAGAGCTAGGGCTGCTCATCTTTTTCCTCTTCATTGGGGTAATCCTGTTTTCTAGTGCAGTGTACTTTGCCGAGGCGGAAGAAGCTGAGTCGCACTTCTCCAGTATCCCCGATGCTTTCTGGTGGGCGGTGGTGTCCATGACCACTGTAGGATACGGTGACATGTACCCTGTGACAATTGGAGGCAAGATCGTGGGCTCCTTGTGTGCCATCGCTGGTGTGCTGACAATTGCCCTGCCCGTACCTGTCATTGTGTCCAATTTCAACTATTTCTACCACCGAGAAACTGAGGGGGAAGAGCAGGCTCAGTTGCTCCACGTTAGTTCCCCTAATTTAGCCTCTGACAGTGACCTCAGTCGGCGCAGTTCCTCCACTATCAGCAAATCTGAGTACATGGAGATCGAAGAGGATATGAATAATAGCATAGCCCATTATAGACAGGCCAATATCAGAACTGGCAATTGTACCACAGCTAACCAAAACTGCGTTAATAAGAGCAAGCTACTGACCGATGTTTAAAAAGCCAAGCAAGCAAGCAAACAAACAAACAAAAGCCCCACTTAGTAGCTTGAAAGACTTAAAAACAAAACAAAACAAAACAAAAAACCAAACAACAAAAACCCTAGTGACTGACATCACTGTTTGTAGATACTTTACTAATTAGTCTCTGAATGCTCTATTTAACTGTCAATGCATTGTTGCATTGTGGATTTTGGGGGATGACGAACCAGAAGCTTTCAAGATACAAGAAAAGAGAAGCTATTTTCATTTTATTAAAAAAATGGGAAAAGAAAGTGTATTTTCTAATACTGGTTTAAAACAATTCAGTCCATGAGCTAGTCTAGGTAAACTAAGATTCATATGCTTCCCCATACTGAGACGTTTTTAATCCTTCGGCTTCTTTAATTTTTTTTCTTTTAACTAGAAACCAGATGATCATTTAGAAATATAAAATTTCAGTTTGCATGGGACTCCATTATAAAACTTTTGCAAACCGCACAGCACATTTAAGACAGTGCATCTGATGTATTATATGTAACATGATATACCAGCCAAAATGGGCAATGAACAAATGTTGTTTTTATTTTGACCAACCTAACTGTATATGACAAGGTGAAAACACACACACACACACACACACACACACACACATGCAAAATTACTTAAGACTGGTTCATGAAGCACCTTATAAATCTGATACTCGTCCTGGTCTTTAGGGATATTCCCTCTGCCCCATTCCCCTTCTAATCCAAACTCTTCTCTAAGAAAAAGATAACTGAATTACATTAATTGATTCATCTGCAGTGCTGCTAAGTTCCTCAACTGCAGGTGAGCCAAACACAGGTCTTTTCTCACCAGTCCTGCACTCTGAACCCTGGCCTCCAGAACTGGATGTAAAACCTTAGCCTCCTTATTGCAAGAGAGCACAAACGGAACTAAATGTAAGCATGTTTGAATCTGATCATATTTATTTTATAATCGCATGCCAAGAACGTTAACTCAGACAATAAGGGATAAGCTTACGTTGGAATCAACTCTTCTAAAAATACATCCTCTTTCATTTGCATTCACCGAAAGTGCACTCCTTCATTTATCCACTATTTTATTAGTAAATAAAGTACTGTATTTAAGTGCATATGTTAGTCAGATGGGAACAATAACTTTTTGGAGCTCAAAGCATGTTCTCTTATTCAGCATTATGGCCTATTTGATTAAGGTGTACCTTGAATTAATTAATGCATGATTTCAGTAAAAAAAATTTAAATCATATAAATTAAAAGTTTGTGGGATGAAAACCCAAAAGAAATAATGGGGGGGTGGGGGGTGGGGGGCACTCAGTTGATTTTCCTGCCTTCGCTCAGGGAAATGTCAGGTTTCTGTGCAGGTGTAGGCAGAGAGAGGACCAATATGCCCATCCCTTAAAGGGAAGCTATGTGGAAAACTAAATAAGTCATCAAGGTATATATAGCAACACCTAAGAACAAGTATTCTTTCTAGCTGAAAATAAACACAAGCAAAACAAACAAACAAAAAAGGTGCAATACTGCATGTTTTTTGGTGCATTCTTAGGATGTAAGTGAACATGTTTATCTCTTGTATGCATCCAAAGCAGAGCTGATTTCTTTTTGCAGTCATGATTTGAAGTCTGTAGAGACTTCAGCCCTCCCCTTGAGGCTCCCTGAAGAAACTCAACCAATTGATTTAATAGTTGCTTAGTGCCTTTATCCTGTACCCACAGTGAACTGCAGAAAGTGCCTCCATTAATACAGCTGAGATGTTATGTAACAAAAGGGAGGAAGGGTTGAGGCACAGATATTTTGCTTTTGCTTTTTCCACCCTCACTGTCTCACTTCACCACTGTGAGAAGACCACACCATCTGAAACCTGGGAGAGGAGAGATCCAGGAGGGTGCTGTCTCTCTGGCCATCCGCTGGACTTGGTCCCTTTGGCAGCCTGATCTGGGATGTAAACTGGGACCCGAGACCCATCTTCGAACTGGACATGAACCGGGAACTTGTTTTTTCCCCTCTCCTTCACCAGAAGCCAATATTCAGTTTTGGGGAATTTGTTTTCTGTCAAGGGCCGCTCTGGACTTGCAAGGCTTCCTCAGGTCCAGCGTAGTGTTCCATGCAAAGCTCCTTATTTCTCCTCTGTTAGCAAGAGCACTCTGCAAATCTCTGATTGTCTGATCTTTTCAGGCATCAGTGTGGATGTGGGAACACTGAATTCATAATAACTTTTCCTGGGCCTTCCCTCCCGGCCCACTCCTTTTAGATATTTTCTATGATGCTCCTATGATCTTTCCGCCTGGCAGTCACTTCACAGGGTGAGCATCTAACTTCTGCTGCCCCAGGCACTCAGCCCAGAGAATGGTGGGGACCCTGAGTCTAGCTGAAAGAGAGTCACATAACATAGGCCTCTGGGGGCCCAGCAACTGTCCACCAATGGAGAGGCACTCACAGCCTTTTAAGGACACCAAGGTGGGGAATCTTCATTCTGCACTTAGCATGTGGCTGCCTGCTGCTGCCCACCTTACATTCCTGCCCTGCTTCTTCTGGAAATCTTCCCTGTTACTTCCAGCCCTTCCCCCACCTTATCCTAGAACTAGCAGTGAGGCAATAAACCAAGAAGCTAGAGTAACACCCAGACTGGCTGACTCAGTTGAAAGAAAGAACATGGATATTTTGTTTTCCCATGCGGCTTTTGTGAATCTGTAAGACTGATGTAACATCACGGAAGACAAGGGGCCAAGGATTGCACAGCATCTGACCACAGGGCATTAAACCCTCCCCTGTGATGTTTCCTTCTCTTTTGAACCTTGACTCATCCTGGCTATTCCTCTCCTACCTGCTTAAAAGTCACCAGTTGGGAAAAAAAAAAGCCAACCTCCCCCAAATTTCTGGGGATATCTTGATCTTTTAATTAGACTTTGAGGTCTAGGACACACAGAACTTGAAACGCTGCACTCTGTCAACAGCAATAATCCACTCAGTACTATGGGATGGATGGGTCAGAGGATGAGAAAAATGGGACCAAGACTGATGAGACTGGCTTTGGCTACCTGGTATACCTCTCACAGATTTGCTGGACTGGGGTTCTTCTGCATGTGTTACAAGAAAAAGCGCTGCATGCATGAGCCTGTCAGCCTGGGATCTGGGATGAGTTGTTATGAAGTTGGGTGGTAGGGGGGAAATGAATGCTGCTTATCCATCTGTAGCTCATTGCAACCAAGTCAGTAGGAATGGAGTACAGGGATTATCTGTGTAGCATAGGCATGCAAAGTTTGACAAAGCTCTTACTTACCCCTTGCACTGTAATGTGCTGAAATGTTTTTGTAGACCTGAAGGTGCACTTAACAAAACTGCCTATTAAGGAATGACTATCTTTTGGTTTACTTACTTCATTTTATTTTAGTGGGCTTTTTACCTTTGAATCCCCATCCTCGGTCTTGAGCTTTCATGGCTCATGTCCTGAATACTTGTTTTCTCCAGAAGGAGAGACTTCTGACATGCTAATAGCCATAGCTCAGCTCTTCCAGTGTTTCAGGGCCCTAGTTCAATAGGGTGGCAAGTGGAAGGGTTGGGTCCCACCAGGGCTGTTAGCCATCCCAGCATCTCTGAAGTGGTTAACTCACCTCAAGTGATCTGAATTCGAGAGACCAAAGACATTAATTCCCTCTGTCCTCAGATTTAGAGAAGTCAGATTGTAGCTAGGAAAGCTTTTTGTTTTTCCATCTCTCCTTCCCCATCTGTGCACAGCCCTCCCTTGCTCCCCCTTTGAGAACTGAGTACTGATTATCAGTTAAAGGTTCATTTGGAGTGTGTTAGTGAGTTAGCCTAGCAAAATCAAATGAACCAATGGCATATTCTTCTGGAATATGGCTGATGGACAGTTGTTTCTCCAAAATGAAGTTGTACATCAGGTTTAGATTCCACTGTGGTGGAAACAAAGCACAGGTTATATCATAATCTTGACTCACTTGAGAATCAAAAAACAAAGAGGCAAACATGTAAACGGTAAGTGAGCAGATTTCTTTAAGTAGAAATTTGATTTAGTCCATAAAGGGCCTTCTTTATGTTGTATAGAGTTACAGGTTTTTCAAATTGGTTAACATCTGAAGAGTCAGTAAAAACAGTTTCTTAACCCTCCCATTTAGTATAGGAGACCTCAAAACACATGCTTTTTAACAATTTTACAATTAAATTCCTTATTTGGTAGATTGCCTTGAACACAAAGGAGAAAGAGCACATCAGCTGAAGGCAGTTCCCCATTTTCTTCCAGGGACAATTCATTCCTGGGAGAGGTGAGAATTGGTGGGTGGTAACCATCCATAGTATAGAATTGTTAGAAAGAATATTAACTGCCAAACAGCCATTTTACTTTCCTGTTTTGTCAAGAAAAGATGGAATCTTTTGATGTTTTTGTTCATTTCAAGAAGACAAGTAAACAAATGAAAATTTTTAAACCAGACACAACCCAAGCTGAATTGCAATCTCTTATCCACTGTGTGGTGTCTTAATATTCGTATTTATATTATGGAATTTCAGGGTATATGCAAACACGTTCAGCATGACTCAGGTAAACCTCAGAAGAATGTACCTTACTTATCATTTTTGTAAAGAAGTGGGCAGGAGCTGAGTTGTTAACTAAAACTGTTGCATTACCTTGGGTCACTGTGCGAACTCATTCAGGGTATAGGTGTAAATCTCAAAAGTCTTGGGATCCAATGCCAGTCTCTTTGCTCAGGCAAATTGACCATGGGCTTTCTTGGGAAGTCCAATGTGTACATAAGGGGTGAGGCCCTGTTGACCTCAGGACCATTAGCTTTAAGGAGATTAGCCCTAGTCCCAGTGATTTTTATGTAGGAGCTAACTAGGAGTTTACTTTTTATGACATGAGACTTCACAAAGTTTAGAAGAGTTTTGTACCATAATCAGAGAAGAAGAAGAAATGGTGTGAGGAAAGAAAACAAAACAAAACACAAAAGACCCCCTGCAAAATATTCCAGGTCAAAAGTTGTCTCCTTTCCAAAACCTGCAGAAACACCTTTCTTCTCTTCAGTGCACTGTCTGGGAGCTGTTTAGGCAGCAGCCATAAGCCAAGAGCATGGACTCTATATGACATACCTCCAGCATTAAAGATATGGTATTACCAAGGTTAAAAACTAAAAATTGAGTAGTATTAATTTAAAGTGCACCATCAGGACAACAAACCATTGAAGCTGAAAAAGCACTACTTTATTTCTTGAGTTTGCCAGTTGCTTAACCCTTGAGTTAAGGATGTGTCTCATTTTCACCTGCTGTGCATTTCCCCTGCCCTGTTTAATATGTCAGGTAGAGGACATTGAATGTTATGAATTGAGAACCTAACTGAAGCGCATAGTTTCCATCTATGCAATTTTACTTGCTTCTGTCACTTTACGATCTGTTCATATTTGGCATCAATTAAAGATAATTTTTAAGGATCTTATCAAGGACTATCTTGACTGGTTATTTGTCTCTTGTTTAACTGGTCTTTAGGGTGGTTTTTCCTGTGGGATCTCTTTAAATAACATCATGAATCTGAGATAAAATCATGAAGCAACCTGGTTTTCTGTGAAACTCATGTACTATATTTCCTGTGCAAGGAAATGCATTGGGGTTGAATCTTGATAATAAATTCATACTTTGGTCTCAGGTAGGATCCCCAGGAGGGGCCTTTGGAGTTTGGCCTATGGAAGCAGTGGGAAATCAAGCTCTGAAAAGGGGGGGAAAAAAAAAGAAAGAAAGAAAAGAAAAGAAAAAAAGAAATGAGTCCCCAGGGAGTAAAGTAGTTGATTATATTCGCTTCAATTGTTTTTTATTTGAAATTGTATTTTTCATTCACAGTCTAAGCCTCTTAGAAAGGATAGTGTGCATGACTGTGTGTGTGTGTGTGTGTAACAGTGCTGTGATCTGGCATCAACTAACTTGATAGTTACAATACAGTGTTAGAAGCGATTTTGATGTGAAAAAACAAAGCGATTGCTAGTTGTTGTTTACATAGACTTTTCCCACATAGTTCAGTGTGTGGTTAACATTTCTTTTTTCCCATTTTTTTTTTTTTTTGAGTGACTTGTTGGTGCATTTCCTTTTGATTCTTCCTGATATTTAGAGGTTCTCTTTTCTTCACTTTGAATATCTTATTTCATACAAGCTTCTTTCTGTCAAACCAAACAAGGTTACATGCTTTATGACAGGTGTCTGTTATATGTCAAATGCGTAGGGTGGAATAGAATTGCATTGCATTGTGATGGGTTCAAATTGTAAGATTTGGAGATGAATCTTACTTTTGCTGTAGAAGTTGCTACTGAGAGTAGATCATGAGGTGAGGTAGGTTTCCCATGATTTTTCTGTTGTGGTCAGAAAACAGACCAGGCTGATCTCTGACAGAGAAAGTGAGAGAGAGCTAGAACCACACCAGCGGTGTGGGCAAAGGAGCCAGGATTTTGACAACCCTGAGTGTGTTTCTCAAAGCTTGGCTTTGGAATGGTCTTCTTGAAGCACAGACAGACAGATTCAGGTACTTGCACCAGTAGGACTATCATGGAAGCTTTGCTATATACAGAATTTCAAAAAGAAGGTGAGTGAGTTTTAAGGGATGCCAATCAGAGGACTCAAAAAGAGAGAGCTGGTGCAATTTGATCCCAGCCACTCTGTCACTGGATAGGGAAACTGGCTGCTACTTCCTGCAGTTAGTCTAGATTTGTAGAGCCCACCAGACTGGAATGTGGAGGAAACGTTAACCGTGAGGCTGAACAGTGTGTCCATTGACAGTCCTATGCAGATAAGGCAGCATGGTCACTCTGACTGACTGAAAAGCAGCCCTTGAAACAGGTTTCAAAACATGTCATTGAAAACATCCTATATTAATTAACTGAATTTAATATACCATCAATTTTAAGATACACTGTTTTGACGTATTTGTAAGAGAGAATATGGGCAGTTATGATGTGCCACTGTATTGATTCATCCCAATTGTAGAGATGTAAAAATGTACAAAAAAAAAAAGTATCTTAGAATTGATGAACCACCGTGATTCAAACATATGTCCCCTTTTATTTCCTGATGTGGTAATAGCTTTGAATTCTAAACCCATTCAATTTGGCAGTTCCTTCAGACCTGAACCATCTCTAGAGCATTTAGGTCTTTTCTTCAGTATCTTTTAATCCCACGGTGTTTCTGCTCAGCCCTGCCCTTAACTTTGGCTTTGTGTAGATGCATACCTGAAACCCTGTCTTCATGTCGGTTAGCATCCAGAGATCATTCACCCAATGAAGAACTTAGATCTCATCATGTCTGGAAGGTGTGCTGTTTCTGTTCCTTCTTCCCTTGCCCCTTAATATTGATTTCTTTGTTATCAGACAGTCGAAACCTCCTGCAGCCCTTAGCTTTTGTCAAGTTGAAGGCAACCTGACACCCTCATTCCCAGGGTGGTGTGAATAGCAACACCTCTAGTTCATTTAGCTCTCTTTGCAGTTTTCAAATCACTTCCACATTCATTATATTGCTTTATTTCACTTGGCGAATTAGGTATGGCTGATATTGCTATCCTTGTCTCATAGACCAAGGGATCTGCCTCAGGTCTCTGGGTGGAAGGAGCAATCCTGGGTTCATTGATAATTCCATGGCCCACGGCTGGCACATGACAGGGACTCTAGGGTTTATTGAGCTGATGGAATGCTGAAAGGGTAATGCCACGTGCTAAAGAGAAACCAGTGGGCTTTGCTTAGGGCTGTAGGCTCCTTGAGTCTTTAAATTGCTCATTTCTAAAATGGAAACATAGGGGTGCCTGTGTGGCTCAGTTGTTTAACATCTGTCTTCCGATCAGGTCATGATCCCGGGGTCCTGAGATAGAGCCCTGCATTGAGCCCCACAGGGGGCTCCTTGCTCAGCAGGGAACCTGCTTTTCCCTCTCTAGCTCCCCCTGCTTGTGTTCCCTCTCTCACTCTCTCTCTCTGTCATCAGTAAATAAAATCTAAAAAAAAAAAAAAAAAAAAAGGAAACGTAATAGCCCATAAGGTTGTGTGGATTAAATGAGATGATATAGATTAACATGTTTGGTAAATGCTAATGTTTCCTATAAGTATGAGATATGAATAGATACGTTATTCATTAGAATGAGGAACAAAGGAGTAAGGGGAGGAGGCTTCTGGATGATTCCTTCCCAAACAAGGAGCTATCCTTTAAAGGAAGACTCCGGGGGAATCAGATGCTTAGTTCAAAAATAATAGTATTATGGTAGAGTCTGAAGACTTGAGGGGCAGAGAGACCTTTTCAGTAAGGATCTTTAGTATATCCTGCATGTGACAGCAGTCATGCCTCAGCCCCACAGAACACTGAGCCACTATTTCTGGTTCTGGTCCTCCCCTGCCCTGTGACATAACTTTATTCTACATCTTCAGACCCAAATATCACAAGCAAACTCTGCTGCATTATAAGAGAAGGAGCCATAAGGTATCTTCAGTAATTTGCATCCCTTCTCATTGCCTCATTTCTCTCATGTGCGAAATATTGTGTGATCTAATTTTTTCTTTCCACCTGTGAATATTGAGAAATAAAGCAAGATGTTGTTTGTAAAGTTTTCTCATATGCTTGTCTGAGAGATATTACATAAATATAAAAAATATTCTTAACTTCTCTGCTAAAAATAAAATAACCCTTACAAGCACACATGAGTCAATATAGCCTTTTCTTGAATATCACAATATTACAAAGATCTTTATAAAAATGTATAAGTTATCTCTACAGTGATCCAAGCTTTCCTTTTTAAAAATGATTGGATAAAGTAGCTCTGATTTAAATGGCAGTGAAATTTTATTTGGTGTTCTCAAGGAATTTAACGTAATTAAGGAGCTGATTATCTATTAGAATCTTTGGTTCATGCAACATTTTTCTAGAGAATAACATTCAACAGCTACATTCTCTAAACTTTTAATAATTTTTTAAAAATATCATTTACATGAGATATTCATGTTTGCTGAAATAGATAACATATTTCCATGTTGTTTCAAGTGCCAAGGAATATATGCATTTTAGGAATGTTTTGGGAGAAGCTAATTCCAATTGAAATGTATTTTTTCAGAATTGAAATCAGAGGATGATTAATGAGTAGGGACTTGAACTTGGGATAATTACATTTTGAGCTCAGGACCAAATCCAACTTTTATTAATAATGCTCATTACTGGGGCGCCTGGGTGGTTCAGTGGGTTAAGCCTCTGCCTTCGGCTCAGGTCATGATCTCAGGTCCTGGGATCAAGCCCCGCATCAGGCTCTCTGCCCAGCAGGGAGTCTGCTTCCCCATCTCTCTCTGCCTGCCTCTCTGCCTGATTGCGATTTCTCTCTCTCTCTCTCTCTCTGTCAAATAAATAAAATCTTTTTAAAAATGCTCATTACTCAATGTATTGAGTTAAGAGTGTTTGGAAATCCAAGGAACTTCATCTCTATAGTGATGATTGCTTTTTTTTTTTTTTCCCATTCCATACAATATCATTATTTCACTGTTTCTGGAAGGAAGTAATCTTGTTTTATGTGAATTTCAAAGAGAATCTCTCTGAGACTAAGGTTTACCCCATCAAATATTCCCTCTTCATTAATAAGGAAACATTTTTTAATCTTAGAGAAGTTGTGTGCATGTCAATCTTAAAAGATGGGATATCTAGCTCTGTTTTTGAAAGATCATGGATTTGGCTATTTGTAAAGGACATTTCTAGTTAAGACAGAATGGTTTTCTTTTAAGTTTCCAGAGGACTGAAGGTCACATTTGTTGACATTTAAAAAATAATGTTTATTCTTAATGGATAAAGATGAGTACTTGAGTACTCCAAACATCATTTAATCACAGGTTTGGTAATTTAAAAAGAAACAGAATAATTTATAGCATACATAATTAGCATGTTGGAAGAAAAGTATTTGTCCTCCGCAACAGTTTCCAGGTTGTGCATTCAAGCAGTGTTTCAAGCCAAGACACCCACTGGATGTACAAAAGGAGGTCATTTAGCATGAAAAAGTAAAATGCTTGTTTTTAATTATCATTCTCAAGGGTTTTTAGCAAGATATGACGAATAAAATGAGAATAGTATTTTACTTTCCCGAAGGCAGAAAGTTTGGCCGTGATGACTTTCAAGATTTTAGTTTTAAGATGGATGGTTGGGAAATGGGCTCACACTAGGGAGATTTGAGACTCCGGCTCATCTGTTGTGTAAGAAGCAGTGTATTAAGTCACTCATTAATTACTCATGGTTATTATGGTGACTAAAATAGTGCGCCCATCAGTTAATGCTGTTTAATGTTAAGTGATGGGCTATTATGCTGTTTCTAAAAAAGCCGTATAAATTGTGTTATGGGTCAATTTAATGCACTTAGTGGTCAGTGAAGTTGTGACTTGGATTTCTAAACTCAGGACTAAATTATCCAAGAATTTTGCTAGTGTTCAGCAAGATAAATTTTTTTTGTTATCACAGATTTTATAGAGTCTTGCAAAGAAGAAGAGGAATTCATCCGATTTTAGGGTAAGATGACCTTGGGGAGCCCTAGAATTCTAATGTTCAGATCTAAAGAATAACATTTTCATAGGTCCTAAACCTACTGACCTAAAGAGAAGATGATTACAGGTCATTTTTAAAAGACAGAGCCTTCTAAAGTGAATGAAGATGGCCAAGTTTCATTTAAATGTATTTCATTTATTTCTGATGGTTTTATATTAGGTGCAATTTCCACTCTCCACATAAATTATACAATTGCTCTGTGAATGAAAATTCTGAACTTTTCACCCATTACAGCAATTCCCAGTTTCCCTGCCTGGGCTGATATTTAACCCTCACTGTATTGAGCTTAACTCCCCAGTTTAGTAAACATGGTAGCTGAGATTCTTCACAAAAACCATTTTTCTTGATGTTCTCTCCTTTGGGAAGAAGTCTTTATTATGGTTTGACAGAAATTGTAATTTTAACCATTGATAGTTCATTGATAATTGCATTCTTCCCCAAAACCCAAAAACTGAACACTTCCAGAAAATACATTTTCTCGTCTTTTCTGTTTGAAACTGGATTGGCACATTTTTTCACATACATTCCTGCTTCTTTTAGAGGTCAGATGTTGGCAGTTCATTTTTCTCAAAAACTGTTATTCATATTCTTAGTTTATCTGGGGTTTGATTTGTTAGAGTATCATCTTTTGGATTGGTGTTTGTAGATGCTATAATATTTTTTGAGAGTCTTAAAATTGTTTTACTGGCACTTCAGTGGTGTTTACTTTTCAAGAGCAAAGGTGGGAATAAGTCTGGGCACTTAAAGATGTAGAAATAGAAATTTATCTCTTCCTTATTATCCCTTCCTTCCTATGTACAATTAAGTGCCCATACATCACTTATTTGGGGACCCTGATGTCTCTATTGCCAGGAAAATGCGTATCACCGTTCCCAGCTCATGTATTTGCATGTACACACACACACACACATACACACACACTGACCTCTACTCATCTACCTATAGGTATCACTGTATTATGGGCATGTTAGCCCCAATGCGGTAGCACCTTTAACTGATGTTAATGATTTATCACCACTACCTTTTAAGTAAGCAACACACACATATATAAAAACACACAAAGATGTCATGATAAAGTTTTCCATTTTAGAGTTCAAGAAACTGCAATTCAAATGAAAGGGGGAAAAAACTGCAGAAATTGGGGGTCCAAGGATATTCTCCACTGGGCTCTGGGTGCTCACCACAGTGAGTGTGGTGACTGTGTATCTGATCCTTTCTTGCTTGGATTTATGCTTCATTGCTCTCTGGACAGGCTCAGTGGCAGAGTGTGGCCTGGAGCGGACAGTATGTACGTGGATCATCTCTGAACATTGTTCTCTTCCTGCCTGGGCCAGTTCCTTCCACTTTGATAAATTCAAAAAGCATTTATTTTCTGTTGTGTGGTCCTGTTCACAAAGTGACATTCCTAAATGGAGCACTAAGCTGGAAACGTCTCTTGGATTTACAGAATTTGGGTCTATGGGTCCATGTCATGACTCTTGACTCCTCTAAGACTTTGTTTGCTGCTTCGTAAGTGTAAGTGATAACAAGAATACCTGCTCCGGCAGTGTTACTCGCCTGACTCGTAAATATCAAACTATGTTGATACTTTTTTGGAAAAAGGTGTTTTACCTCCAAAGCCTGGCAACATTCCTCAAATTTGGATGAATCAAAGACTTGTCATAAATCAATAAAAATTTAAGTGATATAATATACTAAAGTAGAGCACGAGTATTAGTAGTATTTTAATCCATTGCTCAGAAAACTTGGACCCACCCTGCTTTATTGAGACTCTTAACTTGCAGACCACAGAAAAGGTGCACTTTTGCTTGCTGTATATGCAAATACCCCATATTTAATTGTGTCTTGGTTAAAGGAGTGTAATAAGGGTTCCTTTTTTGTCCTTATTTATAAGAAACTTTCACATACATGATCTCGTTTGACCCCTCCAGTGGCTTCTGGAGATGGAAGGTGAGGGATAGATACTTCTTTCCACTGCAGGTTGAGTCCCCCAGGGAAAGAGACTAGGAGGGGGAGATGCCATGCAGAATGATTGGTAGGAAGTGCTGTGGGATTATACCTGAGAGGGGAGAGAAGGCGGGGTTCAGCAGAGGAAGGTGTAGGGCCACAGTACAGTCACAACAGTGGCTCTGCCAGCCCAGTAGGGAACTCTGAAGCCAAGATGGTCCTTCCGAGTTGAGCTTAGGATGGCTGAGTTGGGACAAGGGAGTCAGCCTTTACTTGTTCTTGCTGACCCATCTTTGGATGAGGCTGTCTTGAGAAGGAACTTGACCTTGGATGAGGTCATTGTCTGCATTAGAGGCAATTCCCAAAGAAGGCTGATAGCTGAGGGCACTCCTGGCAGCTGGGGGGATGAGTTTTTCAGTTGTGAAGTGGGCTTGGGTTGTGCATTGGAGCACCCAGTACAGAGGACATAATAAACCTGTATGCGGCCAGAGGCGAGGTACCAGCATACCAAGAGGGAGAAAGATGAACAATAAAGCAGAGGAACATTCAAAAGTGGGATCATCAGCTTCTTATAATCAAGAAATTACTGTAGTTCATAGATTGACTTGTTAAATGGACAAAGTGCTCTAAGGCCCCTGGAGGTGTTCCCTTCTAATGCACGCTAGAAGACATCTTCCCGACTAGCCTGAGCTCTCCTGTATGGATCGAGTTCAATTATTAATCAGGAATGATGGGCAATGCTGGCTAATGCTGCCTAATGGCATGGACTGGGTAATTGCATTCCTTTGTAATGCATGTTCAGAGCACAGGTTCAGATGGTATTGACATGGTCTGCTCCTTGCTTCATCTGGACACCTCTGTGGTATAATGCTTTGAGATCCCCATAAAATGCACCAAACCGCTTGTGCGACTTAATGCGTCTGTGTAATATTAGCACTTCCTCTTAATGTGTCACATGGATGACAAAGAAGTGCCTGGAAGGGAGTAGGTGGGAAGGGGGCTTTTAAAAGCAAACTCAGCCCATGTGGCATATCACCGTGCCCCTAAGTGTTTTTGTGGCCAATTTAGAATTACTCGGCGTGGAGTCCATACACCTGCATCCTCCTTAGGAGACTCAGCTTGGCATTCTGTCCAGAAATTACAAGATTATTTAGATCTTTCATTTGAAAACAGATCTCAGAGGAACTAATTGTTTGGGCAGCTTTGCACTTGAATATGAAAAACTTCTAGGTTATGGTGATTAATGGTAATTCTGATTATTCTTGTGTCTCTAACCTGCTAACAGGAAATTTGCATTTGCTGGTCGCACCAGAAGCAGATCTGATCCAAAGTAGATTTGAACCTACTCAGAGAACAAATATGATTCCCCAAACATCTGTCATTCTGTAGTATCGAATCACAGTTGTGTTGGAAATCTAGATTTTTGTTATTTTGAATCCTAAACCATAGCATTTTGATACTTAAAGTGTAGAATAAAATGTCACCTTCTTTTGGCTTACGTAGTAAATCATAAAAGCCCATGGATCTTTGCATTTTATAAACTAACCATTTAAGGAGTAAAAGTAGATTAGTCATATGTAAGGCAAACCAGTTTTAGAGGTGCGAAAGACCCTATAAGGTTTAGATTTTTCTGGAATCAATGGGACATGAAGCCTGCTGGTCTCTGGACAAAAGAAGAGGGAAGATAAAGAAGCTGCCACCTCAGAGGTTTGGTTCTCTTGCCTTGTTGTTGGATATACAGTCTCTGTTTCAATGTGTGTCTTTGTGCAGTATTTTTGTGCTCTTATTTACTTTTCTTTCTTATTTTTAAGTTTTTCTAGCCACCAGTGAAACAATAGCTAAATATGACCCTGTTTCAGACCAGACTCCTCTAGAAAAGTGACCTATGGGAAAAGCTGATTTGGAACAGAGAAGTATATTTCTTTCTGGCACTCTAGAAACATCATCACTGTCATTTGATTCTTCTAGAAATATGAGCTAGTCTCCCATATGTATTCCCTTCTTTAAGGCATAACAAAATCAAAAGGACTCTAAATAAAAGAGGTCATTAGCATCTCAGTGAAGGAAAGGTTTATTTCTATGGAATCAATGGAATAGACATAAGGAACCATAGGGATAGATTGGATTTTGTAAATATAGAATATTTGCTTCTACCTAAGACTCCACTGATCCACTCTCAGAAAGGTATTTGCAAGGATGTAAGACTCCCAGTCACCTGCTCTTTTGCTGAATTCCCTTGTGACTGATGCCATATATGTATAAGATGTAGATCTATACTGACCAAGGCAGTTTGGTGAGCATAAGGTGTAGACAAGAGCTGTAACAGACTAAAAATCTAGACAACATCCAAGACCTGGAATATTTTTAGTTGCTGTGAAATGAAAATTTATTGGGTGTTAGCTACTTAAGAGAGAAGATAAGATATCTTTACTATAGAGTTTTCTCTGTGTCTTTGCAGCCACAGGGTAATGGCAGCCCCTGGGCTTCTTGGTAACATCTTAGGCAACATTTCCATGAGAGTATTCTTAACCCAGGGTAGCATCACAGAGGTCCTGGTGTTGTCAGAAGGGTGGGTTTTAATTTGGTTTGGTTTCGGAACCAAAATCTAGACTCAGAAACCGTTTACTGTGTTACTGTCGGTGTGCCCAGTAGCTCTTATAGCTGTTCTTTTTCTTTTTCTCTTTTTCTTTTTCTTTCCTTCCCCCTTCTCCCCCTTTCTTCCTTTCTTCTCCTCTCCTCTCTTCTCTTCTCTTCTCTTCTCTTCTCTTCCCTTTCTCCTCCCTCCCTCTCTCTCTCCTTCCCTCCCTTCCTTCCTTTGTTCCTTCACTCCTTTCTTCTTTTTTCTGAAGTGTTAAGAGACAAGACTCCATTTCTCCTGTAGCATGTTGTTCTTTACATCGAGAAAAGCCAAAACTGTTATTGGACTTTTTCTCAATACTCAAGGTCATAACATTGGTGGTAGAAGAGATGGAGGTCAGAAATTCCAATTCTCCAGCTAAGATTTAATCACATAATCTTGTACTGCTATGAAGATAAGTGATCTGATGCAAGTTGGGAAAAATGGTGTAAACAGTAATTAATTATTTTATTTTTTTGCTCATTTTAAGTCATTCTATCTGAACACAGTGGTGGTTTAGCTTGATGTGTGGAACATTCATTTAAGCCAAATTCAAAATGCATTTGTTTTTATGAATAGAGATGTATATAATTTATTAAAAAAAATCTACCTTTTCATAAATTTGTTGAGGTCTTCCTAGTACAAGATGTACATGATTTTATATTTTACCAGTGCTGTATATGGTAATATTAAATCATTTTTTTTAGTATATCACACTCTATTTTATCAGCCCAAGCTTTTAGCCATAAAGGACATAAAATCAGGCTTGGCTAAATAAAAATTTTAGCAAACATAGAAGACTGGTCTACTGTTTTAGATTTTTGGTATTATTATTCCCTTCTTTAAAAGTATTCTTTCCCACTCTATAAAGGATAAAGTTCACATTCCTCAGTGTATTAAAGTAGGACATTAACCCTCCAATCCAGGAAAACTCCCATGAAAGAGCTTCTCTCTTAAGTAGCTAGCACTCAAGAAATTTTTATTACATAGTGTCATCTTATGTCACTTTAATTTGTGCAACCTATACTCCCACATCACCCAACTACTCACCATTTCTAGAAATTTCTACTCAACATTTGTGGAAATGACATTAATGATATATTTATTTGTAAGTCATTATACCTTTGCTTGCTTTGTCCTTTGATTGACATTGCCTTGCTTTTCTACTTTTATTTTTATTAGACAACTATTCAACCCATAAGAACCCACCTCGGTCATCACCTCCATTATATCCCCATAACAATCTGAAAAAATATATTAAAATAAATTCCTATTTTTATCTCCTATTACCCTGCATTACTCAAGGGTAGGAATCATGTTTGGTACACCGTAGGCATGCGATAAGTGTTGAATGAATGAGGAAAGAAATAATATTTTGCTATGTTGGATGCTGTGGGAAGAACTCAAGAGAATTTTGCAAGCAGGTAAGATTTTAAGTGCTTATAATATATTATTTATGCAACAGCTTTCTTCAAGGAGCTTAATGTTCTAAAGTCTTTAGCCTTATTTTATCCTTCCAGATTTACCATTTGACTTTTGAAAAAAGGGTAAATGTACTCCATCTGCTGTTTCTGTGGGCAGGAAACAGGCTTCTCTCCTTCACATGGCCCATACAGGTCTTCCTTATGAATTCTTTGTGTCTATACATCAACTTAAAAATTACATAATGAGGTTGATAACTACACTTCTTTAAGCATCTCTAGGAGAGGGAAGGGGTCAGGGAGAAAAGATAGTGAAACAAGCCCAGAAAAGGAAGAGAACCTTCTAAAAATGACACTAAATTAATGGCAGATCTAAGACTAGAAGCCAGAAGGCCCAACAGGGTTGAAATATTTTCTCTCTCTTAAAAGTCAGACTATTACTATTCATAGTGCAGTGGGGACTGTTTTTTGTCTTTCTGTTCTCACTCAAGTCCAGCAGTAGTGTGGGGTTTTCCACTTAGGCTTCTGATTTCCATGGCTCACAAAAGCAGATCAACTCTTTTAATGCTTCTAGAATTAAACCAGCCCAAGCCTTCCCACCCCTTCCCACCAAAGCATCATATTCTAGAAACATTGGGGTCATAAAATTTGCCCTAAGTAAATCACTTCAGGGAAAAACTGTGCCATAGGCTTTCTTTGTTGAGGATCACGTGGTCTCTCCTAGAGGAACTGGGTCCCCTTTGTCACCCAGCTGAGTCCTGTCCTTCTCTCTTTTGCTGATATTGTCTCTACCATCCCCATCTTCTGCTATTTCTTTGTCCTCTGTGGTGTTTGCAACACCTCCCAATTTAGCATCCTCCTGCCTTTAATGAACGTGCTGTTAGTGTTTCCCCTCCTACCTCATCATTAATAAAGATGTTAAGGGAAACTGGGCCCATCACCAATCCATGGAACACCCCACTAAACACCTCCCACCCACTTGCAACATAACCATTTATCATTCCCCTTTGTTTACAATCCTTTCAACTGTTCTCATCCATGTGACAGTGCTTACATCCCAGCCAGCTTGCAGTCCTTCCACCGGGGCAACAAAGAATCCTGCACTTCTCAGCTGCGCTGCAATCAGCACAAGAGCCTTTGTTCAGTGGCTGTGCAATTTGGTGAGAAGTAAGGGATTTAATGAAGAAAGAATACAAATGCTTGAGGTCTGATATATACATATTTTTAGCAATTATTTCCAGAGAAGGAATACACAGCATACAGAGGGTTGACATAGGAGTCAGATGCCAAGAAAATGACAAGTACAGCCAGTTAATCTGCCAAAGAGATGCTAGCGGTTTTGTCAACCCAGAATGTATGTAGAGACACTCACAGAAACACATACACTCACTCACTTTCTTGTGGCTTAAAATAGGTTTACAGCCACCCTTGACTCCCAAATGTTAGATGAGGAACAAATTCTCTTGGTCTTTTCTTAGGACTGCATTTTATTTAACTTTGATATACGGGACTCTGGGAATTGAAAAACAAGTAAGACAGGTTTTCTGTTCACAAGGAGCTCAGTGTGGGAGACAGACAGACTCTAGCATTGGCAGGGTGATGGGGTGAGCTCACTACCAGCACAGAGGCCAAGAGGGAGCTAATATTCTGACAGGAGGGTTGGGAGAGATGCTGGGAAGGGACATTTAAACTGGGCCTGGAGCATCCTTACTTTTGACGGAAGGGCGGCGGGTAGGGGTAAATGGCAATAGGAATGTATTCTCTCACAATTCTGGAGGTTAGAAGTCTGAGCGCAAAGACTGTTCTCTCTCTCTCTGAAGGCTCTGGGGGAGGATTCTTTCTAGGTCTTCTAGCTTCCAGTGGTTCCTGACAATCCCTCATACTCCTTGGTTAGTACAGGCATCACTCCAATCTCTGTCTTCACGCGGCTCTCTTCCCTTTGTGTATCGGTGTCTAACTTCCCTTATCTTATGAGGATACCAGTCCTTGGATTAGGGCCAATGACTAATCCAGTAAGCATCATTACATTTATCATTACAGATCATTCTTTTTCCTACCTGTGTTCATTGATCTAACTTTAGTGTGTTTGTCCATATTCCGCCTCTCTTGACATACAGTTACTCAAAATGCACACTGTACTCAGGCATGGATATACCATAAAAGGTGAAGAAGCAATTTCTTTGTTCCTTCTTTGTAATTCCTGGTTGATTCAAGCAAGTCTTCAGATTGATTTCAGCCAGGTATCTTGTCTCAACTCTCTGAACTGCCAAGGCATGATATTTACCTCTTTTATGGTACCTCACACTTAAGGATGAGTTGTCTTTCTCCCCCACTGCATTATAAGGTGTGTATTGTAAGGAGGCACATTGTGCATAGATATGTGGCTCCCACAAAAATTATAGTCTTCCTTACCTATTGTGAGTTGCTTAATCCATGTATGAATAGATGCATACATGAATGAAGGAATGGAAGGAAGGAAAGAAAGAAGGAGGGAAGGAAGGAAGGAAGGAAGGAAGGAATGGATGACTTAATATTTTCCCAACTAAAGACAAAAATGAAAACAAGACTATTTTCCTGCCTGAGAGCTTCCCTCTTATTTTCTGCTTTAAAATTACAGCAGGTAAATTCAATCTGAAGGTGACACAGGGGGAAAAAAAAAGTGATATGGTCTTAAAAAGTATCAATCAGTGTCACTGAAGAAATAGAATGTGTTTAGTCCTTCCCACCTTACATTTGCTCTGTTGATCTGATCTTTCCATGCTTCCTTTTTATGAGCCTCAGCTGTCCTGTGGGCTGCCAGCTCCTGCACTGCCCATGGAGGATGTCGGGGGATTGCTGTTGCTCAGATGGGATTTTGGTCGACATTTTCCTCTAAACTGTACAGTGCTGAAAACACTCATCTAAATTTTGAAAAGAAAAGACGTTTTGAATTTACATATACCTTTTTAATCTTTCTTCAAGTCACCCTGTCCTCTGATTCTCCCCATTTCTCTCTCACTGATTCTTACATCTTAGCATTTGCACATCCTATAATAGCTGTTTAAATCCCATTTTGATTTTTTAAACTGAGACTAATGGTTGACAAGGGTGTAAATATGGATTTAATTCTACTGCTTCTTTTTGCTTAGGAATGAAACTAACAAAATAAAGGCAGACAATTACATGCATAAGTGTGATAGTTGAGGAGTGAACACGTCCAGCAGAACAAAAGCCGGTGGGGCTCTGCACATCTGGGTTTTGGTGCTGGCTTTGCCACTGACAGGTGATGTGATCCTGTGCTGTTACTTCCTCTCTCTCGGGTTCAATTTCCCATTCCTTTGCAGTTCTGATCTCTAGGTATCTTTCTGCTCTGGGGATGCCACACAGAGTAAAAGAAAGCTGAGCAACATCGTTCTTGGTAGGATTCTCAGTACAATCATAAGATCTCAAAGCATAATTTGCTTATTGTCAGGGGCTGGTTTTTCACCTTGTGGTTTTTCACCTTGTGGTTATTCAGAACTCTTGCTGTTCTTTATCTTTCTTTCTTTCTTTAAAAAAAAAATATATATATATATGTATATATATAGAAAGAGAGTGCACAAGCAGGGGGAGGGGCAGAGGGAGAAAGAGAAGCAGGCTGTCTGCTAAGCAGGGAGCTGGACGCAGGGCTCAATCCCAGGACCTCCGCATCATGACCCAAGCCAAAGGCAGACACTCAACCAACTGAGCCACCCAGGCGCCCCAGACTTCTTGCTTTTCATACCCTCCCCTTCTTCTTCTTTATGATTGAAAGAAAGAAGTGGGGCAATTGAATCAAATGTTTCTTGTAATGTTTGGGAGAAGATTAATTTTTTAAAGTAAACCTATTCAGTTCTTTGTGGATTTTATTTTAAGGCTTTATGCCCATTTCCCCATTATTCTGGAAGGTAGAAAGCTTCTTTATGGGGATGATATGAACATTTAGTGGTGCTTAATAGAATGAGTTTCACTGGAACTTACAATGACATAGTGATGATTGGAGGAGCAAGCTGACTAAGCTGAACTTAGTAAGCTACATATATTCGCTAATTAATTATTCATACTTGGACTTCTTCCAGAAATAATATGGAGAGGTATTCAATGAAAATTATATTTACATTAGGACTGTAAAGCCAATGGTAAGAAAAGTTGTGTAGTGAAGGGAGGAGAGATAACTGTGCAAGAAAGCCAGAGTTAAAGGTTTTTATTTCATTTGAAAATAGACTTTACCCTTGAGATTCCTGACAGCCAAGGAGAGAAAGGAAACATAATGAGTCACATGGTTCTCATCATCTAGTTCAATAAGCATGCTATGCCATGAGGCAATGCTATGCCTTGGTCTAATTTTTCTCTAACACTAAAACTCTAAGAGCAATTGAATATATGACTTTTATGCCAATAGGCATTTTTCATCCTTCATTAGTGCTTTCCCAACAGCTACAGAATTTTTGTTTTATAAAACCATTTTATATTGACCTTCAAATAAAACTGAAGGCATGTTATGTTTTAATTATGAAAGAATTTCTATTGAGATAAAATAAAGTAGTACAGAGGTTTTTGTTTTTGTTTTGTGACTTTGTTAGTTTGACTGGATTCAGTGTGAAAACTTAAAGAATCAGAGGATCAGATTGTTATCATGTTCCTTATACTATCTGTCTCAAAATTAATTTCTCCTGCACGCTTTTTACAGGATTGAGAGAGTTTACTGTCTGAGTACAAAACATACAGGAAATCCACCTTTTGGTAGAAAGGGTAACCGTATGCTTTAGCTACAGAGTAGATTGGTGGCAAAGTCAACATTTTGCTATGCAATTAAAAAATTTCCCTTGTAAGGTTCCTTGGGTTGCCCAGTTGGTTAAGTGGCCAACACTTGATTTTGGGTCGGATCATGATCTCAGGATCCTGGACCTCAAGATCCCACATGGGGCTCTGTGTTTAGAAGGGGGTCTACTCCAGGATTCTCTCTCTCTCTCTCTCTCTCTCTCTGCCCCTTCACTCACTCACACACTCTCTCTCCCTCTCTCTCTCTCAAATAAATTAATAAATCTGAAAAAAATAAGTTTCCCTTATAATTTCACCCTATGTCAATCTATTTTATGTGAGATGGAAGGGGGCTGCTGATTATTTCAGGAGGGGTTAAATTTTGACATTTAAAGTACGGACAACTATGAATGTACATAAATCTTTTATGTAATGTAGCTTTCCCACTGAGATATAGTCTTGAGTAGAAAAACTAATTCTTGATGCCCATGGAGAGAATAACTATGATGTAGTATTCCCCAAATGCATTGAACTATCAAACTCTTTTACTTACAGCATAATGATAGAACTGCAACAGGAGCTTATGAAAGATAATGTGTGTTGAAGATGTGATATTACAGATGAATTAATCTTTGTAAGAAATGATCAAACTTGATTCATACATTTAATATGCAATAAACATTGACTAATGCCATAAAGATATGTTAAAATAATAAAATATGAGGCATAACATGGACCAACAGTCTTCAAAGAGATGATGCACTATTTGATGCTGGTTGGCAGTTTTTCGAACCAAAGTCTGAGTTTCCAACCCTTTGCTTTTCCAGAGTGCTTTTGGTAGGTAAGGTATGAACTCAAAGGACTGAGCCAAATAGGGATCACAATATCAGCTTATTCCCCATGGACCTGCCAAATTATATTCTAGAGCAACATTTAGACTTGAAGCATCCTTGAAGCAAATAGAACATCCTCCTCTTCTGTATCATGGAGAGTGGAACCTGCACACCCAGGCCTCGGAAGAGAAGCAAAGGAGTTGTGAGATGCCTCTGCATCTCCACACAAACCCCACCCAGTAGTTCGATTGAACCTACGGAAGTCAACTCGAGAGAGCCAGTTGTTAAATTTTTAGGAATTTTGTAAGCCTACTGTGGCAATATTTGCAACTCATCACTTTCCAATTATATACTACATTTTATTATTATCAATGCTCTTGAGATTATTCATGTCTGTTATATCCATATAACGAAGAAACCCCGTAATTGGTGATGTCAAGTTGGTAGCTTGAAATTGGCCATGGTGGGAGTATTTACACCATAAAAACTGGCTAATGCTCTAGGTCCTATTACATTTTTTGTAAAGCTTATTGTTAAACATTTGTCAATACTACTGTGTGCACTCCTAGCCATGACATTATTATTGTGTCTATTTTGTTAAGAGGAAACAGAAGGAAAGAAAACTTAAATAACTGGTCCAAGGCCATAAAGTTAGTTAGCCAGGCAGACTCCCCTACATCGTTCACTCTGATATTTTGCTAGACTGTTTCTTTACATAATAAGTGTAATGTTTCTACACGTGAGATAGCTGGCTTCATGTGTGAATAGGATATCAGGTGGTGGTAAGCTATAGTAATTGGCTAATGGAGGCACCAAAACAATTAATTACTTTATTCAAAAATGCTGAGCAATCTTTTGTGCCAGATGCTGATCGTGGAGCTCCTTGCTGCTAAGGAAATTACAACAGGAGGAAGACACCGATAAGTCATCAAGGGGTTTCACTACAGCATGGTAAGTGCTGGGGTAGGGTAAATATAAGGTCCTTTAACAGTATACAGTGAAGACACCTAGCTAAGACTCAAGACCCAGGAAGTCTTACTGGAAAAAGTGACTTCTAAACTGAGAACTGAAGGACAGATATACCTTAGATAGATGAAGATCATGGAAAGGATCTTCAAGCAGTAAGAATAGCATGTGTTGAGGTCCATTAGAAAGAGGGAATGTTGAGGAGTTCAGGCACTACAGGCAGTTCAGTGGAGGGTAGACACCACCCCAGGGAGCAGGAAGCAGACCATGGCAGGACTATGGCAAGGTTTGCGAGCTGGGCCTCAGATATTACATTTGATCCCAAAGGCAATGGGGAAAGATTTTAAATAGGGAAGTGATAGAGTTAGCTTTACATTTTATGATTTACCTAGTTGCTATTTGAAAATTGGAGGGACCCAAGACTAACAGTCAAGAAATCTTAGGGCTCTGGAACATGGGTATCCAGACAAGGTGGCATTTTGTAAGTCTCTTCCAGTGAGATTTTTCACTTGGAAGGTTGATAGCAATGCTGTTGAGAGCAACACCAGTACAGTAGCTGGGAAGCCTGGTAGCAGTGGGCTAAGGATTGAGTAGGAGGTGAGGAAGTGTTGACAATGTTCAGAAGAATCTTGGGGAGAACTGTATAGGGAAAGCATGGAGGTCATATGAAGCTGGAGAAAATCTTCACCATCCACTGGAAATAACTTTGTTTTTTGACTTTTTGCTTATGATGTTCCTTATGTCCTCAATGTCCCAATTTCAGGAAGAACACATGCATTACTTGTAGCAAACAACCCCAGCATTACCCCCATCAAGCCCAACCCAGGTTCTAGGATGTCTTCTTTTTCCTCTGGCCCCCTCCCTCTGACAAAATGTTGATCTTCTCAACTCTTACTTTTATTCATCCTTGGCTCTCTGAGGACAGAGTCCATGTCCTATTCAACAGCATATCTCCAAGATTTGGTTCCTGGTTGATTCTAAATCTTTGTGGAATGAGTGATTTATACTGGTTAAGTCGGATGACAGTGACTTTTAGGCATTAAGTTCCTTTAGAGGGTATTTTCACATTAAGAGGTTGTTGCAATGACATGGATGGAATAAGAAGGTATTATGCTAAGCAAAATAAGTCAATCAGAGAAAGACAATTATCATGTGATCTCACTGATATGTGGAATTTGAGAAACAAGGCAGAAGATCATAGGGGAAGAGAGGAAAAAACAAAACAAGTTGAAACCAGAGAGGGAGACAAACTATAAGAGACTCTTAATCTCAGGAAAGAAACTGGGGATTGCTGGAGTAGAAGGGGGCGGGAGAGATGAGGTGGCTGGGTGATGGACTTTGGGGAGGGTATTTGTTATGGTGGGTGCCACGAATTGTGTAAGACTTATGAATCACAGACCTGTACCCTTGAAACAAATAATACATTATATATGTTAATTTTAAAAAGGGAGGTATTTGTTAGCTCAAAGGAGTCTCTAACTTGAGAATGTGAGGAGAAAAGCTATTTAGAGAGTGAAGTATGTATTATTTCCTCCATGCTTGCCTACTCAATCCAGTCTCTTCAGTTTTCTCAGAGTTAGATTGTGGTGGGAAGGAGACATTTCTCACAACCCCTTTCTTCAGTCCCCTGCTTCAAAATGGAGAAATTCAGAGTATAATTCATATAACTCATCTCTCATCCTTCAGACCAGTTCTTCTTCCATTTCTGAAGTGGAGTTCACCAAACTCCTAAACTACAACTTCAGTGAGGTCCTCAGCAACTCTTCCTCCCCTGCTGCTCCTACCTCAGCATGGGTTCTTGACATGTGGATCTTCTCACAATGGCCCAGACCCCACCTCTTGCATAAGCCCCTCTCATTACACAGGCATTGGTTTTGCCCAGAATGCTTTTCTTCATTTTGAAAATTCCAAGTTATCTTTCAAGACCCTGCTCAAATGTCACTTCCTTGATGAAAGTTTTTTTGACTCATGTAGGCAAACTTAGCTGCTTCCCACATTTCTGTAATAGCTCTTACCACATTGTGGGGTAATTTACTTGTTTTCAGGCTTGTCTCTTCTAAATCACAAGCTATCTTTGTATAGACTCACCACAGTGCCCATAACGTAAAAGATATTAAATAATATCTACAGACTGGTAAATGAATACCTGAATGAAGACCCACTTCCTAGTGGGTCCCTGGAAAATGTCTCTGTATTTTAGGAAGGCATTCTGCTCCTTCTCCTCTCAGTTTAGTGATGCTCATTTGAATCCCAACTGTCTCTTGCATATCCTGAATATCTCTAGTCTGCTATATAAGTTTGAATACCTCTCTGGAGGGCACACGTGAATGCTATTTCAACATGAAACTGCTTTTGTTACACTTTCCTATAATTAGAGTCTCTATATAATGGGATTTGCTAAATTGGGAAGAGTTAGAGCATGTGTGGGGGCAGGAAATAAAACTGATAGATTATATTCAGCTCACACTTTCAATCACTCAAGAGATTTGTTGCAGACATGGCAGATGGTGAAATATTCTAAAAAGACTTGTAGAAAAGGATCCACAGAATGCTCTGGAACCAAAGCAAAACACAATAAAACGTGAAATGAAATGGTCAGACATGAAAATGAGAAGACACTCATTCAGTCCACCAGTACATACTTCCTCTGGGGCTGTTCTAAATGTCTGGGATACTGTAGTGAATGGCACAGACAAAAAAGTCTCTGCCTTCAAAAAGTTTATATGCTAGTGGTAGGATACAAATAATAGTAAGTCAGTGAAATACATAGACAGTACTAAATGTATGGAGAAAAATAAGACAGAGAAGGACAAAAAAGAATATCAGGAGATTCCAACTTTAAATAGAGAAGCCATAAAATACAACACTGTGATATTCAGATGAAGACCTAACAACGAAGGTGATCCATGTAGATACTTGGGGAATGAGCATTCCAGGCAGGGAAAACAGCAAGTGCAAAGGGCCTGAGGTGGAGGTGTGTCTCACTTGTACAGACAATGGCGAAAAAGACAGTCTAATAGCAGTAGGCCAGATGTTGGGTCTGTAGGTCATTTTAAGGACTTTGGCTTTTACTTTGATTAAGGCAGAAAACCACTAAATGTTTTAAGCCATGAAGTAACATCTGACTTGTTTTACAAAGACAGGATCGATCTACACTGACAGCATTTTGAAATGGATTTCTTAGGTGAATACAAGGCTGAGCAAGACTCTGTAATACAGATTCTATCTTAATTTTCCTTGAACTCTACCTGTATACCTACATACTATCTTTTGCTTTCATTTAACAAATCTTTATTAAGAACATTTTTAGTTCTTTGAGGATGTGATGATGAGCAAGATGGGTGGAGTCCTCACTTTTGCAGGACTTGCAGTATGGTGGGAAGATGGATGTGAAACATAGTACATGCATTAACTTGGCCTGGGGGCACAAAGTCCTCTCTCCAGAGGAAGGGGCATCTAAATTGAAATCTGATGGGTGAGTAGAAGCAGCCCAGTGAGGGCAGGAAGGAGAGTATTTCAGGCTGAAGAAGCTGCATGTGTGAAGGTTTTGAGGTTGGAGCAAGCCCTGTGATTTCTTGACCCTAGACATAGGGTGGGATGTCAGTCTGGCTAGGGTGTAAGTGCATAGGCAATGGGGGTGGACACAGTGGCAGGGAGTGGAGCTGGAGAGGTGGAAGGGATGGATCATGAAGGGCCATATAAGGATTTATTCTGAGGGAAATATGGAGACACCAGAGAATGGCATGATAAGATTTATATTTCGAAAATGTTTTTCATTTTAGCTGCAATGTGGTGGATGGATTTCCTGATGGAGACTAGTAAAGACACTGTTGAGGCAAGAAGTAGTGGAGGTTTGAACTAACCATGTGGCAAGAAGTAGTGTAGGTTTGAACTAACCATGTGTCAGGGATCCCAAAACCTGGATGGATTTGGGACACATCAGGAGGTGAAATGAATAGAATTTGGTGATTGATTGAATATGGCAAGGGTAAGGGGGTACGAAATATCAAGGATGATTCTCACATTTCTGGCTTGATAGACTGGAAGGTAACAGCACTGATTTCTGACATAGAATACAGGAGGGTTAACAGGTAAGGTAGGGAGAGTAGGAGCTGACTTTCGGTAGCTGTGAAGCACCCACGAAGACGTAGAACAAGGTGTAGTCAGAGTGATACCTACCACAGATACAAATTTGGAAATCCTCAGCACATGCATGGTAATGGAAGCCTTGAACACGATGTGACCACTAAGAATAGAGGCAAGTAAAAAGGGCCTTGCAGAGCTTTGGGGGAAGTCACATGGAATGGCTGGAGTGAGCCAGAGGCTCAGAGCAGCCTAAGGAAAGCCAGGAGAGTGCGGTGTCGTTGCAATCCAGTGTCAAAAAGGGTGGCTTTGATTTTCTGCGGTTTCTCCTGGCTCTGGGACCTGTGTTCATGAGGCTGTTGAGATTACGACATCAAATAGATCTGATCCTTCAGACTGTCTTCTCTTCAAGCCCAGAAAAAAAAAGCATGTGTTGCCTTATTATAGGGACAAGCTTTACTTTTTTTTTGGTCTACTTTTTTTCTCTTTTGCTTTAAAATCAGACTGACTTTAGTTCTGTCTTTCCAAATGCATGCAGTGGAGACAAGGTCTCTGACCTGCTTGTGACACCAGAGAGAATGAATCCATGTCTTTAAATGGATCGAGTGATGTATTCAGGGTCTAAGAGTGCTTCTTGGGTCATCCTTGGGTCTCCTCTGTTCATCAACATTGAAATTTCATTTTACAGATATGAAGACTAAAACTCAGAGATGGTTTTTTCAAGGACTAATGGCAAGCGTCAGTCAGATGCTTGAACCCCTAGCCCAGTGCTTGTATTGTTTGCTCACATACACCCACATAAAGCACACCCACAGACATACCCACTAACACTGTTTGGGCCACCTACTTATTCAGCCACCACTGGGGTATTTTCTTTAAATGATATTGGAAGAGATTAGAGAAACACATACAAACTTTCCCAAAGACAGTTTTGGGAAAACCATCAGATGTTGTTTGTCCACACTTGCATTTTGTGTCCTGGTTCTCTTCTGATAGGCTTTGTAGAAACCAAAGGCAGACAAGATATTGACATTGAGTTGCTGAAGTCAACGGGAGAACTTCTACAGAGCCAACAAGCCAACACTTAGCTAAAATTGCACTTTATTTTAAAAATCCAAAGGGTTGAGACCTACAACAACTGGCTTCCAAAACTTCGTTGATTTTGTTACTGTACGAGTAATAACAAGCAGGATGGAATATGGATAAGGGGTAAGAGCAAATGATGACTTTCTGTTCAGTGAAAGACACCAGGGACTAGTTAGAGACGACAGGCATAGAGATGATATTTTCTACATCTAAATCAGTAAAGGAATTGGTCCAGAAAAATGTAAGAAGTCAATAGAAAGAAGCAGAAAGTATAAAACTAGTGAACAGCTAATGAATATTTGAAGGAATGCCCTGTCTCATTAGTAATAAAACAAATGCCAATTTAAAAAATGAGAACTTGTTCTAGACCCATAATATTGGCAAAATTTTAAAAATGGGATAATAGTGTTTGTGAGGACATGGGGAACAAGAACCCTCATGCTCCATTAGTGAAGGTGAAAATGTGCACAGTCCATTTGCATAATATACATCCATGACCCAGCAGTCCCATTCCTGTGTACTGACTTCGGAACAGCTCTTGCACAGGTCTGCCTGGAGAAATGTCTGAAGGTGTCCATAACAACATTTTTGGTGATAGTTGGCCAATGAATACAGCCCAAGTGTCATTTCCATGGGAAAGGACAAGTTGCATGTGGTGTGCACACGTAATTGTGGGATACTATACATCAAGTGAGGTATAGATCTTAAAACATTGGACTGAATTAAGGTTGAGTTCTAGGACACATGTTTATTAATGTAAGTAAAAACACACGCACATGAATTAAGAGTACTGCCTATTTCTCAGGGACACCTATTTATTCAAAGACATATTTCCATCACATTGGAATGGGTACTTGTCAGTGGACTGAGAAAGGGGACTGTGGGGTCGAGATCAGGGATGAAGGAGAAAAATAGCACAAAAGAAGTTCCTTGCAATGATTCTCAGGACCTGAGATCCAAAATCAAAGGAAAAGATAAGGCATAAGATTTGGAGTCATAAAGTTGACATTGTCCATTTGAGCCTGGTCCCTAGTACTTACACACATGACTTAAATGTCAAATCTCAGCTTTCTCATCTGTAAAATGAGAATAATCAGTAACTTCCCTGATGGCTCATGGTTGATAGCAATTGAGAAGATAAAAGCATCTTATTTGGCACGTAGTAGATGTACAGTCAACGTTAATTTCCTTCCACCTGTCCCCTGGCATCTCTTGGGGAGGTACAGGGATTTGCCCTCCCCATTTCTCTCCTTGGCAGGGTCTTTAACAGTTGCTTATCTGTGACCATTCCCCTCAGTGGGCACTGCTGCTCAATCCATAGACTCAGACTACTGAAAGGACACGAGCTGTCCTGGGGCTGGACGCAACAGAAGAGTCTCCTTCCAAGGTCAGTCTCTTATGACCCTTCAACTCAGGGTGTGCAAAGCAGCACTGGTTTTTCCAGGTTGTTCCTGGGAAACAGCCTGGCTTCTCTGCAGCCTGAGATTCTGGGTTTCTGTGCCCTTGTTCCCACTTTAGTGAAAGGCTGGGCTGCTCCTCTCGTAGACCTTAGTTACTCCTCACTTACTTTATCCAGCCAGCCTGGAATTACTCCCAAACCCACATGGACTTTCAAAAGTTGTTTTGCTTTACCTCCTTTGACTATATCTAGTCTAAGAGAAAGCCCCTCCTCCTCTCTCACCACAAGTAAGTAAAACCTTTCAATGGTTTCTCATAGTCCTTGGGATAAAGTCCAAACTCCTCAAGACAGTCTCACCTGCCCTCACTTTACTTGTTTGAAAAGCCTCATCTCTTTTCACTCCCTTAAGTCTTTGAATTGTTTGCTTCAGTCATGAAAATTCTCTTTCAACTGATTTTATGTGTTCTGCTCTCACTTTAGTGTGTTTGCCTAAGCTGTGCAATCATTCATTCAACAGATTTTTGTTGAGTACCAACTATATGCCAGGCACCATGATAGGCCCTTTTCTTTCCCCATGGGATATTTTCCCTGCCTCATCTTTGGCTAGTTTCCTCTTCATCATCTTCCAGGAGGCAAGTGAAGCATCACTTCCCTCCAAAGCCTAGCCCTATCCCCTTCCCTACGCAGGTTAGATGCCATGGCTGTGCCCTCCACAGTACCTCATACGTCTCATTGCACTTTTGTATAGTTTTCTTTGCTCTTTTGTTTCTATCTTTGGACTCCAAGTGCTAAGGGCATAGGGGCTCCATCTGTTTCGATCACCTCTGTGTCCCCAGCTCCTAGCCTGGGATAAAGGAGACACTCATTGAATGGCTAGTGAATATGAGAGAATGATCTTGCAACGTGTTCTAGTGTTGTGTTACACCACTGTTTTAGATTCCAAGAGACTCTGGAGATACCTCGAGCACAAGCTGTTTATCCCTCACTATTTTTATTAAAAAAATTATCAAGATATAATTTGTATACCATAAAATTTGCTTTTAAAATGTGTATAGTATAGTGGTTCTTAGCATATTCATAAGGCTATGCAATCATTACCCTAATTCCAAAATATTTTTATCACCCCCAAAAGAAATCCTGTACCCATTAGCGGTAGCTCCCCACCTCCTCCACTCTCCAGCCCCAAGCAGTTGCTAATCTACTTTCTGTCTCTCTGGATCTGCCTCTTCTGAACATTTCATAGAAGAAGAATCACATAATATGTGGACTTTTGTGTAGGGCTTCTTTTATTTATTTTAAGTTTCATATCAGTATTTCATTTCTTTTTCTTGATGAATAAAATTACATTGTAGGAATACACCACATTTTGTTTATCCATTCATCAGACAATGACTGGACATTTGGATTTATTCCAACTTCTGGTTATTTTGAATAATACTGCTATGAGAATTCGTGTATAAATTTTTGCGTGAATGTATGTCTTCAGTTCTCTTCAGTATCTACCAGGGAGTGGAATGACTGGGTCCTATGATAACTCTAGGTTTGGCATTTTGAGCAACTGAGTACCGTATTCCCAAGTGGGTGTTCCACTGATAATCTATGGTAGTTCAAATTTCTTCACATCCTTATCAACAATTGCTGTTTTCCTTTTTTAAAATTAAAAAAAATTAAGCCTTTCTTACAAAGGTGAATATTTCTACCTCATGGGGTAATTTCTTCCTCATAGGGTAAATATTGTAGGAATGGAATGAATTGACAGCGGGCATTTAATGCAGTCTGGATTCAGTGGATATGAGCCATTGTGATGGTGGCTTCTGATGAACGTCTCTGCATCCAGGGATTCTCACAGACCTAGAAAATGAAGTTGTTCAGCTTGGGCTTTGGCTTGGTGGGGGTCCCTTTAGTGAGGGCAGTTCCTTATGGCAGTGAGCTGAAGGGGTTAAGGAATGGAACGGTCAAGAAGCCCTGGCCTCATGTGTTCCATTCACATCTAGGGAGTGTTTAGGGTAAATGAGGTCATACTCACAGACCTGCCACACACACTAGTGTGGCCTTGGAACCCTAATATAAACAGGGTGGCCCTGAGCACAGGAGCTGTGTTCAGGACAATGTGAATATTCAGAAAACTGGAAAACACAGAGCCAGGTGTTTTGGCTCTCCCTCTTCAGATGCTTTCACAGGTCGTGGTGGAAACACTTTCCTATCTGAGAGAAGTTTTTCCTGGTCAGTTGATTCTTTTCAGGGCTCCTCTGCCATGCCATGCCTTCACTCAGCTCACAGTATCTCACCATCGCCTCATAATAAGAGCTGCTCTTCTCATTCCTGTCAACTGGCCCTGTGGGAACAGCACCTTGCTGGCTTTGCTTAATGCAAAGGCAGCAGCAAGAAAGGAGGCAACACAACCCCTTCTGTGGCTCCCTTGTCATTACCATGGCCTGAAGAGTTACTTTAGCTTCAGGGATCAATAACTCCATCTCTGCAGCCAGAAGACTGGCCTGCTAAATGATATTCCTTACCTCAAGTCCCTGGGTTTCTCTCATCTCTGAGTAGCCAGAGTGATGGGATACATTAATTCTGTTTGATGTATGTTCCTCCAACAGTCAGCTGATTGGAATTCCTGATAAAAACACCAAATATGGCTACCAGGAGACTTTCAAAGCAGGTTGACTTGAGTGTCCTATTTACTGTGAAGCTTGAACACAGTGAGAGATTTTTTGTTTTTTTGTTTGTTTGTTTTTTCCAATTTTAATTTTTTTTATTTTTTTAATTTATTTCCAGCATAACAATATTCATTGTTTTTTGTACCACACCCAGTGCTCCATGCAGTCCGTGCCCTCTCTAATACCCACCACCTGGCTCCCCCAACCTCCCACCCCCCCACCTCTTCAAACCCTTCAGATTGTTTTTCAGAGTCCATAGTCTCTCATTGTTCACCTCCCCTTCCAATTTCCCCCAAATGCCTTCTCCTAACTACCCATGTCCTCCATGCTATTTGTTATGCTCCACAAATAAGTGAAACCATATGATAATTGACTTTCTCTGCTTGACTTATTTCACTCAGCATAATCTCTTCCAGTCCCATCCATGTTGCTACAAAAGTTGGGTATTCATCCTTTCTGATGGAGGCATAATACTCCATAGTGTATATGGACCACATCTTCCTTATCTATTCGTCCGCTGAAGGGCATCTTGGTTCTTTCCACAGTTTGGCGACCGTGGCCATTGTTGCTATAAACATTGGGGTACAGATGGCTCTTCTTTTCACTACATCTGTATCTTTGGGGTAAATACCCAGTAGTGCAATGGCAGGGTCATAGGGAAACTCTATTTTTAATTTCTTGAGGAATCTCCACACTGTTCTCCAAAGAGGCTGCACCAACTTGCATTCCCACCAACAGTGTAAGAGGGTTCCCCTTTCTCCACATCCCCTCCAACACATGTTGTTTCCAGTCTTGCTAATTTTGGCCATTCTAACTGGTGTAAGGTGATATCTCAATGTGGTTTTAATTTGAATCTCCCTGATGGCTAGTGATGATGCACATTTTTTCATGTGTCTGATAGCCATTTGTATGTCTTCATTGGAGAAGTGTCTGGTCATATCTTCTGCCCATTTTTTGATATGATTATCTGTTTTGTGTGTGTTGAGTTTGAGGAGTTCTTTATAGATCCTGGATATCAATCTTTTGTCTGTACTGTCATTTGCAAATATCTTCTCCCATTCCGTGGGTTGCCCCTTTGTTTTGTTGACTGTTTCTTTTGCTGTGCAGAAGGTTTTGATTTTGATGAAGTCCCAAAAGTTTATTTTGGCTTTTGTTTCCTTTGTCTTTGGAGACATATCTTGAAAGAAGTTGCTGTGGCTGATATCGAAGAGATTACTGCCTATGTTCTCCTCTAGGATTCTGATGGATTCCTGTCTCACGTTGAGGTCTTTTATCCATTTTGAGTTTATCTTTGTGTACGGTGTAAGAGAATGGTCAAGTTTCATTTTTCTACATATAGCTGCCCAGTTTTCCCAGCACCATTTATTGAAGAGACTGTCTTTTTTCCACTGTATATTTTTTCCTGTTTTGTCGAAGATTAACTGACCATAGAGTTGAGGGTCCATATCTGGGCTCTCTACTCTCTTCCACTGGTCTATGTGTCTGTTTTTATGCCAGTACCATGCTGTCTTGGTGATCACAGCTTTGTAGTAAAGCTTGAAATCAGGTAACGTGATGCCCCCAGTTTTATTTTTGTTTTTCAACATTCCCTTAGCGATTCAGGGTCTCTTCTGATTCCATACGAATTTTTGGATTATTTGCTCCAGCTCTTTGAAGAATACCGGTGGAATTTTGATTGGAATGGCATTAAAAGTATAGATTGCTCTAGGCAGTATAGACATCTTAACAATGTTTATTCTTCCGATCCAAGAACATGGAATGGTCTTCCATCTTTTTGTGTCTTCTTCAATTTCTTTCAGGAGTGTTCTGTAGTTCCTCGAGTACAGATCCTTTACCTCTTTGGTTAGGTTTATTCCCAGGTATCTTATGGTTCTTGGTGCTATAGTAAATGGAATCGATTCTCTAATTTCCCTTTCTGTATTTTCATTGTTAGTGTATAAGAAAGCCACTGATTTCTGTACGTTGACTTTGTATCCTGCCATGTTACTGAATTGCTGTATGAGTTCTAGTAGTTTGGGGGTGGAGTCTTTTGGGTTTTCCATATAAAGAATCATGTCATCAGGCAACCTAATCACCCTACCCTCCTAAAATCTTTATTGGGTTAGCCCCTTTCAGCCAGTGAGTACCTCTCATTGAAAATGCTCCTCCACCATGGGAAGGAGATATTCCCAAATGTTTTGCTAGAGTGGTGGGGTTATGGATGTTTATGCTCTTTTCTAAACCTTATGTACTTTCGGCATATTACTTTAAAATAGAAATTACTATGTAAAAAAAAACTTCAATTTTCCCAAAGCTCATTAAGGCTAAACAGGCTCATCGTCACCAAATGATCATTTAAAAACACTGTTTGGTGATTAAATTGTAAATGAAGCAAAAACACATGGATTAATTTTTCCCACCAGGGATGTGATTGCAAATTTATATTTTGTTGAAAATAATGTATTTGTAAAAATTATTTTGTTAAAAAAAAAAAAGCCTCTTCAAACCAATGCTGAAGTAGCTATAGCCTGGAGAGGAACGCGCATGAAATTAGGGTTTGCGCTTGAGCTTGCTGATGACTTCCTCTGGAAAAAGGGTAGGGATACAATAATTTATGGAGCATGACCTTGTACATCAAATGATGAGCCATGAATGAGGTAGCACAGTCTTTGGGTTAAGACACTAAATGTTCCTTACTGTCTAACCATCATACCATCTACTGAGACTGCAAGCATCCCTAGAGCAGTGACCTGTTCCTTCAACTGGCCTGTGAAGTCACCTTGCACTAAAGATTGTGTAGAGTTTGGCATGCTGCAGCCTGCAGAGACTACTGGAAGCTGATGTAGGACACTGAAAACTCTTGCAGAACGATTTTAAACAATGTCGTGGTAGTAGATGCTGGACAATGGGCACCCTTAGAGCTACAAGCAGTGCTCAGGTAGGCTGATGCAGCTGCGGTGGTCAGAGGTCCACTGGTGGCTTTCCCATACACACACTCCACCGGGGAACTGGGATCCCAATCATCTCTCACTTCTAGAGGACGTGGGCCCCTGAACCTGCACGGCTGCTAAGGCAGAAAAAAGACAGACTGACTCTGTTTGGTTCTGGCTCTTAGTACAGAGCTAGCTGGCTCGTTAGTCTCCAGTCCGCTGTGTTGGAGAAAGGGCACGAATCCAAGTGCAGCAGCCAGTGTGTATCAGGTGGACCCTGTACTGGGTCTGCAGTCCTGGGTGGACTATACTCGGGTACTTCTGACCCTGGGATGCTCCTGGAGGCCCACAGTCAGAGGAAAGAGACGGATTGTATTAGATACTGTCTCAAAGGGACCTCTTTGCCACCCCGCCCCCGACCCAGGGATATTTGGCATTATCTGGAGACATTTTTGGTTGTAACCACTGGGGTGGCCATGCTACTGGCATCTAGTGGGTACTATCTATCCATCTAGCGGGTAGAAGCCAGGCATGCTGCTCAACATTCTACAGAGCACAAGACAGCCTCCCACCAGCAGGACCTGTCTGGTCTGAAATGTCAGTAGTGTCAAGGTTGAGAAATCCTGCTCCAAGAAGAGTATGGACTGGGCCATTTTTTTGGACGTAAGTTTTGTTCCTTTGTAGCAGAGCTATGAGCTGCGTGATTGTTAAGCCCCTTCTTAGCTTTTTTGTTTCTTTTCTTTTCTTTTTTTTTTTTTTTTGACTCTTTTTTTTAAAAAAAAAAAAAGGTCAGGGAGTAGGGAAATGTGAGGCATGGAAGACAGGTAGGAAATTAAGATTGTTTAGTGTGAGAAGGTGAAAAGTTAATCACCACTTGTTAGCCATCAGGTATGGATTTTTTTTTTTACATGAAGGATGTTGAGAAACTACTATTCTCTTTTGGAGAACATTGAAAAAGAAATGGTAAAGTTGAGGAGAAAAGATTTGTGTTTGATCTGAAAAGGTGTTTGTGTGTAACAAGAAATTAGTCTCAGTTGTAGAAGAAAGTTGTAAGATCACTTTTCATTGAAAAACTTTGGTGAAGGGCAGTCATCTCTCGGGTGAAGACAGCCTTGAACACAGAGCAGAGTCCCTTTGCGTCTGGGCAGCCTGCGGTTCTCTCATCCTATCCTTTCCATATTCCACAGGATAAACAATGTCACGATTGCTAATTTTTCCCCCCTTTAACCCCAGTTTTCATCTGCTCACCTCACCTGCTATCCAACCACATCTGTTAGTAGACACTTAAATGGTTACTGACCCTCCACTTTTTTCTTTCTGCTCAGGCCTGTTTCCATCTCTCTTCCTCCCAGCATCATTGACTGTTGGTTGAGAGCTTTCCAAGACTGATGCTCACATCGAATGCTATCCTGTAATTGTGACCCACCCAGGGTATAAACAAGGAGCTCATCACTCTTCAAACCCACAGTGTGATGGATGCCTTGGCTTAGGAAACTTTGCAAGTCACATTAGCATTGAATTTTGCTGCCTTATTGGATTTCAATGCTGTATCTAATTTGCTGACCAATATCATTATCCTTGGATCTTTCTTGATGTTCCTCCAAATCTCTCCTGTCTGCCAAAGTTCTGTGATTGAGATGATTGTTTCGCTTGGAAAGTATTTTCCGGATGGATTTGATTTTTGTGGTCTCTGCCCCATGTTTGTTATAGAGGAGGGAGGAAATGATCTGATGTAATTTCTCTGCAAAGTTTTAACAAAAAAAAAGGAGAATATAGAATTCTTTTCTCCTTCTTCCCTATCCTCTATTTAACCTTAATGTCTTCTACTTCCATTTCCGCTTTCAAAAGTTTATTTCAAAATATCCTTGGCACAGTACTTGTTTCTCTGTCCCGTGTAGACCAATTATCTTTATTTAGAGAAAAATTCTGTTTCATAACCGAACACTGTACACCCTTCCCCAGGCCGACAATCTTACAATGTTTTTGTAAGATTAATTAGAGAATATGAATGCTTTTGTAATAACTTTCCCCCCAGAGCACATGTCTTCCCATTGGTAGCTCATTTGCATCATCTTTCCTGATGGAATTTTTGCCTTTCAATCCTACTATTTAAGAGGGCAGGCTTTGTGGTCAGTTCCACTGGTTCTAATCCTTGTTCTAACACTCTATGACCTTGGGTATGTTATTTATACTTCCTTTGCATCAGTTTCTTCATCTGTAAAATGAGGCTCATGATAACATCGACCATAAAGGATTCTAGTGAGGACTAAGTAAGATAAATTACTTAATACAGGTCCTAGTGCAAGTAATTCCTCTATAAATGTCAACTATGTGTAACAGTTACCCAAAGAGGTCTGAAGCAAAGAGAAACACATTGAAGATGGAAATGTTCTGAAACCTCCAGAACTCCTAGGTACTATTATTATGTTATCTGCTTGTCACCATTTCTTCGTTGGACAGGTCCAGTTGTGGACTCCGTTTTGATCTTGGATGGATATCCATCCACAGGTCCTGGGGGAGACCACAGATAGCAGGGTGAGGGGCTTGGCCCTGGGAGAAGTATGTTATTCCTGCCCACACTCTGGGACTCGCCTTCCCATGGTTTGCTGCCCTCAGTTGTCACCTCTTGCTGGGGTCATAGCCAGCTTTCTGCCAGCATGTCATTTTTCTCTCCAAGTCACAACTGATTTGTCAAGTCCATTTTCGTGAGCTCTGGTTTCAGATGTAGTCTAGAGACTGTCTATTCATCCTTTTTTGGACCAAGGCAGTTGGTTTTGTCCAGCCTCTTGTACTTTGGAGAACCCATTCATGTAGATATCAGTCCCCCCAGGTAGGGAAACAGATGCTCTGTTGCCCAGATTCAGGATATGGTTGCTGCCCATTTGCTGACTTGGAAGCCAGTACCTGAAGTTCCGTCAGCAGTTTCTTAAAAATTGTTTGTGCATGTGATCTGAGCCTCTAGCTCCTTACTTACTTCCCAGACCTTTTTCTTACCTAGATGATTTATGGGATGGGACTCTCTAAGTAGCATATCTAGAGAAATGTGCATAGATCAGAACACTTACTATGTTTCTCTTTTAAATGTTGGTTAGATATATATGTATGAGAGCTTGGGTCTGTGTGAGGTCAGGTTTTTGATACCCTGAGGGGCTCATTTCGTTCACAATAAAGGGTGCACTGGCTGTCCTCTAACCTTAATAGGGGAATTTTGGGGTATCCCGACAAAAAGAGAAAGGTAGGTTGCTGAAGGAGGGTTGTGGGACACCATGGCCCCAATTATTATGTCAGACCAGGAAACAAAACCCAAATAAGGATAAAGAGTGGAGGGACAAAGCCATGGGAAAGGGGAGGATTTGCCGTGGACACACTTCTAAACCCTCCTCGGCCACACAGCGTCCCAAACCATTGTTCTCTACCCAAACTTGCAAACAAGCCCAGAATTTCTATTGGCTGCCAAAAGTGTATGTGAGTTGAATAATCTCCAGGGTATTGTCAAATATGAGCTGACACTGGCATTTAATCTTCTTCTTAACTCGAGTTTTCTGTGCTTCTCCAGAGCAGGAAACTCTTAGCTAAGTTGAGTCTAGTTCAGCTTCTGCATGTGTAGCCCATAGGCCACCAGGGAGCAGAGAAAATACACCGTGAGGCCAAGAGTCAGGTGTTATATGTTCCGGTCAGGACCTGCTGACTCCCACTTCTTTGTTCTGCCTAAGGTGTTTTTGTGTTTGTCCTTAGGCCAGCAGAAAAATCCAGCTCTGTTTACTTCCGTTCAACTCAGTTCCTTCTTAATCAGAAGATTCTTCACTGATTTTCAGTGACTGTGGAGGACCCTGGGACTTCCGAGATGGAAAAGAGAGTCTCTGCCCTCAGAAAGTTCTAAGTAAAGGAGAGAATAAAAATCAAACATCTGGTTTAGTGTGATATATGCCGGAACAGAGGGCGCGGGGGAGCCAAGGGAAGATAGAGGAGAGCTGCCTGCCTGCTGGTGTGAGGTGGGGTGGGCGGGGCAGGACGAAAGGGGGACCAAGAAGGCTTCTCAGAGGAGGTGAAAAGCTGAAACACAAGTAGGAGTGACTCTGGCAGACATCCCGGGAAGAGGGAAGAGCATGTGTGAAGGCCGGAAGTGTGAGACCCTGGTGCTTTTGCAGAGCTGCTAACTCTATATGGGTGAAGTATGGGGCTGGGGCAGGGAGTCTGACAATGAGAGGAGGGCAGTAGCAGGGAATGAGGTGGGAGAAGCAGGTGCCGTGAGAATTTTGAAGGACCAAATGGGCCAGGGAGGTTATAAGATGCAAGTGATAGGAGATTGTTTATAATGTTGCAACACTTCCTGTGGTCACAGTATAAATGAAGGATTGGAAGCTGGGAGAAAAACAAGATCTGTTGAGAATCTTCACTCTAAAGCTGATTGGGGTTACTTAGCAAGGTGAACCAAGGGCCCTCATTTTGCACAGAGTCACAAGCACATTTTGTTAATGGCGTTCTGGGACGCCTAGCCAAACTTGCTCAGTGCCCTTGACTGGAAGCTAGCAGAGCTCCTATACTCTCTCTCTAGTGTGGATCCTTGGAAGCGTTAACAGAATAAAAAAGGAAACAGAGCTTCAGCTATGGGGTATGTGAAAAGATCTTGTGAAAGAAAGCAGCCAGAAAATCTCAGGCAGAGAGTGGAGGAAGGGAAAATATGCAGAGTAACAATGGATTTTAACAGAAATGTGAGCCCTTGGCAGAGGGGATGTGTCTGACTCACTCTTCAATAAGGAACTGAGCAGAGGGGAGCGTGGTGGCCGCCTGGTGACAAGAAGGGGATGGGGGATCTCAATAATCTGCATTTCATTCATGCACTTTGTATTTGGACCTCCGCTCCATGTTAAGTATGGTACAAAGAATCTAACCACAGGGTAGAGTGGATATTGATGTATCAGTTATACATCAGCAGTGATTCAAGTGGAAGCTTGCTTATATACAAAGTCAAGGCTAGGAAATAGTATCTTTGATGGTGTTGTCTTAGGATACAAAGAGTGCCAGAATTTGCCACTGAAGGCTGATGTTTATTAAGCACTTAGAATGTGACAGGCGTAATTCTTAGAGCCTTGCATATCACTCATTCAATCCTCTTGGCAGCTTCAGGAGCTCGCTCTTATTAACATTCCCACTTTACAGATGAAGAAACCAAGACACAGAGTTTATGCAAGTGGCTCAAGGTTGCACAGCTCATGACGTGAAGAGCCAAGATTGCAACCATCCCACTAAGCCTTCTCTGAGGATGGCCTAGTTAGGGGAGGTAAACCAGTTAGATGATATGGAAATGGATGTAGGTGCTGGTCAGAGCTGTTCACAGACAGCACTGGAAAATTCCAAGTGCATTTGGGAGAACAGAGTCATAGGAAAAAGCCACAGAGGAAACCAAAAACAAGACATTCCAAAGCAAACCAAATGGCATGGTGCAACCTTGCTGGAGGCAGGGAGACTGAGCATCCTGGTGAGGACTTGTGGGCGGGGGGTGCTGGGAGGAGAGGCAGAGGTAGATTCCTCTGCTGGGGAGACAACTCTCCGAGAAGAGCATGTGTCAGCACAGCAGGCAACACAAAGCAAGGAGCATCAAAGGAGCACTGCCATGTGGTCTCCTGAAAGCCCCATGTTCAGGATTCTGCCCTGGTAGATGAAAACTGAGTGTGCAGGACCAGGTCAGCCCTGGCCCAAGGGAGCTGGTGCAGATGTGGAACCTTCATGAGGTTACCTGCTCTGCTCCCTGTCTCATCTCAGAACACTCAAGTTTTCTAGCATTATATGCCCTGGGATAGCTCAGAGAAGATGCCACTGTTTCTTTTGTAGGATCAGAAATTTGTGAAATCAGCCATGGTTTCTTTAAATGCTTGAGGTGTCAGGTCACCTTTTGTTTTGTTTTGTTTTGTTTTGTTTTTCATGGTTGAGAATTGAATTGAGAATTGAGAATTGAATCAAGAAACTCCAACCTCTGCTGGTCCAAATAACTTCCTTATTTTACAGACATAGAAACAGTCTTGGGAAGAGAGGTGTTTGACAGGCCCACCCAGCTGGCTGGTGGCAGGGGCAGCAGTGAGTCTGATTCTCCTGATTTCTGTTCTGTATCCCTGAGCCAGCTAGTTTTACTCAAGTTGTGCTTTTGCAAAGTGCTCAGTTCAGATAACCAGTGAAGTGGTCAGTTATCCATTCAGAATGACTGTGTTCCTGTGCTGACAAGTCTCTTTAAGTCTCTTTATGTTCGTTTTTTGCTCTCTCCCCTGGTTTTCTTTTTCTTCTTTCCTCTTCCCACCCATCCCATGTCTGACTTCTCCCATGATGACCTCTTTGTCTTATATTCTCTCAGGGTTGTTGCTGCTGCTCTTTGTCCCTTCTATGGCTCTCCTCCCTCCCCTCCTTTCCCACCCTTTCCCTCCTCACACAGGGACATGCTCCCCTTGTGCTGGCTCACGGTTTCCCTCTCTACTTAGAGACACAGACAGACTGGTTCCATCCTCTCCCCCCTTCAGGAGTGCTGAAAATCAGTCCATCTGCTGTGGATCTGGTTATTATTTGAAATTTTGCCTTATGGTGCAAGACGGAGGCCAGGATTCCTACATTTTCTCATTCTTCTCTTTAAACACAGGGAAGCGGATTTTTCTCACCTAATAAGCACACTAATAAAAATTTGGCAGGGAACAGGGAAGCCATTTTGACATCCCCTTCCAGGGGAATTAATGCAGTGTTTTTTTGCAAATGGGTACGTAATGAATTTTTGTTGAAGTGTGCTAGTCATGGCTTAAGCACTAGCTTGCTGAAGAGCCTTGGACATCAGTTTTCCTTCTTAGACTAATTTTGCCATGTGTGATTGTAGCAATGTGATCAGTAAGAAGATTGAGGATGGAAGAGTGGATTAGTAACCTTGGAGCTAGAATTGGAGTGTTCAGGAGGCCCAGGGCTAGAACCCTCACTCTTAGATCAGAGTGGCCTGGCGTGGGGATGGGGAGGCTGTGACCTTCAGAGCATTGAGAGGAGGAGGGGCCATCTGCCAGCTCCTCTCAAGAATTCCCTCATCACTAATAGCCCCAGAGTGCAATTCTGCTGGCAAGGACTTCTCAGTGGGAGCGTCTCATCCTTTGTTGATACTCAGGGGCAACTAAATGCAGTTCAAGAACTGTTGGTCCTTGTCAGCCCCATCTCGTGCAGACCTGATCTTGCCTAGGATGCTCTCCCTCTCTGGGAGCCTCCTCAAACAGACTCAGTGAACTTCGAGGTCTCTGTCACCACTCACATACCTAGCCTCTTCTTCTCAAGGCTGCTTTTCCGAGCCACTGGCCCCCTTTTACTAGGATGCTATATAGGGTTGGTCCTCTGAAGTCCAGTTTTCTCCACGTCCCATTTAGTGTGTCTCCATGGAGGCCAGAGATGAAGAGGAATTTTATCTCCTTTTTTGTTATAGGGTTTACTCCCAGATTCCACATCCCTGATGCTCCCCTCCTTCCGAACTATGGACTAGTGCATAACTAGAAGACCAAAGTGCTGGTGGGACCTTGGACAAGCGTCTTCATGGCAACCAGAAATGGAGGCTGTTAACACCTGCCCTTCCTACTTCACAACAAGGCTCTATTTTGAAAATGAATTTTGATGAGTGTGGAATGCTATGAAGGAAATATCATATTAGTCTTAGCCTTTTAGCTCTTTGAGTTAGTGTTTTTACACTTCGGTTGTTGAGTAATGTTCTACATTCACCCTCCTCAAGAGCCACAAACCATATTATGTTGAGTAGTATTAGCAATGTCGTTGGATGCCGTGGACTCAAATTCTTTTTTCAATAAGGATTAAATCCAAAATAGAGACCTCATTGCTCTTCTCATTCTAACTTCCTGAGATAGTCTGCCTGTATTTATAGGACTGAGTTATTTGGGCATTTTCTAGAGATATGTAAAGACATCCTTACTTTCTTGAAGGAGAGGCCAGGGGGTTATAGAGAAAAGTGACAGTTCCTTCTGAATCTCTGCCCTTTCTGGACAAAATCTTTACCTAGGGTACAAGTAGGTCTCTAGGGGCCATTTGGATATAAGTAAAAGGACTGGTGTTGTCATCGTGACATTTGGTGCCAGGAGCCAGGAATGTTAAACATTCTGCTCTGCTGCATCCAGTCTGCACTGTAAAAAAAAAAAAAAAAAAAAAAAAAGTGGCCCCATCTAAAATGCTGAGAAACACAGGTAGGAAGTCATATAACTACAGAGAAATAGAGACAGACGTTCCCCTCTGGGGCCAGGATTCTAACACCCTCTTTTTACAGAGGACTAGAAAGGGAAAACAGTTTGCTTAAGGTCATACAGCTAGCTAGTGGCAGAGCTGGGAAAAGAGCCCAGCTCTGGAGCTCACAGCCCAGTGAGCCTTCCTGGTGCAACAGAGGGATGGGGAGGGCTGTGGCTGAAGGAACAGTCCTCACGGAGCACAGCCTGCAGGCAGGCCCTGGGTGGCAGGGCCACTTGGTCATTGACTGTATCTGCAGAATTGAGCCAGCATGCCACCCGCCCCTCCCTGCCCAGCCTCAATGCTGCCCAGGGCTGGTTGGGGACTGCGGCTTTGCTTTGGAGCAGTTAGGTTTGCTTGTTTTGTTCAGCTTTTCCTTCTCCCTCCAGGAAGCACCCCCCACCCCACCCCCACTCTGGCCAAATAAGCCCTATGTTGGGAGCAACTTTAGTTAGCTTAATGAAATGTAGCAGCTTCCCTAGGGATAGAAGCGAGGGCTCTCTTGGTGAGTGCCCTGTGTTGTGTACACTGGTGGAAGGAGGGGGAGGGGCTCTGGGTGGGTGGTCAGCAGGAGGTCGGGTGTTTATTCTTAGCTCTGTTGCTATGTAATGTTGGGCAAGCCATTGAAGTTTCTTGTTCTTGGCTCAATCAGCTCTTGGTGCTCTGCCTCCTGGACCTCACTTTGGGCACTGCCAGTCATGAATCTTCAAAGTGAGGTGCTGGAGCTGGGTGGTGCCCTGCAACCTCCAAGGGAGGAAACTTAGAGAATCTATATGTATCAGTCAATGTCCATACAGGAAACAACACATTCAAATGAGGTCACTGAAGATATTGTCGATGAAAGTATTGTCCTCTATGGAGGCAATCGGGTTAAGGGTACCCAGCGGTCGCAGACCTGCTCCTTGTCCCCTGTGTAGGCTGTCTTATCCCTTCTGGAGGGGAGTCTCAGGATTGCTGGGTAGCTTCCTTTTCCTTCTCTAAATTTATTCTCTGTGCTTCTGGACCTGCTCTGTAACCTCAAGTTAGTAGGGAATACATTGCCTGGGCCACCATGCTTCAAGTAAGGACAACAAGAGAGTGGGCTGGGGACTCACCCACTGCTGGGTCATTGTTGGTTGACCATATTCTTTCTCTGAGGCCACAGCACCCATAAGGGAGTCTTCTCCACACAGCTGACCTCTGGATTCTGGGAATTCTTTTGCCCCTTATCTGATAAGTGGGAGAAGCATCTATAGTCATTATTATGCAGTGAGAAAGGCCTGCGATGACCTGGGTGTGCAGCAGCAAGGTCTCCTAGCTGCCCATGGCGATGGCAGGAAAGACCTCTTGGAAGCAGAGACACTTGACTTGAGCCTTGACCCGACAAGATTAATATGAAAACTACAAGCAAAAGGAACAGCACATGTAGAGGCATCACCGAAAATGAAACTAACAAGGCACATTTAAGAACTCCAAGTCCTTTTTTGATTGCAAATAGTAGAAACCAAACTCAACATAGTTTTTCAGAGAAAAAAAAAAAATGTGTTGCTTCCAAAAACCAAAAAGTCCGGGGGCTGCAGGCATGGATGGCTTTAGGTAGACAAAGGGAATCCTCAGGCCTCTGTCTTTCCTTCTGCCCATCTCAGCTCTGCTTGGCTTAGCTTAATCCCTACTGGCTTTCTCCACTGTGAGAGGTAGGGTGGTAGAGGGAGGAGGAGGTGGAGGAGGAGGAAAGAAACATTTCCCGTGGCACTAGACTCCGGTGTTTCTTTTAATCTGTAAATCTAGAGAAAGTGAGACACTCTTTTTCCGGCCTCCAGATAGCAAACATAAAAAGTTAGTCCTGCTGGGCTAGGGGTCCTCCCAGCTGGGATGCGGAGAAACTCTGACAAGGACCTGGCCTAGGCCTATCCTTGAGCAAGTTGTAGGTACAGAGTCCATACACCAGGACCACATAGAGAAGGTTCCCACAGGAAAGAGGACCCTTATTACCTGAAGAAGAGGGAAGGCAAAGCATTCTGGGAAGACCAAAGCTATAGCTCCCACAGTCCATTGCACTGCATATAACTGGAAAGTAGGATGTGTATGTGGGGGGAGAGGAAGTGTGGGTGTTGGGGAATAAAGATGAATAGGGAGTTGGGTCCAGGTAATGACAGCTTCCCTGTGGGCAATGGGGAGCCCCTGAAGGATTCTAAACAAGGGAGAGACTTAGTCAGACTTGTATTTTTGAGGCATAATTTGAAAAACAAAACTGCTCTCTACTAAAATAATAATAATAATAATAATAAATAAAATTATATTAAATTTTAAAAATGAACCATATATCCTTCCTGAAGCCGAAAAGATATGCATTTGGGATTATTTGCTGCTTAGGTTTCCCTGCTTTGCTCTCTCCCCACACATTCACCCTGGAGTCTGGCTGCATTGTCTGACGACCAAGCACAGTCTGAGGGTGCAGATTTTCAGACTGCATTAGAATTCTACCTGTGTGGGGCCTGATCCTTTTAAGTTTGGGGGCTGAGGGCCATGGCTTAATGTGTCTGATTGCTGGGCGGGGCTCCCACTCCGCCGTCTCTATGGAGCCGGAAGCATTTGCAGGCAGATCCTGGCTGGGACTCCGACAGCCAGCCTCCCAGAGCTGCTGCCTTCATCTCCACCATGGGCCTGTGAGTCACAGCAGGGTCCTGCGACACGTAGAGCGGGCGCTAAGCCACACGCTCCGCTCCCACCATGCCAGGCAATCACTATTCACACTATGTAATTGCACCACCATGTTTCATTTGTCATGACCCACCTGTCTCTGTGCAGAATAGGGACTGACAGTCAGTTGGGGGTGGACATTTATCAGCTTGATGGAAGCTGAGACATTTTGGTAGGAGTGACTGTTGGAGTATCAGTAGCAGAGGCTTCTGGAAGAACGTGATGGGAGAGGGGAACCTGGGCTCTGGAACTGGACTGGTTGGGTTCAATGGCAGATGCTGGCCCTTACTGACATGTTGTCTCAGGCGAGTGGCTTTAACTTGCTCATCTGTGAGCTATGAGATCAAAGCACCCACTTTGAGTGTGTGCGGATAAAATGGGATGGTGAGGGGCGCCTGGGTGGCTCAGTGGATTAAGCCGCTGCCTTCGGCTCAGGTCATGATCTCAGTGTCCTGGGATCAAGGCACGAATCAGGCTCTTTGCTCAGCGGGGAGCCTGCTTCTCTCTCTCTCTCTGCCTCTCTGCCTACTTGTGATCTCTCTCCCTGTCAAATAAATAAATAAAATCTTTTAAAAAAATAAATAAAATGGGATGGTGATAGCAAAGCACTCAGCACAGGGCCTGGCTGGTAAGTGTTAACTGTCATTAGTTCACATTTCCCTGGACTTTTGATTAGATAGGTCCCTGTTTGCAATGAGATCTCTCCATATTGCTTAACGTTATTCTCCTCCGGTGCTGGACTGTCAGCGAGTGGTCAGGTCAGGCAGAACACACATGGACAGAGGAGGCAAGAAGCTTTCGTGGTGGCCTCTGCCTCTGGGGGCACTTCTGTTTTTCTCAGAAAGCTCTTCCTCCTTACACATCCTGTGTCCTTCTGGAAGGCAAACAGATCGTTACAGAGCTGGAAGAGATATGGGGTTGATTCAGTTTGCAGAAATACTTGGCGTGCAAATATCTTCACACTTTACTTATTTATTAAGTCAGACTGAGATTGGGAGCCTCAACAGTGTCATATATGGCCTCTCCTGGGGTCGTCTGCCTTGAAATGAATGGCTTATTTATCCAGCAGTTGGCTTTCGGGACAATTTTTTTGTGTGTGTTGTGACTTTTATTTGAGTGTATAAATGGTCTTTCCCTCCTAATTTGGACCAACTGAGAAGTAGGACCTCATTGGTTGGAAAAGTAGGGGGGGCGGGGTCACAAGACGAGCATTTTCTTAGTGATAAGGCAGAAGTGGAGAATAGGACTTGTGGTCACAGCAGGGCTCCCCGATAGTTTCAGCCCTTAATTAAACTTGCCCTTGTGGTCACAGGCATAGTTGCACACACCCAGCCCCTCCCACGTGGTCAGGCCTCTTGCCCCACGGAATGAGGGTGGGGGAGGAGAGGCTCCTATGCCCTCATCTTATACCAGCGTGTCACCAACTAATTCTGCTCCTCCCCAGCATTCCCAGTCAGCAACTGGCACAACTGAGCCATCCCAGGCATTCAGGAAGAAGCTCTCAAGCCAACCCTCGCAACTCTTCTTTTCCTTCCCACCTTCCACTCGAAGTGACAAGAATTTACGGTGAACATACACATACCCCAACAAAATGCCTCGCTTTCATTTCTAACCATACCTCAGCTCCACCACTACCTTCGCCTGATCCAAGCCATGCTCACGTCTTGCTCAGACAATCTAGATATCTTCCCCGCGTTTCTCTTCGCTTCCCCTCTCACAGCACAGCAGCGAGAAGAACGGCAAACCATAAATCAGATCGTGTTATTCCTCCGCTCCAAACTCTTCATAGTTTCCCATTCGAAGGAAAACCTAAGCTCTTTACTCTCCCGTCTAACATTGCTCATGACAGCCCCTGCCAGCTTCCCTGGCCCCCATCCCGTACTCCCACCACATTGCTTCAGCCACTGTGCCCTTCTTGAGGTTCCTTGAGAACTCCAAGCTCATTTTTGCCTCAGGATCTTTGCACATGCTATTTCTTCTTTGGGACACTCTCCCCCTGATCTTTGTTCATCATTTCATTCAGGTCACTGCCCAGCTTTGCCTCCTCAGAGAGGCCTCCCCTGACCGCTTTGTCTAAAATAGCTGCCCTCTCTTTTATACTTTCCCTTCATCTCACTTCTTTAAAATCATTTATTACTGCTTGACATATGTATTTTTATTTATTCTTAATAAATAAAATTTAAATTCCAGGTAGTTAACGTATAACTAGTTAACACTGTGTAGTATTAATTTCACGTGTAAAATTGAGTAATTCCACAATTCCATACGTTGTCCAGTGTTTATCACTCCAGATCCCCATCACCTATGTCACCCATTCCCCCACACACCTCCCCTCCAGCAACCCTCAGTTTGTTCTCTATAGTTAAGAGTCTTTTATGATTTTCCTCCCTCTCTTTTCTCCTCCCATGTTCATCTGTTCTGTTTCTTAAATTCCACTTATGAATGAAATCATATGGTATTTGTCTTTCTCCAACTGACTTATTTTGCTTAGCATAATTCTAGCTCTACTCATGTAGTTGCAAATGGCAAGATTTCACTCTTTTTGATGGCTGAGTAATAGTCCATTGTCTATGTGTATTTTAAATGCTTGTTTAGAAATTCATTTTGTTAATGCTGTTTCCCTGGTGCTTAGCACAGGACCTAATATGAAGTAGGGGCCCAGCCGCTGTGTACTGAGTAAACCAACCTTGTAGCCAAGCAAGTTTGAAAGAAAAACCTTAGAAGGAGCAGAGTCACACCTGCTCAGGCCCTTCTCCTGGGTTCATTTATCAGTTCAGTCATTCCTCCTTTGTGGTACAAAGGCAAGATGAAGTTCTTTGCCCTGATGTTCAGAGAGGCAGTTTAGCATTGTGAGTGTTGCTATTGGCCCCATTTTACAGAAGAAAAGACTGAGGCTTACTTTAAATACTTTGCTCAAGGTTGTGTGGCTAAAATATGGTAAGTCCTCAGTTCCCAATTATGTCTCTGTACTCTTTATCTTTCTACTCTATTGCCTTTTTGGCTGAGGTTCTTCTCATAGCTTTTCTAATTCTCATCACAATCCAATAATGAGGTGCCCATTTCACAGATGAAGAAGCAGATGAGAAAGACATTCTGGGGTTGGGAGTGTTAGGTGACTTCCCTGGTATGATGCAACCTGAAGTAGCAAAGCAGAATTTGCGTCTAAGCGGCTTCATTCAAAGCCTTTGCTCCCCACCTCTGCTCACATCCACTGCCTTTCTCTGGGGAGCAGAGGTTGTCAGGTTGTTGTCATGGGGATCAATGGGGTGAGCACATGTTTAACCCTGGCAGGCCTTATGTGACCCAGTTGGCATCTATCGGGCACCTGGTTTCGGCTGTCACTGTGCTAGTTCCTGGGGATACAGTGTTGAAGATGACAGTCTGTGCCCCCAAGAAAATTAGCATAGTGGAAAAATGGAAGAGTGAAACCCTTACTACAGGGTAGTAAGTACTATGATGTGGTAAGCCCAGGGACAGTAGCACATGGGAAGGACACTTCATCTAGTCTTGGGATGTTAAAGATTCCAGAAGAGAGGATCTACCCAGAGTAGAAGTTAACCAGTTGAAAGGGAGGAGAGTGCATGTGGTCTGCCTTGAGAATCACATGCAGCTCTCTGTCTTTGGACTGAGTTGTTGAGTGAAGGAATGGGGACAGATGAGGCTGGAGAGAAAGACAAGTGTCTATAGCCTGGAGAGCATTGAGTGATGAATGCAGAGGCTGAGACCATGCCCTGCGGGCAGTGGGAACTCTGAGTGTCTTGAAGACAGCAGGCAGTGTTGGCAGATGTGCCTGTGAGATGGGCTGCTCTAGTTTTAGTGTGGACAGCAAACTGGAGGAGGAGCCAGAAAAGAGGCAAGACAATCAGCCAGTTATGGGACCACTGCAGTGTTGAAACCTGAACTAAGATGGTAGATCTGAGGATGGAAAGAAGAGGACAGGTTGAAGAAATATGACAGAGATAAAATTGTCAGCTACCAACTTAATAACTCTACACTCTACACTCGATAATTTCCAGGTAAGAGCCAGTAGGTACAAAGAAAATATGGACACAAGACTATGCGTCTTCACTAGAGCAGGGTGCAAGCCCATTCCAGGTGCTTTTCGGATGTGATGCCATCCCCTCTCCTCTGAGTTTGTCCTCTGGGGAGGAGCTGACCAGCTGCAGCCATGCTGTTATGCTGCAGTGCTGTAGCCTCCTGCTGTAGCAAAACTGGTGTGCAGCTGTCATTGTTCCCTCATCCGGCTCTCCCTGTGACTTGGCAGAGTGCAAACCTGTCCTCTACCGCTTCTCTTCTGCTCCCATGCCGCTGGCATTCAAGAGCCCCCTGATCCATCCCAACAGACTACTCCACCAGGTGCTGACTGCTCTGCCCTCGCATTATAAAATTCCTACTGATGCTTCGGGCATCCCAGGAAATGCAGGCTTCTGAACTGGGACAGGTGAGAGAATCCCAGGGGACTCTGGAAGCACAATGAAAGAGAAGTGGAAGAAGAAAACGAATTTCAGTGGTACCTCAGATCTTTTTCTTCATTGCAGCAGACTCTTGGTAAGATCTGAACAGGAAACACTGCCACCTCAGACTTGGGCCATCCACTGGCAGGGCTGAGCGGATGAACTAACCAACAATGACAAAGCCCTTAGAAATTTAGGTCTTAACTATTCTCAGGTGTCACAAGTTGCTGTTTGTTTTGCCTAATTGAATTGAACCACTGAAATACTTTCTTTTCTTAGAAATAGAGTAGAGGGGTGCCTGGGTGGCTCAGTGGGTTGGGCCTCTGCCTTCAGCTCAGGTCATGGTCTCAGGGTCCTGGGATCAGGCCCCGCATCAGGCTCTCTGCTCAGTGGGGAGCCTGCTTCCCCCCTCTCTTTGCCTCTCTGCCTCCTTGTGGTCTCTGTCAAATAAATAAAATCTTTAAAAATAAAAGAAATAGAGTATAAATATAATCATCTAGAACAAGGCAACCACTTTTTTTTTTTTATTAATTTGCTTCCTTACCTGAATAAGAGTAGACATTCTCCAAACCTCTGTTATAAAGCACCCATCAGGAGGTAGTATGGGGTAAGGCACACCTCTCCTTCATCCCACCCTTAATGATTGCAGGGAGAGTACTACCCCTTTTGCCCATGATTTCCCCACTGCTTATGAAAAAGCAAATTAAATACATATTGCTAGTCATATCTTTTGAGAGAAAATCTCATTTTCCTTACTGTAAAAGCAATCCTGGTTTCATAGCAACTTCTTATAGAAGTGCCAATATACCCATGAAAGTTAAAGACCTGAGTTTGAGTCCTGCCTCTTTTGCCTAAGATTATAACAACTACCTATTCTCTTTATGCCTCAGCTATCAATCTCTGGTAAGGAAACCCTACCCAAAGTGCTGTGAAGATAGAATGAAGCAGTGTGTATAAAGCAATCGCCTAGTGCATAGTGAAGGCTTAAAATATAATTGATAGTGATACTCAGAGTGGTAACAGTAATAACGATAATAAAATATAATAAAGACCTCAGAGCATTTTATTTGGAGATTAAGGCGTAAGTGGTTAGGCAGCTGGAATCCACAGGGAACGAAATAATGTTGTGTGTCCTCTCCCCGTCCAAGTCTCACAGTCTGTGTGTGGGCTGAGCAGTTACAAGAAACTGTCATCAGCCCTATGACCTGCAATCCTACTGCCTCCTGATGCCAGGTCTTCTGAGGGCACATTTGCCATCACTTTGCTCTTGTCACTGGCTCCCTCTTCAGCTTCTCAGGGCCTTTCGCTGTGTATAAATGGCCTGGAAGAAGAAAGAAATCCATGAACTAAATCCTAAAGATTCTGAGATATATGCTGGATTTCTCCACACTTCCTCCAGGAAAAAGAAGAAGAAGAAGAAAAAAAAAAGAAAACCTCTTATGAACTGTCTCAGTAAAATTTGGTTCAAAAAGAAACACTGTTTTCATATAATGTGAATCCTGGATTGTTTCTCTCTAATTAAAGAACTTGAAAAACTCAGCATAGACGGAATGCCCATAGAACGACATTTTATTGCTGAATTTTAAAAATTTATTTCAAAATAATTTTTTGATTACTAAGTGCTTTCATATATGTTTCCTTAGTTGACTTTTATAACAATTTTGGAATGAGCAAGGTAGGTGTTATTATGGCAATTTTACACTTTGCAAAATCTACATTTTACACTTTCAGATGAAGAGACGGAGAGTGCTGAGAGATTTACCCCCAGTTTTACATTTGTAAATAGAAAAGCTGGGATACAAGTCTTGCCCTTTGACTCCATGCCCAGCATCCTTCTCAGACAACATACTGGTTCATGTTGCACGAAAGTGTATTTGCTCGGTTTTGAGTTCCTAATCCATTGCTCCTTCCATCATGATACCATTCTCCTTCCACATTCCTTTTCCTCAGAGCCATTTTTCTGAAAATCAACTGTTCTTTAAACGGGGTCGCCGTTTAAAGGTGTATTTTCTCAGTCTTAGAGAAAGGAGCCTACAGAAGTCTGTCACTTGTCTATACGTATTCGGTCTCCAGTGACCTTCGGAAGGAACCCTATGGATAGAAAACTGTTCTCCCAGTTTCCTGTGAATGCCTTTTCCATTTAATGACCCAGGAATACCAACCTGATTCACTTGTGCTGCTGACTACGTCCACAGTCCCTGCAGTTGTGAGAACTGTGACTACCATATCCCACAGGAAACTTTGGGGCTGTGGGAATGTTTGGTAGGAACCTTCATAACTATCTCCTGTCCAAATATAATTATCCCAACTCTGTCCACTCGTCCTCATAGTTATCTCTTCATAACCTCTCATGCATTTTCTTTCTCTTCCTCAGAAACTAGTGGGTGGTTTCCTTAGATGCATTTTCAGAGTGAATGACCACTGTAAGCTCTCTGGTCTAGAGCCTTGGTCTTAAACTTCAGTATGCTTGAGACTCATGAATGGAATTTGTTAGAACACATACCACAGGCACAACCCTCGAGACTGTGATTCGGGAGTTCTGGCTTTGAGGCCAGGAGGCTGCATTTTGAATCAGCTCCTTCAGGGATTCTGTTGCAGAGATAGTTTGCAAACCAGATGGTCATGATCAGAGCAATAATTGTATATGACTGCAGAGGAAGACATGGGTCCTGCCACATAGCAGGGCTCAATAAATTCTGCTTGAGTAAATGAGGATGTCGTTCACTTCAGAGTGGACTGATGCTGAGAGATGTGTAAAAAGTGACTCTTCTATCCCTACCAGGCACAAAGAAGAGATTAGTTTTTGCACACTTCTGAAAAACAACGGGCAGAGGAGTTTTCCTGCAGATCCACTGCAAGGGAAACAGATTTGGTCAATGTAGCAAAAATTCTATAAAGCATGGCATATGACATGGTCTTGGCTTCCACAAAATAATAGGCTAGACAACTCACTCCAAAAGGGAGCACCAAGAGGAATTAAAAACCAGTTGCTCCCTTGGGAATTTTGTCACACACATGGAAAGACCACTAGCAATATTGCTGTGACATTTCGGAAAAAGGAGCAGTCACATTTAGCTGGGGGTCTTGGAGGACTTTGCAGAGATAAATGTTTGAACTGAGTGTAATTGGGATAGGTGGGAACAGTGTGTTCTGTGGGATGGTCTATAGTGGAGAGAAGCATGCCTGTGAGAAAGTAACTGTTCTAACCATAGTGAGTTGCCTCTCTTGATTAGCACTTAGGAGGGTGGGGAGAGGGGAATATGCAAATACAGACATGTTACATATACACAATTTTGTTTAATTCTCGTGACAGTTCTACAGGGAAGGTAATAATGGCCCACTGTATGGAAAAAAAGTTCAGAAGAGTAATTAAAATGAACTAAATAGTTCAGAATCATACAGCTTACACAAGGAAGACCTGGGGTTTGAACCTGCCTCATGTGAATGCCCAGCCTAATGCCAGGGTACTCTCACACTTCTCCAATTAAACTGCCAGAGAGCCCTGAATGTCAAGCTTAGGTTTTTGTGTTCAACCTCCAGGCAATACATGCCTTGCCAAGTAGTCTAGAGGCCAAATTCCAACCCAAAATTCCGTCCGGTTCTCTTTGCATCTTTAGTATGTCTTCAGAAACCGCCACCCTGGAGACAACCACAACTATGCCATTTGACCCATCAGATCCTGTCGGTGGTTTGTTGTATGCAAACAGAGTATCATGGCATAGCAGGTGGGGAGTTCTACAGATTCCTTCTCCAGCTACTATTGTCTAATTAGTATTGTCACCACATGGCCCAGTTATCTTGTGGAGAGCAGGCAAATGTCATCAGTGCATGCTTGGGTGCATTGTGTGTACAAAAGTTGTTGATAAATCAGCAGATTTTCCATGTGAACAAAGCCTGCATCTCCTGCTGACGACTTAATTCTAGGGTTCAGAAAACCCAGGACAGGGATAATGAAACTTCCTGCTTAAGTAGCAGATTAAGAAACTCCTTGGCTCCATGAGGCAAGAATGGCCATACGGACACCTCTGGTTATCGCTTCTCATCAGAAACTTTGTTACTGCTCTCCCTCATGGGAACTAAGGTGAGGCACCTTTCCCTCCAGCAATGGATTTGGTGAGACTATTCCCAGACAAGGGTGATAGGAAAAGGATGACTTGAAGGGGGGTCTCTCTCCTCAGTTAAACATGTGCCTTCGTTGTATAAATGAGATACTGATTTAGAAAGGACTTTTTTCTTCAGTGATTTCCAGGTTTACCAAGTGTTTTCCTACATCATTTAATCCTTGAAATAGACTTGGGAAGTCTCTGTAATCATCTCCTTTTTGTAGATGAGAATACTAGGAGCCAGACATTAAATGTCTTGACCAAAAGTTAAATAAATATTAGTGAATGTGGGTAAGACCACTAGAACTCACATTAGCCACTCTCAGAGGTAGTCACACACTTGCTTGTTCATTCATGCCTTTATCTATTCATTCAACACTTATTGAACACCTGCTATGTCCCTAGCATTGCATTAGGTTGTGGGAATCTGAAGATAAAAATGGAAGCTATTTTGAGCTCCTTGAATAGAAGCTAATGAAAGAGGGAACAAGTCAATTATCAGTTCATTCTTTGGAACTCTAATTGGTGTTATTTTCACTCACATTTAAATACAAATACACAACATTAGGTTCCATGAGTCTTCCAGCTAATTCTCCAGTCCTTAAAGATGTTTTGCTTTCACTTATTTATCTGCATGCTTCTGGTGTTCTATTACCTACCCTGTTCAATATTTGCCTCAGTTCAATAGTAATTACTTCCTAGACGCATGCATTTCATTTCTCTTGGTTCCTAAAAAGAAAATGTTTCTGTGTATCTGTGCATTGAATCTGTTTCAGATAAATTTTCCACCTGAATCATCTCCATAAAGGTTGTCCCCCACTTTCTTTTTCTGAAGCTTCTTGGAAAAGATTTAACTCAACCATAATTGCAACTTCATAGAATAAAACTTTCTTCTCCCTCCTTTCTGTTCCATTCTGAAATTATTTTTAATTTTTATTTATTTTTATTATTTTTTGGGGGGAGGAGTGGGAAAGGGACAGAAGGAGACGGAAAGAATCTTGAGCAGGCTCCACACCAGTGCAGAGCCCAACATGGGGCTTGATCTCAGAACCTTGAGATCATGACCTGAGCTGAAATCAAGAGTTGGACACTTAACAGACTGAGCCACCCAGGCACCATTATTTTGTATTTTTAATATCACACACCACACAGTGCCTTGGAGTATAGGTATATGCCTACATGTCCTATCTTTCTTACTAAATCAAATGGTAAGCTCCCTGAGAGAGAGAATCATGGTGCATTAAGCACTATGCCCTTCACAGAACCTAGCATATTCCATGATATATTAAAGGGTCTCAATAGATATTTATAAATTGAGACCCCAGAGCGCCAAAGCTTATCTCTCCAAAAGATTCCTTCTCAGGAGCACTGGGAGAGATGTCTCAAGTGCCCTCTACTCTGAGTAGTAATATCCTGACAGTGAGCCCACCCACTACCCCCTGACCCAAATACTAACCTTTGAGTAGCCCACAACCTCTCTTGCTGAACATTTGCTTTCCTAGTTCCCATTTTACTTACACATTCTTGGGTTCCTCAGGTCCTTTGGTGAACACAACTTCTACTTGGAGTTGAGGTGCAATCTTTGAGCAGATCATTGGGACAGCTCATTGTACAGGCCAAACTGTGGTTTTTCTGTATCTCCCAGATACAATTTGTGCGAGTGTTGAGTGTCTCCTCAAGAGAATGCTCAGAAACCTGGTCAGTGTAGGGAAGAGCATTGAGCCACATGGAAAGGAGAGAGACTCAGAGTAAAAGGGATATGTAACTACTTACCCACAGCCTGAGGTCGACTTCTCCACGGAAACTCTTGACCTTTGTTTAGGATTCTTCTACCATATGTCCTCATCAGATTTTCTCTCACTACATTATCCAAGTTTTCTTGCATGTCTGGACCCTTCTCCCCTTCATTTAAATATGCTCCATTTCCCCTCCTAAAGTCAAAACTGAAAATCTTCTCTTAGCCAGGCCCACAATGGGTGCTCAATGGTCATAATTACAACTGTTACTACTGCTCTTTCCGCTACTGCCTCATCTTTTTCCTTTGACCATGCAGCTGTTCGGTCTACTCCATGGCCATCTGCTTCCACTTTCTCTTCACTCACTGACTCTTACTCCCTTGCTGTCTGGCGTACGCCTGACCCCTGGAAGGGGCTGGCTTTTCCTCCTGATGAGCACATGCTGTGGCCTGTCCTCAGCAGTGGTTCCCTTCAGTCTTTCTGATATTCAGCTGTACTTCATCCAGGAGTTTCCTGAGTCCCCAGGGTAAACTAAATGAGTTGCCTTTCATGTGTGCCCAGTTCCGGTTCTACCTCAGCCTCCCTCTTTTTGCTGCATTTGGTTGGAAGTATCCATGTGGCCATCCATCTTCCTCAAAGGCCAGGACCACAATTCACGCATTCTGGATCCCTAACACCCAGAGTAACCAATATCTAAGGCTGCTTAGTACAGTGGCCACTAGCCGCATGCGGCTACTGATCACTTGACATGTGTCTGAATTGAAAGGTGCTAGATATGTAAAATGCACATGAATTCCAAAGATTTAGTGCAAAGACATAAAATATCTTATGAATAATTTTATCCTGAGTACATGTCAAAGTGATTACATTTTGGATATACTGGGTTGAGTAAAGCATATTATTAAAATTAATTTTACTTGTTTCTTTTGACTTTTATGAAGACGTTTTAAATTATGTAGGTGGCTCCCATTTTATTTCTATTGGACAGTGTTGACCTATAACATGGCCGGGAAGACAGGCCCTCAAACCATGGTTATTAAGCTGAATTGGATTGAGTTGGACAGTACCCTGTCTTATGAACCTCCTTCCCCAGTTTTGGTAGTGAGCCTCCCCTGGCTCTCCTCCCACCTCTGGCACTTTCCTCTCCCATCCTCTGAGCATCGGTCACTGCTAGATCTGAGCCTTTATCCAACTCCTGTGCATCTACCACGGGGAGGCGGACCTCAGAAAATGAATAAATGCACAAAGCCATGGTGATTTCTATTTTAAAGCAATTTTAAAGTGAGGGAGCCCCTAGCCAATGGTGAGAGTTAGCCATCAAAGGCCTCCATGGCGAGGCAACCTTCCCAAGCAGCTTTTGGAGGCGAGGCACAGGGAAGGGCAGGCTGGCAGGCACAGCCCTCGTCCGCCCACTTACATAAAGGCTGCTGTGAAACGCAGAGCAGTATTTTAAGTGCATCGAAGGTCGTGGATTGAAAACTGAGAGACCTTGAAATCGAGAAGTGTTTGCTTTAGTAACCATGGACGTTGCCTCTCTGGGTAGGAACAGCAGGGCGGCTGGGTGGCCAGGAGGTCGAGGTGGCAGCCCCGGGCTCCTCCAGCGCCCAGAGCTCCAAGCCTCTTCAGCCCTGTTCTGGGAGAAAGCAGCTGCCTGCGGTCATTTCAGCTCAGGGCTGGGTGGGGGCCCTCCCTCTGCTGGAGCACGGCCTCTCTACTTGAACCCTGTTCAGATTGAAGAAACGGGTTCTCCGATTGTTGCCTCACCTTGTTCTAGAACCTTGGTCAGAACCCCTTACCTCTCCATTCCATGACTCAAAAGCCTTTCCCTTTCCCTTCTCAGAGCTTGGGAGGACGAGTGACATATAATAAAAAGGATTCTGAGTTTCTCTAGGTAAATGCAAGGTCCCAGGTTGTGTTCTGTTATGAGGTGAGCTGGAAAATAACCAGCCTGGGACAATCCCCAGCTCTATCTGCCCCAGTCAGTGACAGGGCTCGGATGAGTTAAATAACGATGTCAATAGTATTGCTTATTAGGAACCCCCTACCTCCTGGTCCTCTTGCTGGCCAGTGAGCTGGATGTTCGTACCAGCATCATACAGGGGAGAAGGCTGATGCTCCAGTGATCCCACGTCCAAGGAGCCGAGCTGGAATCAGAGGCTGCACATGTCTCGTGCTTTTTTCACTCTTTTTACATACATACAGTCCTCCGAAAAGCCAGAAGCCCCAAGGCTGTGTTATGTGCTCACTTCTCATTCAGTGATTAGCTTTTCCAGTCCAATTTTATCTGGCCCAGGAACTATTAAGATTTGACAGGTGGGTGGTGAATGGAACTTCTAACATTTAACTATAGAGTTGTCTTTCTAACTTTCTGAAGTGAACTGGATAAGGATTTTTCAACCCTTTCACAAATAGCTAATCTAAGGCTCAGTACGGTGCTGTGTTCAAAGCCACGCAAGGAGCGACTGGCCAGGCTGAATGTCTGGATCTGGGCAGGGGCCACTGGAAGGAGCTGCCCCTTCCCTCTGCAGAGATTTGAAATTCAGAGGGCACAAGTTCCCATAACAGAGGAGAATCCAGCCCTTCCCAGGCTGCCCTTGAGGCTGGGGGAAGGGAAAGGGCTGCTGTCTGCGCATTGGCATGCCTCCCTCTCTAATGAGTGCCATCTGTCCCTGCAAGCGTCTTGTGTGGTGGCGGCATCCTGTTCTCCCTTGCTTGTATCCTCACCATAGGTCTTTCTGTAGTCTGAGGACCCATTGCTCAGGATTGCAGTGGCTTACAAGAAGGCATAGGAGAACCTTTAGAATGGTGGCAGTGCATCTTACCTTGAAAATTACCTGGAAACAGTTGATTCATGATGCCCTCTGCTTCCAGACAAGATCACACCTACAGCATCCCTGATAATGTGGGGAGAGACAGTGTGTTACTGTTCTTGATGCTCTGTGTGAGGGTGACATAGCCCAGTACCTCATGGGTAGGCAGTTGCTCTTCCCATCAAACTTAAAGCTTAGGAGTCAGAGAAGAAATCGGACTTCTTACTCGGGATCTTTAAGAAAATGTGGGCGGTGCTTGCCTCCCAGGGCTGACCAGGCAGACACCATCAAGCACTGACCAAGGACTACGGGACTATGACTGAGACCAGATACATGTCTCTTGGGCTGAGGGACCACCCAGGCTGGTCAAGGTCAAAGGCTGGTCAAGAGGCATTTGGTGGAAGTCCTTCAATTTGAGGATGGAGAAACCGGGCACCCCAGACAGTGGTCCACCTCGATCAGTACCAGGTCAGAGGCCAGATCAGAATGCTTGGTGACTGCCCCCTCTCCTTTTCTGGAAGGTGCACCATCAACTAGCTAGAGATTCCCCACCCAGGCTACACATGAAAGCCTCACAGACACGCCCCTCCCAGAGAGTCTGAGTCAGGGTGTGGGGAAGCCTGAAAGTTTTGTTTGTAGACTTCACAGGTGAACGCCTGGTAAGGAGAGGCCAGGAAGTGGAATTGTGCTTGGTGAATGTCTGCTGTGGGGGCAGTAGGTCTCTGGAATTTAGGTGCCTCCTGGGTTTGTACTGAGGGAGAAGGCACAGTTCCTGTCTTCAATGGGCTTGAAACTTACTGTTTATTCCGGAGGGAGGATGGCAACCATGTGAAAACAAGGGTCACACAGAATGGCATTGCAGTGAAGTTTCTAGCGTCATTTGCCTGTTTATCCTTGACAGAGCATAACGTATCACATGGGGTGCTCTGTGCAGGTAACTCAAGCAATGCATGTGAAATAAGATGAGGCAGGGTTCCAGTGCAGTGGCAAAGGTATTTCTTTCTTGAGGTCTTCACACTGGTTGCCTGATCCCTCCTTCTAGAATCTTCTGCTCAGGTGTGGCATGACTCACTCCTTGTCTTAGAGGTCTCAACTCTAGTGTCACCTTCTCAGAGAGCTTTCTAGAGTGTGGCCTTGCCTGTCAGTCATGCTCGAACACATCACACTCGTTGATTTTCTTATCTTGGACTGGAATCATTTCTTTGCTTACATTTTCCGCCTCTTCCCACTGGAGTATAAACCCCATAAGAACAGGGAGCTAGTCTTTTCCATCCTCCAGTATATTCCAGCACCCAGAACAGCATTTGGCATATAGCAGGTGCTTCATGGACATCAGTTCAGTAAATTGTCAGGGAAGGACGCTTGTGGTAAAGGTAGCAAATGAGCTGGGTCTTTAGACACGGAAGACTTTCCAAGCAAAGGGGAAAACATGGAGGCACAGCAGGTGGGAAGTGGGCCTGAGCAAAATTGTCCATGTGAAACAAAGGGTGCATATGTTTGGGGAAAGGTGGGGGGGGACAGTAAGTCAGATGGGCTGACACAAAGCCGTGTTCTAGGAGTGATGGGAGATATGGCTGGGAAAGCAAGTCTGAGCTTATTCTTGGAGGCTGTGACTGTCAGGGGCAGACGTGTGGCCCCTGTGGATGGTGGGACCCACTGAAGGTAAGTGTGGTGGAGAGGCACATGGTCATTCAGCAGCGGCATAGAACTGTTTGAAATTGAGAGAGCAGCCAGGGACCCTGGTCTTACAAAGTGATGACCTAGGCAAACAAGTCTTAGTCCCTGGACTCCCTCAAGTGCCAGGTGGCCTAAAGCTGAGCTGGAGCCCTCTGCTTGGGAGCAGTGTAGCTGTTGGGCTACAGAGGTGTGCCCCCATGGGAGGGGATGGTGTCGGGAGTGGGGGAGGGGCAGGTGGCCCTGTGCATGGGCTGGCAGTGTGCCTCACTGCTGACAGAGAGTGACTCAGATCCCCTCCTGGCACCAGCCTGCTCCGGCAGTGCAAGCTGTTCCTTTGGCTCCTGGAGACTGGGCTGGCTCTTCACTTCTCCCCTAGGACTGAGGCCAGGGAGGAGGGGTGCTGGTGTCTGTGTTCCCACCCCCTCCCCTTCTCCCAGAACAGGGGTGGGAGAGGAGGAAGTGCAGGTTGGGGTTCTAGGCTCTGGGTGCACCTCCTGCAACACCTTCCCCGCGCTGTCACAAGCCTGCTTAGCACGGGCACAGTGGGATACCAGGCATGCTGGACAGATGACCAGGTGATGCAGTACTTGCATAGAAGGCTTTCCTGAAAAGTTACCATCAAAAACTGGGTCAGGTGAACAAATACTGATGGAACACAAGCACGGACTCAGTGGCATGGCCTAAGACCATTCAGCACAAAACGTTTGTACAGCACTTTGTAGCTTGCGAAATCTTTTCACATCCTTAATGTCAGTGTCCTCACAACCACCCGGGAGCAAAGTGATATTCCTGTGTGGTTTTTGTTTTGTTTTCCTGAGGCTCAGAGAGGTTAAGTCACTTACCTGAGACCTTAATTTGGGTCTCTGGTTTATAAGAGTTATATGAAACCATGTACTTGCACCAGTTTTCTTGGGTTCTTAGACATAAGCATTTGTCATATTTTAACCCTTTCTTGGAATGTCACATGAAGAACTCAGGTGAACACTGGTGCCCCTGGAGCCATCCATCCGCACTTTTTAAGGGCTAATATGCAGGTGAGTAAACACTGGAAGTCCCTAAGCTTTCAAGTTCTAAGCCACCTACTGATAAAATATTTCCTATTTATACTGTTTACCAGTGACTGGTATTGCCATCACACTTAGCCTGACGTAGTACATTAGGTTGAATCACGTGAGATTGCCATTTTTTGGTTAGTCAAAAACGATCAAATATCAGCCATATTTTGCGGTTCAACTTAATATATCGAAGGTGCCAGATAAACGACTGTATTCGACTCGAGAGGATCCAGACATATGGGGGTTCCTATTTTCAAAGCAGACTCTGCTTCCTCAGTCTATGTCACATGGGGTGAATACCACCCTGGAGTGTTGTTGGAGGACAGATCAGATACATATAAAAGAGCTTGCTTAGGTCAGTGCCTATGATACTCCAAAGCTGGCTTTGTCTGAATGGGTGTAAGCCCTCGCCCTCTGTAGATAAAGGCAGTCGAGACTCACCCATCCAGGAAGACCCCAGGGATCTTGGAGTCTAGTGGCTGGACAGGTAGTGTTAAGACCAAGGCCCTGGAGTCCAAGCTCCTCGGCTGGAGTCCTGGGTCTGCCACACGCCTGCTCTGTGACCTTGGACAAGTCACTATTCTCTCTGCTGCTCAGCCTTCTCATCAGTAGAACAGGAGTAATAACTTACTTACCTCACAGAGTTGTGAAGATTAAGATAATGAATGCAAAGGACTTAGAATTGTTCCTGGCATCTAGAAAATGCTCAGTCAATTTTAGCTGCTACGTTAGTTTTATAATTATTCTTAATATTCTTATCCCTTGGGAGAGAGTACTGTTGGCACAAGATGGAAGATCCTGTAGCCTACAACCTCAGGGTGACGTTCCCAGCTTCTGAGACTACTGTTGTGTGTGATTTCTGAGTTTCCCCTGATTAGGCTCCATGACTAGGTCTCCCTTTAGAGGGAGAGGTCTTCATAAAAATCTAGCAGTGGGGGTGGAAGCCAGGACAGTTAAACATGGCCACCCAGTGCATCTGCTGTCCAACTTCCCTGGGTTGAGTAAGACTTCCCATGTCTCATATCTCCGATTATACGGAAGGCTCTGCAACATTTGCGGGAGGGGGCCGCAGTCCACATAAGACCACTGTCATCTCTGACACCAGCTGTACGTTCAGAGCTTCCTAAGGCCATGCTTAGTTTCGATAATTTGCCAAAAGAATGTGCAGAACGCCCTGAATGCTGTTATGCTTATGGTTATGGTTTATTACAGGGAAAGGTTACAGCTTGAAATCAGCCAAGGGAAAAGCACATAGGGCAGAGTCCAAGAGATTTTCAAATGTAGAGCTTCCAGTTGCCCTCTCCCCACGGAGTTACAGTTGACCTTGAAAAACACAGGCATTTAGAAGGTGCCAAACCCCCGCACAGTCAGGAATTCATGTATTTTCCCAAAACCTAACTACTCAGAGCCTACTGTTGACCAGAAATCTTACCGATAACATAGTCAATTAACACATATTCTGTATGTTTTATGTATTATACATTGAATCCTTACAATAAGTAAGTAAGTAAATAAGTAAGCTAGAGAAATACTAGTAAGAAAACCTTAGGAAGAGAAATACATTTACAGAACTGAACTGTATCAAAGAAATCTACATGAGGTAAATGGACCCACACAGCTCAAACCCATGTTGTTTAAAGGTACTTTCCTGACACTGACGTGTGACAGCATACATAGAATATTGACAAACAGGGAATTCTTCCTTCAAGCTTGGGGTCCAGAGTTTTGTTTGGAGTTCTATCCTGTAGGCGTGGTTGACTTCCCATGTGGCTAATCTCAGTCCCCCAGGCCCCAGGAGGTTGGTGATACCATGCAACTGACTGAAAGCCTTCACCCGACATCATATTGTTGCTGTGGCTCAAACAATCTAACTGGTTTTTGATCCCCTGACAATCCCCTCCTATCAGCCATGATGTTCCAAGAGGTTACCTCCTGGAAGCCGAGGGTAAAGGAAGCCCTCTTTCTGGGCAAGGTTAAATTCTTTACTACCTAGGTTCTATGTAGGCCTTGGGGACACCAAGATAGTGGGACATAGCCCCTATCACAGGGAGCTGATGGTCTATTGGGAGAGAAGGTAGGTAACCAGGGCAAGTCAGTCAGAGTGTCGTTGTACTAGCACCAAGATCAGTGGAGGGCACTGCTCTGAGGTTCTTCCTGGAAATGCTGGCATAACCTGGTGACAATTGGAACAAGGCCAGCCTGTTTAGGGAAGTTTGTGTCCCAAGCTGAGACTCCCAAAGTTTTCGTAGATAAGAGTCATATGACTTATTCTGACATGCTGATCAGTTCCACTGGCCTAGAGGACCTCCATATCCAGCCTTCCTCACTGGCTTCCAGACCATGGGGCCTGGAGGGAAGGGGGAGCATTGAACCCTCGAAACAAATGAGAAGCTCAGCATCTCAGTAGGTTGAAGTAGCCTCAAGGCTGAGCAGAAGTACACAAATGATTGACTGGGGACAAAAGTGTGTAGACATGATTATGTAAGCTCTCAGAGACCTGTCCACAAATTACCCATCAACGCTAGCCCTGTCCTGGAAACTGCTCTCTCTAATAATTGTAGCTGTGACACAGATTGCCTCTGGGATCTGTGAGAGGGCAAGGCTGCTCTTCCTCCTCCTCAGTCTTCTCAGTGGCTCTCCTGGGTCCCCCTGGGTGGGAGGGACACCCTCAGATGCTCTTTGGCACAGTTCGCCTGCTGGCCAATGGCATGGTCTCCATCGCCCTCGTTCCAGTCTCTCACCACTCCCAGGTATTTGCTTATCCTGACACTGCCCTCATGGTCAACACTTTCAGGGAAAGCTAAGCTCAGTGTCCCTTTTCTCTCCACCCCCATACATTTCATATTCTATTCGTGGCCCTCACCTTCATTCCCTGGGTCCTTGGGGATCAGAAACTCTATTAGACCAATTCAGAGGAATTGTCATACCTGTCCGTCTGCAGAGAAGTGGCCTTGCCAGGGGAACTGCCAAGTGTCAGTGGGGACCCTAAAGACCACACCTGAACATGGCCCTGTGCAGTGGGCCCTGTGGTCTTAAGCCTCAGGAAATTTCATCTCCTGACTTAATGTTGGCCTTGGTTAGCATGGCTGGGCAGCACAGTGCTTTTCACGTGCTCCCTTTGTCCAAGGGAAGCGGCAGGCTGCAGCTCTCATCCCAGAGTACCAACCCACAGCCACCTTTTCATGACTTGATAACTGATGATGCCTTTGAGGGGAGGAGGGTCCATGGTAGCTTTACGTTTATATATTTTGTGATTTTTTTTTCCCAAATCTGTGTTTTGACTTCTCTCTATATAACCCCAGGGCAGCAAGTAAAAAGAAACTTGGTGCATTCAATTCGTAAATATTCATTTAAAAATTCAGCATTAAACTGGCACTACTGGGGTTCTGCAAATTCAGAGATGACAAAGATGAGGTCATGGTGCTTGAGGGATACACAGTCCAATGGGGAAGACAGGCATGTGCATAATGAGCTGAGCAGCAAAGTGACTGATGCTATCGAGGGACGGTGGGTGATTGGGGATGAATTCTTCTATAAGGCGTGACAGTCAGGCAGGGGTTTCCAGAGAAGAGAGTGGTTCAGGCTGCCTCTGAAAGAACTCTAGGGCTCCCCAGTTGGAGAAGAGAGAGAAGGTGCACAGGCAAAGGAAGCTACGTAGACAAAAGCAAGGAGGTGTGAGGATGCATGATGGGCATCGAGGACACAGAGGAATCCAGACCAGCGCCCACAGCTGCAGCAGCTGTGCACTGCATGACTCCAGGGAGGCTAGGTATACAGGCTGTGATGTGAATGGCACCTGGAGTCCTGCAGTATGGCGGCCAGACAGAGGGTACATGGAAGCAGTGGGGGAAGTGAGCGAGGGACCATGGGAGACTTCCCTTTCATGCCATCTATTTTGGCCACCAATGAGAAATTGCCCAGCTAACACTGGTTGAGTAAATATTGAGTATTTGGGACTTTAAAATATCTCTGTCATTCTTGTCTGCTCTGCAAACAGAGGAGGCTTTGGAGGCCTGTCTCTAATAACACTTAGCAGCCCTGTCCAGCAGAAGGTCAGCGCTCTTCAGACCTGGGAGGCATCGTTAGCTCCCATTTCAGTGACAGGTGCATGTTAGTCTGTGAGGCTGAGCCCCCGTCATCTGGCATCGCAGATGTCTTTGGGCAGTAGGGGATGGTAGTGACCATCCAATTCAACAGCCTTGCTCTATGAATGAAGAACTGAGGGTCACAGAAGGAAATATCTTCAGAATCACACAGACAGACACTTTTAGAGACTGGACTAGGAGATAGGCCACCTATCTTGAATTCAGTAATATTTTCACCAAATATCTAAAGAATTGCAATTGAGTACCATTTATTTGCCTTCCTAGAAGGGAGGATTGTGCCTGCACCAGTTTAAATACATAACGCCAGCTGGTCTGATAGTAATCCTGGAAATCCCGGTGACCTGACACAATAAAAGTCTATAACTTATCCTTATCATGACCTAGTAGAATGACACAGGGTGTGGGTTCTTTCAACTTGTGGCAGAAATAACGGAGAAAATGCATTCGCTCTTAACTGCCTTATCTGGGGGAGTGACAAGCATCCCATTGGTGAAAACAACTAAGGATTGCATCTAAATGCAAGGGGGCTGGGAAATGCAGTTTAGCTGTGTGCCCAGGCACACAAAATGGGTTCAGTGAGAGCCTAACCAGCCCATGCCACGGTTATACTAAGTCTGTGTCGTAACTGTGTTGCTAACAGCACAAAGACAGTCAAGTAGTTGATCTTCACCCTTGAACCATCACCTCCTTCATCTATGCCTCTTCCTGTGTGACCTCTCCCCAGGTAGGGTCATACCCACCTACAAGGTCCAGGACTTAAACCCGGGGGTTCTAAATTTAGGGAGGCACTTCTTCTTTCTTCCGGTGGACCTGAAGGCACCTGTGGTTTCTCTCAGAGGACCAATTCAGAAGGGCATACAGCTGAAGGGTTGTGTGCAGTGGTGGGAGGTCCAGGCTTTGGGACCCTTGTGGACGAAGAGGAGATGGGAGGGAGTAGCTCTCTTCTTCTGGGACTGTCCCTCCTCATCTGCTTTCCTCTTACTCTGTCATGGAATGTTGGACAGTGAGTGCCATGGCTCAGAGTATTTGTCTGCGGGAGAGGGCAGCAGGGATGACTTCTGGACGGGGATGTGTGTGGGTATGTGCGCTGTGGGTTCATGCTCACATGGACACCTGCTGCTTTGGCTTCGACTCAGCTTGCACGGCCGAAAGCAGTTTCTTCCCACCTCCAGGCACCGCGGAGGTCTTTGCTGGGGAAACGTTATTTTGGGGAAAGCATTGGGTTGGAGAGAGGTGTGCACAGTCTCCTGAGTAACATCTGAACCCCTTCACCTGGGCTCAGTGGAGCTCTTCCTAGTACTCAGTGCACATCCCTTCCGCGCCATCACTGTTCCATCCCAACCCTCCAAGGGCTTGCCAGACTCCACATTCCCTGCCTTTGGGTACTCCTGAAGGCACTTGGAGGGCAGTACCAGGGCATGGAAGATTTGATTTGAATCTATTCTGAGAACATACCAATGGATTGTCTGGTCTGTTTAGAATCACGTCTTGGTTCCTGGAATCACCACCATCCCCTAATCTTTAAGCCCCTTTTACGAGCAGCCTAATTCAGGCTGTTGAAGCTTAAATACAACAAACTTTTATTTATTCATTTATCCATCTATCCATCTATCTATCTATTTGAGAAAAGGGACATTAAAATTTCTTGAGCTCCTTAGTGACCAGCACTGTTCTAATTGCTTTCATTTATTTTATTATCTCATTTTATCCTCAAAGCAAGTTGTGATCAGTTACTGGAAGGCACTTGATTAGACACTTCACAGGTCACAGGTGACTTTAAAATGGCTCCATCCCTCCAGGAGCTCAGTCTGGTGGCCATGACGGTTTCTTGCCAACGGCATCACTATCATGAGTGACAGTATGGCAGCAGGGCTCTGGCTACTGAGTGAGCTCAGGCACCGCACAGACTGGCCATGCATCACATCACTTATTCTTCACATCCCTCCTAGGAAGTAGACATTATTATACCCATTTTACAGTCAAGTAACCTGGGTCATGGAGAGCTGAGGCCACCTTCCCAGAGCACTGAGCTGGGATGTAATCAAGCTGGTATCTAACCGGTGTCTGGCTGATTCTAGAGTCAAGAAATGGATTGTCCATCACAAATAATGCAAGTACAAGCCAGAACTGGGGAAACGACCACACCAGAGTTACAAACAGAGCACCAAGGGAAAGGGAGAGGCTAACGAATTCTCAGTGGGGAGCCTGAGAAGGTGACCTAGACGAGTTTGAATCTGAGTTGGTCCCTTAAACTTGGCAGAGCTCCCAAGAGCAGAGTTATGTGAGCGGAAGTCCCATGGGAGAGAACATCACTTCAGGAAAGTAGACATTCTACTTGAGACCAGGTCCTGAGCCGCCCACCGGAACAGTAGAAGGAGCCAGTTCCTGTGTTCCCCCACTTAACTTACCACGCTCTCGAGGGGGATCTTACAGGGATATTTATAGGACTATAAGAATGATTGCACTATTGTAAAGACCCCCATTCAGCAGATGGGTGTCATTAAACTCAGCTCAGCCTGCGAAGACACAGAGAAGGCTCCCTTCTGGGCATGCAGTGTTAAGGCTGTGAGGGTGCTCAGCCACATTCTTTCAGGGAGCTCAGGTGTGTGGTGAGCTGGGAAGCCCCAGTGCAGCTCGTGGCCTTCAGACCCCGGTGAGGGCAGCAAGGTCACAGCTCTCGGGCTTTCGGACAGAGCAGCAGTGTTCTTCTGCCTGTTGCCTGCCAGGCGACCCTCATTCTCCCCTGACTAGGCTTCCCAGCATGGCAAAAGAGAGTCTCAGTATTGTCATCTCACACACAGCTGGAGCCACTGGTCCTGGAGACTTCCAAGCCTTTTCTCTGGAAGCAGAGGCTACAGAACCAAATGTCCACCCAGCTGACTTTTGTCCCTTGCTTGCTCTGGGCCTGGGTTGGGCCTGAGGCCAGTACACACGGCTGCCTCCACCGATAAAGGCCTCAGGTTTCTTCTCTGAAAACAGAGATGAGCCAGGAAACAGCCAGTGAGTGACTCACCATCATTAAGTAAATGAAGTGTTATTGAAGTAGTGATGTACTGAGTATCAGGCAAGCAGGACTCAGCCACAGTTACAATGGGAGAGACGGAGGGCTGGCAAGAGGAAGAGCTCCCTGGCTCTCAGGATGGGGCAACCGTTGGGACACACTGGCGAGGGCTGTGGGCAACTTCTTCTGTAGACACTCACGATCAGGACAGCCATGTCTGACTGCAGGAAGAGGGGGTAGTCAATCCTGAAGGAGCCCTGGGGAGAGGGTTCTGTGCTTCTGGGGAAAGACCGTGCTTCTCAGATTCTAATGCCTCCCAGGTCACTCGGGGATCTTGTTAAAATGTAGACTAGAATTCAGATCCTCTGGGTGGGGCCCAAGAATCTGCATTTCTACCCAGTTCCCAAGGACTCCGCTGGTTCCACCGCCAGGCTAAGAACCATCCAGAGCAAGGTGGCAGAGAACGAAGCAATAGGATTCTTTCCAAAGCAAGTGGGTTTCAGACTCAGAGGTGACTTTTCAAAATTGCTTTTTTTTTTTTTTTTTTTAAACTCCTGAGGTATTTATCTGGGAGTAAAGGAGGTGAGGACCAGGCATGAAGAAAATAGATCCTGTTTGTGCAAGATGAGCCAAGGGCTACTTAGGAGCCCGGTTCAGCCAATAAGCCCAAGTAACCCCCCAGGCAGGGCCCAGTCCCCAGCCGATCCCCCCTGTGCCTGGACCCTGGGAGTCGGTCAGGGAGTGGGTTGGCAGCAGGGACAAATGATTCTAGCTTTTCTCCAAAAGGTATTCATTCCATCTCCACTTGTTAGGACAAAAGAGTCTGGGGAAAGCAGGATATTCTGAATTCATGAGAAATCCAGATTATGGGGTTTGCCAAGAGCTGTTCCTCTGTGACATCTGATAGCATATACCTAGAGGTCCTGGGGGGCTCCTTTCCCGACAGGCTCACCTGCGTCAGTCCCGCAAGTGCTCCTGGGAAGTGGGTGCTACACAGGAAATTCAACAGCTAGTTCCTTGTGGGGTGTGGTGATGGCAGAAGTCGCCCCTGTGCATCTTGTCTGTACTACCTGTCCACTCTGGTCGTCCGTCCTCCCTCAGCTGAAAGGGAGACTTCAGCTCGGGTTGGCCCATTTGTCACAAGGTCTAAATTAGGAGAATCCAAACTATAAACCACCCAGTAACTTGGGAGCATCCCTATCATTTGTTTACATCCCATCTCTGCAGGTCAGGGCCGGGACCCTGTGGGGATTATCACAGAGAGACAGCACTTGGCTAAGGGGCTGAGTAGTGGTCGGTGTCCTGGTTTCCTCAAACCTCCTCTCAGTCTGGGGTCTCCCGTTGGCCAGATTGCTTTGTTGGCCCAACCGGTCCAACACGTTTGATCTGCCCCTTTACAACCTCCAAGTACTAGCAGCTGTACTCTGAAGCAGGTTTCCCAGGGACCCTAGACCAGGAGTTCTCACCCTGGTGTGATTTTGCTCCCAGAGAAATTTAGCAACATCTAGAGACATCTGTGATTGTTACTGCTAAGGGCAGGTCCTGCTGGCATCTAGTGGAGAGAGGCCAGGGGTGCTACTAAACATCCTGCAATATACAGGACAGCTCCCACAGGGAGGAATTATCTGGCTCAAAGCATCAGTACTGCCAAGACTGAGAAACTCTGCCCTAGACAAGTGCCCAGGGGACCTGGACTGACCCAGGAGAGCTGGAAACATAGGTAATGCAGCTGTGAATTTGCCAGGACACTTGTCTCAGGGCAAGGTATTAGGGTTTATTTTCTCCCCTTGAAATAATGAGGATTCCTATAATTTGCTCTGTTGTCCACTTATCTTTGTCAACTTCCTTTCACGTCGTTGCCAGATCCTCTGTTGTGTTGAGCATCTGAAATAGCAGGTGAAATAGTGGGGGAACCAGGGCCTTTCCTTGTGTTAAATTCCTTCCTGACCACTCTTAGCATCACCCCAGAGTTAGGGTCAGGTGGAGAAAAAGCACAGGTTGTGGATTCAGGCAGTCCTGGGTCTTAACGTGTGCCCTTTGGAAGTGAGTTAACCTCTCTGTCCGCTGTTTCCCCTCTTGCACCATGCAAGCGTTAGAACACAGCGAGTATTTAGGACAGGATAGCTAGCATGGTTTTAAGCACCCAAAAGTTTTATGAAATGCTTGATTGTTTTTCCCACGTAACCCTAGTTGGCCAGGAAGAGAAATTAAGTCCCTGAAGTCCAGGGGTAAATGCACTAAAGATGGTAATAATCACAGGCAGAGAGAGAGTCCAGATTCACACTAAATGAAACAGTTACAGCATTACTCTATGTAGCAAGTGATCTGTTCATCTACCTGCAGTTGGATTTTGCCAAACCTCAGGTCTAAGACAGGGAGTGGATTAGTAGTACAGGTTAGAGAGTCTGAGCATGTGTGCCTCTGGATGCTCCGGCATGCCATGACGGGTGTACACATTTGTGGCTCGGTGTGCAAGACCGTGTGCAGTCAAATGAGTCTGATTTCCTGGCAATACATAAGCACTTTGAGGCTTAGTTTTGTTTTGTGCTTTTTATTCTTCTCAGCCTCCACTAAAGGTATGATGTTTTTATGGATTTTTTTGACGTGTCTACTGCCTTTTTCTTAAAAAAAAGGGCGGGGAGGGTCTGAGATAGATCACAGATAAGGATATACGTGGTGTAGATAAAGGCATAGATGTTGGCAGAGTAAGCTTTCTAAAGCAGGAATGCATTTGTATGTCAGGACTTAAAATTATGCTAATGCTGTAAGCCAATCTAGTCACTATTTAATGGTTTGTCATGTTTGTCTCAGAGCTTCTTGCCAGGAAAGGTAAAAAGGGAAAGAGGACAAAATTATGTAATGTCAAGTTTTTATGTATGAACTTGAATGACAAAGTGAGCAATTTTTCCAACCATAACTTTACAAACAAATTCAAAACTGGTTTTTACAACACATCTTAATAGAAGCTGAGGGCATAATATTAAATTGTAGGTTAGTTGAAGACCGCTCCCTAGAGCTCCTGAGGGACCCAATGCTCCTAGGGTTTCATTAGATATGGGCTCAAATTTGGATGCCCAGCAGAGTAGAATGTCATCATTCCTTATATTCTCTTCTTTAATTTCTCTAGCTGGGCTTTTTACCAGGAGTTATTTACAGATAATTTGAGGTGTTACTTCCTTATAAGCACCTGGATGCCGGTCTTCTATATCATAAGCAGATAAATAAGTTATACAAAAGTTCCCATACTTTATTTTGGCATCAAGTAAGTACTCTGTGTTAATTTTGTTCATTTGTTCTTTCATCTTTCTGTTTGTCCATCCATCCATCCATCCATCCAACCATCCATCCATCCAACCATCCATCCATCCATCCATCCAACCATCCATCCATCCATCCAACCATCCATCCAACCATCCATCCATCCATCCATCCATCCAACACTTCCCTAATTTTGTACAGCCAAAGAGGAGAGCCTGGTGGGTGGCTGGCATTGCATTTATTTAGATGGTCCTAGATGTCTGTGGGATGGAGGCTCCCATATCTTCCAGTCTCCATAATTGCCTTGATCTTCACTTGGAGCTGTGAAGGCCTATGGGACAGAGTGGAGATGAGCAGGGCTGCTTCCTGAGCAAGGCAACTGTTAGTGATATATGGACAAGCCAAGCTGTGGGAGGGAAATCTGAAAGGCCATCATCCACAGAGTACCTAATTAAATGGGCACACCGACTAAGACCATGGTGCAGTAAAGGCTTTGTGGTGTCCCTCTCATAAAAGAAAAACAATCCATTGCTTGTTCCATTTCTAGTTGTCTATTTGTCGTTGAGGCCATGCTTGTTTGTACAGACAATTCTGTGGGTACAAGTCAATTTATTTTTGTTTTTAGCACTATGCTATTCAGTTGCCAAGAAACACATCAATTGCCTGATGGTTTATCTAATTCGTCCTGTTGATCCTCTGGAATATGATCCATTTCTTTGTTCTTGGTCAAACTAATTGTATAGCGCCTGAAATTCTGCTCTTATCATCACCATCCTCCATGTCCTGGGCAGGTGCACACCCATCTATGCACACACACTTACTCACATGCACAGATGTACATCTACACCTTTGAGGGCCCAAAGCTTCAGAAAGAGAAAACAGCTCAGAGCAGGTACAAGCAGCCTCTAACCCTCTAAAATCCCTTGTGACAACCCACAGAGCTGTCACATCTTGAGGAACTAAATTTGAATTCTTCAGGAGCCGTGCTATTCTGGCTAATGAACTATGAACTTTTTGAAAATTCACCAGAACATTTTTTTCTTTTTTTTTTTTTTTTTGGTTGTGCTGTGTTACTGTAACCTGTTAACCCCTTTTCTCACCTTGGTAAATATCATGAATCTAGCTTTGAATGATTAGGGCTCATTATTTTATGGATAGAGGCTCATGAGGTATAAAGGACAGGTTTTGGAATGAGACATATGTGGCACTGGATTTCACCTTTAAATCCCACTTACAGGCCGTGTGACTATAGACAACATGACTTAAATTTTATTAACCTCTGTTTTCTTTACCAGTCTGCAAAAATAGAGATGATCCTATTTACCTTATAGGGCTATAATGAGAGTTGAAAATGATGTAGGTAAATTGCATAGCAGTATCCTGCATATGAGAGCAATTGATGATTTGGATTTATTATTCCAGAGTGTACAAAAGGAACATATAGATATAAAAGGTGCAGGAAATTGAAATTGAAATTGAGTCTAATGTGGACTGTGCTCAGGACAGCCTTCTGGGAAACTGAATTCTAATGCCACAACCAATATCCTCTTTATTATTGACATTGGAGTCTACTGGGGAAAGATCCACATGCGGTGTGTCTGTTTCATGTTCCTTTGAAAGCTGTTGCGATAGTGGTCTGTAGAGGTCTATGGAGCCCATATGGGCAAGGGTCGTGTTGCTCGATCACTTGGCTCTGCTGGACCAGGGAAGAAATGCAAGAGCAGGAGTCCAGGGAGCTTTCATCCCAGCCACACAGCGGAGTGAGGAAGGGGTGAATTGGACCTTCTGCCTGGGATCCTGTAGGAGCTGCCTAGTCCTGAAACCACATGGGTTTCAGTCTTCATTTGGTGTGACAGGGGTTGGTTATGGCCAGCAGAGTGCCCTGTTGTTGAGCAGAGAGAGACTTGAAGAAGCAGACAGACAATAAAACATGCTCTCTGGACATCTTAAGCCTCTAGTAGCTTTTAAGGCAGAAGAAAATGTGATGAAATACCAAAAAATCATAAACCTTCGGACTCCTAGATTCCTTAAGGATTAAGGGGCGGGCTGAATATATTGTTGAGAAGATATCTCCTTTTTTATTTTTTTAAAGATTTTATTTATTTATTTGAAAGAGAGAGAGAGGGGAGAAAAGTCAGCAGGAGAAGCAGACTCCCTGCAGAGCAGGGAGTCTTATGTGGGACTCGATCCTGGGACTCCAGGATCATGACCTGAGCTGAAAGCGGTCACTTAACCAATTGAGCCACCCAGGCACCCCAGAGAAGATATCGTCTTGACCCCAGGTAGCTGAAAACCCACTAAGGGGAAGATCCAGATGATGGTGGCAAGAGGGACAGTGACTCCCACAAATCATGGCCATCCACATTTCTAAGAACAGAACCGTGTTCAATCAGTCCTGAATTTGCCAAGCCACAGCGTACAACAAAATCTCAAAGAATCCACTTGAGACAAAAGAACTGAGGCTACTTAAATGCCTTTCCTTCCCTTTCTCTTGTTCAGAACATCATAAAATCAAGCTTGATATCTTTAGCTAATAAGGTATTTGAGGCACAAACCTTAGAAGATGAGAACTAAGAAATCCCCAGCTACCAGTCTCCTGGGACTACTCTGTTTGCCGGGCTGGATTTTCAATTATTAATTAATCACAAATTAGTAAATAAAAAAACAATAAATGATAAGAAACTGTTATCGTGTCTTATAGAGCTTCTGAAAAAGCTAAATGGCAATTCCCATAATAGACTCTCAATAAATATAATTAAAAGCCTACTCCATGTCAAGTGCTCTGTTGGGCACACCAGAAAGCCCAGAGAGGCACCATTTCCCCAGCTCCTCCAGGGGAAATCAGAGTCTGGTGGGGAATGCAGGAGGCATCACGAAAAGGGCACAGGCCATACCACTAAGTGCCAAGTGTCGTGATCAGACAGCCCCCCAGTTTCAGGAGGACACTGGATGAGAAAACACATTAGTTAGGAATCTGTTTTCACCTTGTGGGTTTCATGACATCAGTTTCAATGGGAGAATTTTCAGCTGGTTATGTTATGTCTTCCAGACAGTAACAGTTTTTAAACCCCAAGGGAGGAATCTTTAAGGGGTCAGGAACAATCACTCTTTCCTGGAATCTTTGCTCCAAGTGATGTATATTTGCAGGGGGATTGGATCATGATGCTCTTGTTCTAAGGACTTCGTATTTGTGACATTAAATGGCTACTTGGACTGGTCATGTATACAACACTCACAGAATGTGCAGTCAAAATTGGACCTCTGCCACTTCCCACTTCCCCCAGGACTCTCCTCCTTCTGCCGGGTCTCCCAGCCAAGTAGAATCTTTGACACCAGAGGACCTTTATGTGCACAATCACTATTAGAGTCTTTACCTGCTGGCCTGCTAGATACACTCAGCCTTGAAGTAACCTCTGTTTTTCTTAAAACAGTCTGGCTCTGCTCAGCCTCCTCTCTGGAATTAAGCCACCCATTCTTAAAGGGGTGCCCTAAGGCTGTCTTGAGACTCTTCTACCATCCCTTATCTCCCACCATCTTCTCAAAACCCTATTTGAAAAAAGGAAATTTCTCCCCTAAACTTTTCCAAGTATTGAAGCAACTTGGTGTAAAAGAATGAGCTCTAACTTTGGGGATAGACAAGGGTCCATTCAAAGCAGAACTTGGCCACTTGCTAGTATGTGGCCTTGGGTAGAAAAATAGACCTCTCTGTTCCTAAGTTTCTTCATCGGCAAAGTAGAGTCACTATGAGCATTATAGGGTGCCATCGACAGAGCAAGTTGTATGGTGCCTGGCATGTAGTAGGTGGTTGCATTTAATGTACTCCTTACCCAAATTTCATTTCTTTTTGTACACCTTGCTTACATTAGCATAATTAATTTAGTTCATAAAATGTCATTTCATGAGACAACACTTTGCTAAACACTTTCCTAGGCACCGTCTTGTTTCACTCTCCTGTTTTTGTGTCAGAGATGCTATTCTCAACAAATTCTAGATAGAGTTTTTAAGACCAGAGTTCAGGAACTCTTGGAAAACTTCTGTAGCACCCTTCCCATCATCTCTACCACCTGCTTTGTGGTTTCTTACTTACCTCATTGCAGCTAGTCAGACATATCATACAAAGGAAGCCTGGCCCTGTCCTCAAGGAACTTCCAGTCTGGTTGGTGAGAAGAGAGACAGAGAGGACACTGCTCATACTTGCTGAGAACAAGACCATGCTTTTCTATTCCTGATGGAGCCTCTTCCTGCACCCACTGGCTCAGGGCTCTGGCCTGAGGGGCATGTCAACTGAGTCTCCTCTGTGAAGAGCAGAAGGCAGTAGACTTTCAGGGAAGGAGGCAGACTGAGGACAGAACTGGCTTGCATCTCCAGATGGGATGTGTGAGTCCATGCTAGGGCATTTCCCCCAAGGCTCCTTCTCATGGCTACTGTACCTGTCAACAGGGTCTATATCTCTAGGTATGAAGCTTTAAATGAGGAAAGCATAAAAATGGAAAGGCACAACCCTGGCCCTCAGGGAGCCAAGGTCATCAGAAAGAACCCTTTTCAAGCTCCAGAGACATGGATGCCTGTGGCAGTGCAGGGTGGGCCATGAGACAGTGAAGCAGTGGTGGCCCTGGGGAGGTCTCAAAGATGAGATTTATGTGGCCTTGAAAAAGGCACCATCGATAGAATAAAAGAAATGGCCCAAGAACCAAGGGGGTGGAGATTGCCATATTGAGAACCAAGAGGAGACTTTCTAAAATTCAGGCCACAGTGGGTAGAAGAGCAAAGGGAGGGGGGATGGCATGAAGGGAAATGGGATGTCCTGAATATATTGTCCAGAATGTGGCAGGCCTGTTAAGTGAGCCAAGGATCTTGGTGACAAAGTGAAGCAGCAGTTTAGGGAAGTGAAAAAAATCCATGGGCTCTGGACCCAGATTCAAGTCCTGACTTTTAGTGTTGCCACCGGAATATGGCAGGTCAGTTAACTCTCAGTCCAGTCTCCTGTCCTTCACAGGGCGAGGGCATCCACCTTGAGGGTGCTGGTGAGAAAGAAGGGTGGATGCACACCACCTCAGCAGGCAGGCTCCACGCCCCTCCCTGCCCCCTCTCCACCGTCTCCCCCCTCCCCTGCTTTGCTGCTTTCACTTCCACCCAGGGCCCCAACGACATGGCCCCACTTGTCCTGAGAGAGGTTTGGAAGAGCAAGTCCTCTGACCTTCCAGACCCCTTTCCCGTGGTGGAAACATGGGCCCTAACTTGCTGGGCCTGTGGGCCAAGATGGGCAGAGGGTGGCCCCACATCGCAGCCGGCGAGTCCCAGACAAGCTGCCCTCTGCCATCGGACACCAGCCCCTTGGAGTTCACTTCGAGATGACCTTCGCCATTTCTGAAGCTGTGGGATCCAGCCAGGGGTAGTGTTCCTCCCCTGCGACCTGACCCAGTTCTAGTTAAGAAACATTTAGGTTTCGCATGAAGAAGAAAAACAACAAACCAAATTTGTATTCCTTTCCTCTGCGTTTTTTTTTTTAATTTCCAAACAATCCTTTGAGTGAGCTTCTCATTTTCTGAATGGTAAACTGAGGCACAGAGAAGAATACCACCATGCCTTTATTCCACTGTGAGTCAGGATCAGGCCACTGGCGTGCTGAACTCCAGCTCCAGATCAGAGGTTTTGGAGACTTGAGGTGCCTATGTAGCACCAGGACCTGCAAAAGCAGATGCTCTGGACACACCCAGTGGGAGTCAGGTGAGGATGCCTAGGTGGGGTCCCAGGCGTCACTGTTCTCAAGGTCCCAGGGCCTTCAGACACCAGACAGGGGGGCCCGGGGACTGCACTTGAGAACCTCTGCCCTAGACGGGAAATGCTCTTGGCTCCTCTGTTCCTTTCCCTCTCGGGACAGAGGGTCTTTCTCAGAGGTTCTCCCTCTCTGCCCTGCTAAAGCATGGCCTGGGCATGGTCTGGCTGCACCCCGTGAAAACCCCTGCTCCAGCCATCTGTCACTGCCGAGGCCAGCCCATGGATGGCGCCCAGGCTGGCAAGCTTCGTGTGTGGCCCAGAGGGGACCACTTGGAAAGTTCCTGGACATGTGAGCCAGGCCACAGGCGTGGCCTCAGAGACAGGTGCTTTGGGTCCTGCCCCCTCTGCTCTCTTTCCCGGACAGCTGGGTGTTTGCGCAAACCTGATCCAGACGGTCCTGCTGCCACGGACCCTCTTGGCTGGGCGGGACTCGGCTGGGCTTCTTTCAGAGCTCTCTGCTTCTGTCTTTCCCACCCTGCCTTTCATATCGGTCTTCTTGACTCTAGCTCCCCGAGCTCTCTTGCTCTGTCTCCCAATCCCCTGTCTGATCTCACCCCGCTGAGATCCCCAGCATCCAGCCTGCCAGATTGGAGCTGGAGGCTGTGACTAATGTGCTTGAAGGTGAGTCATCTGCTAAATATAAAATCCCACTCACTTCTTGGATGCAAAAGGTTCCAAGAGGCTCTGTGTCCTTCCCACCCAAACCCATCCTTCCTCAAGGGGTCAGAGACGTTTGTTCATGAACAGCAAACAAATAAACACCAAAGAGCAGCAAGGGCAGTGCTGCCTCTTGCCCTTCGGCTCTTTCCTGAGATCTCTGAAGGTGGGAATTTCCCTGGTCCCTCCAGCTACTCTAGGAGGAGGGAGCTCAGTGAGGAAGACAGTGGCTCTGGCCTACTGTGGAATTTGGAAGGAGGCACAATTTATCTTCAGGATTTTCTTTCTCCTGTTTTTGCTCTGTCCTTGTTCAAGAGACCCCAAACCACCCGTCCTCTTGCAGAGGTGAAGATAAGCCTTGTAAATGCACATGTGTCCTGTAGGAATTAGCGGACGTTTACCCGTGCATGATTGAATAGGTAATGGAGGGACTCAGGTGCGGGGCCCCATTCTTGGACAGGTGTCCTCCCCATAGTGTCACTCTGTATGCACCACAGATTGCTTTCTGCTTGGCCTGATTACTATCGTTATTTGTCACCCTTGGAATATGGGTCCTTGCAGGATATGTGTAAAATATCACATGCACACTTAATACTCAATACAGCTACAGCGCTTGACACCTTACACGGATAATTTCAATCAGTGTTCTCAATCATATAAATCTATCCTTATTCTCAGTGTATAGATGAAGAGACCAACGTTCAGAAAGGTGAAAACAATTGTCTAAAAACCCAGTAATAGGAGTATCAGAACCATGACTTAGAGCAGTATTTTATACTTTACCTCTAAGCAAAACTAGGAACTTTCAAACTTTCTTTGTTGCCAACCCATAGCAGGAAAAAATTTTACATCCTGATGCCATGAATACACACATACACTTATACATGTATATCTGTTCATATGTGTATATCTGCATGCTCATGCTTATGAGACAAATGTCTGGGGAAACACACTCTTACTGTTTTCTGATTCTATTCTATTTTATTCTATTCTATTCTATTTCTTTTTGTTGTGGTCTAATTTTATTTTAAAAATTGTGCAGCCCACCAGATTTCTTCCATGACTTTCGATAGGTCATTACCTGCAGTTTGAAGAACACGGGGCTAAACCATACTTAAACCATAGTAATCGTTCATTGGGACAGTGTCTGGAAAACCAAGTTGCAGTCCTAGGACAGGAACTAATGTCTGTGATTTAGACAGGTGTCTCTATTTCTGGGGCCTCATCTTCCTAAAATCTGAGTTAAAAGAGAGTTTTACAGAATGGCCCAGGAGGTCTTACTCATGTTTTTCTTTACTTGCCTCAAACCCTCAACTTACCTCTCTCTCTGCGGAAGAGGAGGGGGTGCCTCCCCCAGCCGTGCACACGGGAGATGCAGAAAAACAACCAAGTGACGGCTGGCAGGTCTTCACTCTCGCTCTGGTGGTGGGCTTGATCACGGTGCAGTGGGACATAGAGTAGACACAGTTCCCACCTGTCTGGGATTTGTGATCTGAAATGAAACAGCTCATTTTCTCATGCAAAATATTCATTCGATTCCCCTTGCCGTCTTTTTATTTGTCTGCTTTCTGGTATCTCTGCTTTCTCAGACTTTCTGAAACTCCGAGGAAAGACCATTCCAGTGCAAGTTGGGAAGTGTGAGTGGCAAGAGGGAGACAGAGAAAGAGAAAGAACTGTGATAAATCAGATAAATCCGAATGGTGTGTCCGGACTCAACAGGACTGTGTCCTGGTCTCCCCTTGGCCACTAGTGGCTGTGTGACCTTGGACGTGACACCTGCACTAGGTGGGCATGTCACTGGGCCTGAAGGGCTTGGATAAGGTCTCATCCAGCTAGATATTCTGGAATCATAAGTTCACACTCTGAGGCAGGGAGGAGAGGGAGCAAAAATCTCTGGGTGATGCTTACCATGAAAGGCCAGTCCAAGAAAACCCTGTGGATGAGAACTGTTTTATTCTTAATAATTCAAATACCCTGTCATTCTTCACTTGGCCTCACTCAAAGGGTGTTTATCTCATTCCAGCAGGTTTCAAAGTTCCAAACTGGCTGCCTGTGCTGGGTGAGCGCCTTTGTGGACAGGTGGTATGCCTGTGCTAAGTGCCATCTGGTTACTAGAGCAACTCGGCACACAGGCATTTCCCATCCTATAAGATGAAGTTTCCGAGGAGACGTAATTTGCTCGGGTCCCAGGCAAACTGGTTGCCCCGGACTGTGGGTGATATTCACAGGATCTGTTGCTGAGACCAGGCCAGTTCGACCGGGATCAGCTGGTTTACACCCAGGCCTTCATGTCTCTGATTCTGGGATGAAGACCATGTGGGGCTGGTGTGACCCCCACCACTGTGTATCCGGGTGGCCCCCTTGCCCGGAAGATGTGCTTTTCCCTGGAACCTGGCCCCCAAGTGGTGGTATTCGCACCAGCAACCCTGCAGTGACTTGAGCCTCATCACCTTGAATCACAGCACCACGGGCAAGGGTGCCATTGCCATGCACTCTCTCTGGAGGCTCTGCTCTCTCCCTTCACACTCAGGACAGGAGGCCTATGCCCTTTGGCCCTCTGCACTGTTCTGGGACAGGAGACATCTTGGGGGTGGTCCAGAGGCCCCAGAGCACAGAAGGTGGAGCTCCTTTTGCCTGCATCTAGGCCCCTCCTTCCTCCCTTCTTGGCAACCCCCCAGGAGAGAACTGGGCTATGGAATTCACAGACTGAAAGAGACTTGGAAGGGTCACCTTGATTCCCTGCCCAGAGGGAAGACACAGACCTCTTCAATGACCATGGCCTCTGAGGGCAGAGAAGGACAGGATTCCCACAGGCAGGAAGGGCTGCAGCTGAGGCCGCCTGGGCAGGCCTCTCCCATTTGCATCCTCTCCCTTTCTCCCCCCCCCCCCGGGGATGTTGCCTCTGCCTCTATCAGGAGCAGAGTCCTCTGACTCCCCTTGAAGAGGCAAGAAGAGAAAGATCCCAACATTGCCACTCTCCCCAGCAAAGATGGTCTGCATTTTTAGGTGCCCCTAGCAACTATGTTAAAAATGAGCCACATACCTGCAGCCACTTCATCCAGCCAGCATTCACGGAGCACCTACACCGTGCCAGGCATGTCCCCATCCTTAAAATGCAATGTGCACAGCAGCAGGACCCCATTTATTTCAGGAATGATACATAGACCAAGAGGTAGTGTTCCTGTGTGCTCCTGTCCATCTAACAAAGGTGCATGGAAAAACACGTAGATGCTGCCTCCCTCCTTCTTCTGCCCCAGTTAGTTAGGGAGAAGAGTGCTGTACCCTGCTCATGGTTTGGGAACTCTGAGTGCAGGGAAAAAGGAACATCCTCCTGCAAAATGTTTCCTGCAAACACAGCAAGAGAAGGAGATGCAATTATGTTGGTTTGAGCTGGGTTCAGACAGATGTTGTAGGTAAAGAACCTGGGGCTCAGTCTTCTCAGGAAGAGAGGGGTCTGTCACTCAGCTGGTGGGAGGACACAGGTCTGCTGTGTTCTGGCCAGGCCCAGTGTGAGCCCCATCCCCACTGTGTCTCCTGGGAACGTGAGCCTGGCTGCTAGCACTAGCGAAGCAGTGAGAAAGGAGGGAGAACTACCCAGTGCAGGACAAACCTTGTTAGTACCTGGTGCTTGTGTGTGCTGCTCTGTCCCTTAGATGCCCAGCATCTGTTGCCCTGGAATGCACACTTTTGCTGTTTACCCACGTTGCCTGGTGCTGGGACTCTGCCCAGCCTACTTAGCGCCTACTGCCTTGAATCAAAATGAGTGGAGGGCTGAGGAAGAAAGACAAAAGAAAAAGTCCTAGGAGTTGTCCCATAGATACTTATGTTAGTCCTTAAAAAACCTTTGAAAGGGAGAAACAGAGTTTGCATAATTTTTAAGCCCGGCCACCCTGTGTCTGAGTCCCGGCTCAGTCACATACCAGCCATGTGCTTTTGAGCAAACTCACCACTCTGACCCTCAGTCTCTTCATCTGCATAGTGATAATACATACCTCTCCAAAATGCCTTGAGGATTGGCTAAGGTGAATCATATTCACAAGCACCCAGGACAATGTGGCCCTGCTCAGCCTTTACCCCAAGCATACCCATGAGCACATGTTAAGATCTTCCTCTTTACTCAACTCCTCAGACCAGCTTCTGTTTGTCAGCCATTTTCCAGCTTGGAATATTTGGAGAGTGGGGTGCAGGAAGGTGACCCCAAGGTGACATTGCCTAGAATCAGAACACAGAGAGGGTTCAGAGCCCTTTGTTTGAGGTTCCCCACAGCAGAGGCAGCAGAAGAGAGGCTAGAGTGAGGTCACAGGACTGGCGATGTATGCCTTTGTTCACTTAGTACATATCTAGCGATCTTGGAGTAAGACTTATCTTGGCAGATCCATTTAGTATTCTGTTCAGCAGGGAAGCCCAAGGTGCCTTTGGATCTGCCGAACTGGCTGGCTGAATCCAACGACGCACCTGCCCTCTAGTGGTAAGAAAGGGAAAGGCATGGGCAGCCCAGGGCTAAGTCCCAAAGAGCCCGCAGGACCTGAGATGCTGGTGAAGGTGTGTGTGGTCACCTGGAGACTCAGCAATACCAGGCAGCACAAATCCAAACTAGCCTAACACGTGGGGGTCATCCCCTGGACACACTCCAGGCCCCCGATTTGGGGTTCCACCCACCCATTCATTTGCTCATTCCTTCAACCAAGGTCTATGGAGTGTGTCCTATGCGTGGAGAGGAGGGTGGTTCCAGGTGGTAGGGACATCACAGTGATCAAGACAGGCAAGTCCCCCCACTCACAGAGTTTTCATTCTAGTTTGTTGGGCATGGGTGGAGGCTCCTCTCAACCCTCCCCTTGCCTTGGTAGACACCAACCAGGAACTCGATCCATGCCAGCAGCTCTTATTTCTGTCCCTTTTTATAAAAAATGAACCACCCCAAAACTTAGTGGCTTAACACAGTAATGCATTATTACTTCTCGTGATTTCTGTGGGTTGGTTGGGCTCAACTAGGCAGTTTTTCCCCTTTATGGGATTGCTGCTGGGGCTGAAATGTCCCCAGCAGCTTTCTTACACACATGTCTGACCCCTCTGCTGGGATGGCTGGGCCAGCCGGGTTGGGGGAAGAGCTCGATCAGGCATCTCTCTCTTCATAGTGTCTCCAGTGGGTACCTGACCATCCTCTGAGGTGGCTCAGGACCCCCAGAGCTTTACAAGAGTCTGAGGCCCCATGCACAAGTCCATATCAAAACTGATGGCACTGCACTTGCCAGAGGAAGTCACAAGGCCAAACTCAGGGTCAGTGTGAAAGGCAGCCACACAGGACATGGGTTCTGCAGACCATGTCTGCTGGGGGCCACCCACGGTGATAATGGGAAGAGCACTTCCTAAAGCCCTGGGGTTTGGGGACTCAGGGTGTATTTTGCTGCCACTGTCCTTCCCAAGAGTGACTTTGAATTGGGAATTCGATGGCTCCATAATCCTGTGTGGCAGGAAATAATATCAGACCGGTGGGATCACTTCTTCATTGCTCTGAGTGGGAACCATCCCAGCAGAGAGGCTGTCTGCACACTGAGAAACACTGTGAATTTCCTTGTTTATTTCCCCTTTCCTATTTGTCATCAGTGAGAGAACTGGTGGCATCGGAAGGGTAGGATATAATGGCACTAAGGTTTTGTGACAGTGAGGACATCAGATTTTAAGGTCACCAGGTCCTAGACACAAGTTCCAAAAAATAATTTCCAGCTGTCAAGTCTTTGTTTTTATTTTCTATCTTTATCTCCAGGATAGAGGTGGGTTCATCATACCCCTCAGGTCATTAAACCACCCTCGTCTTGTTTTACTTATTTTTTTTTATGTATGTCCATATTTGTTCTCTTTGATTCTCATTCCCACTCTCCACCTCCATAAGCAAATATTCTAAGGCACCTAATGTGTATTTGTACACATTCGTCCAAGCTACCTAGTCTTCTTGTGTTGGCATATATGTTTAATTACATAACCAGGGTTCTGTTATAAATCTAATTTTGCTTTTTATTTTTTCCCTTAGTGCCATGGTTTGTAGGTCCATCCACATGGCTCCATTTTCTCATAGTTGGCTGTTTCTGGGTGTGCACTTCCCTAGTGCCCTCCTCCCTTCTGCCATCCCACCTGGCCTTCCTAGCTGTGAACTCCCAGATTGCCTCCGCTCCCACCCTACAAATATCAACTCTGGGGACCTCCTCAGCAGACCTTGTGAGCATTTCTGCAGGCTCTCTGTGCAGAAGCAGAACTTCCAGCACAAAGGGGGTGTTTATAACACATGGGATGAGGTGGTGCCAGCGCTTTTCTGAGTAGATGCCTCTGGCTCACCTCCAGCAGCAGTGCCAAAGGGCAGACCCTCTCTTTGCAGTCCAGCCTTAGCATTAACCATAGCAGGAAGGTGCAGACATAACCCCTACTCACAAGGATCCCTTGGCCTTCCTCCCCAGTGCATCCGGACCCAGGCCCTTGCAGACTTGGGTCTTCAGATTTCACCCCTGGCAGTCTGACCTGGCCCTGGGCAGCCCCAGGCCATATCCACCTGCCTTGGGCACTCGTGCCTCGTCCACCTGCCCTCTCCTTGTCAGCAGATCTATGTCATGGCAACGCACCAAAGTAGCTGAGACCTGATTTACTCAGAGAGGAACTCAATGCAGATGGGAGATCTCACACCCCCTCCCAGGGTTACGTAACACACCCCAGGGCTAGCCAAGTGCAGCTCCACAGACAGGGCCCTGGAGCATAGTCATCGACCAAAAGCACCTTGGCTTACCATTCGTTGGCAGGAAGTCTGAAAAGCCAACTTCTTGGTTGGTCGGTATGGAGTAAACAATGCGACTTAATGAAATGACCCAATGCCAACTGATCACCTCTTCTAGACACTTCACTTCCCAGGAAAAGACACCAAAACCCTGAAAAATGATCTTCTCAAGATGGTTGGATAGTTGAGAAGCAAAGCTGGGGCCAGAACCCAGGGACCAAGTCGTCCAGGCCCAGCCTCCCTCCTAACCACTGCCTTAGGTCCTTCTACACTTCAGGGACCCCAAATCCACAGTCTTCAACTCTGTTTCGTGAGCTCAAATTCCTTCTTTCCCCAGCTTGGTCTTGAAAAAGACTCAGAAATACTAAACTGGGTTTATTGGTGGCTTTTCCTCCCTCTCCAATTCAGTACAGGAAACAGTAAAATGAAACAGGAATGCATAATATAAAGAAGAAGGAGAAGAAAGTAACTGTGAAAAGAGTTTTTCTCAAGAGTGAATAGTCAGTTGTGGAATAAGGGAAGACTATCCTATAAGAATTCTAGGCCAATGCATGTTTTCCGCCCATTTTCCAGATGGAGAAGCAGAATCAGAGAGGCACCCAAGGAGTGACTGTGAAGAAATATAACCAATTGTTTAGCAAATAGATTTAAAACTACACACACAGTTCCGTATTATCCTGTTCACAAGAGTCACCAATGTTGGTTTTCTCTCTTCATAAATGTCTCTTCCTTGTAGCTGGAAGAAACAATTCCTAATATCTTCATATGATATCTTCATTCTTTGATCTCATACTCCCTGAGAAAAATGACCATAGTAGTCATTTCAGAAATAGTCAAATAACATTTATATGCCCTTGTCAAGTTGACAAATTTGGACATAAGAATCTATGCCTGAGAAAGGCTCAATTCTGGACAAGTGATTTATCAGGTAGGATGGCAGGATTTGAAGATAAAGGAATGAGTTCTGGTAATAAGTAAAAAAACATCTTGTTGGACATGGGAAGGGGAAGTTTGCTGGTCCACATCACAACATCGGAATGCCCCAGAAACTACCTTTGAAATTAGAATAGGTTTCAGGGGAGAAGGGGATTTCAGAATTTGGAGCTAATTTGGCATCTGTCCAGTAAGAGAAACGTTAGAAAGAATGAGTGCTTTCTTTGTAATCCTAAGCCACTCCAGGCACTAGCTTTGTGAACAGGGTCACCCAAAGAACCCTTTGAAGGGAGCATGACACATAAACATCCATGGTGTGTCTGTCCCTGTTCCCAGGACTGTGCCAGGGCATGTTGTCCCTGGCCCTGCAAGCCAGCACTTGGCGGCCCCTGCCTGACCCCATGCCCTGGGGTCAGGGGAGATTTTTTTTATTTTGGAAATCAAATCGGTAAAATTCACCTGTTTAATAACGTACAGTTCGGCAGTTTTGAGTATGTTCAGAGTTATGAGCCCACCATCGCGATCGAATCCCAGAACATTTTCATCACCCCAAAAAGAAACCTCATGCCCACCAGTTGTTACTCTCAGTCTCCTCCTTTCTTCTGCCGCGTAGCCTCTGGAAACCATGAATCTACTTTCTGTCTCTCTAGATCTGCCTATTTTGGACACTTCATATAAGTGGAATCACACACAAAGTGACCTTTTGTGACTGTCTTCCTTCACTCAGCTTTCAGGACTTATCTGTGTTGTAGGCTGAATCCGTACTTCGTCCCTTTTTATGGCTGAATAATATTCCACGATGTGCCTATCCCTACCCCATTTCATTTATCTATTCATCAGCTGATGCACTCAGAAGGATTTTAGTACTAATCTGAGCTGAGCTTAAAACCTGCAGACAATGAATAACTTCTATTTCCTGAGCAGGCTGCTAACATGACAAAATCAGTGATTTCGGAAGATGTCGGTGGTGGGGTGGGGTGCGGCTGGGTGAAACCAGATGTGCAGTGAGGCCTAACTGGGCATGGTGGAATTTGAGCTTATTCTACTAAAGAGGAGAGAAAGGCCAAGGTCACCCAAGGAATCTCTATGCAAGGAGCAACCCTGAACTCTCTCACTCTCTCTCTCCGGCTCTGACCATAAAAGCCATAAAGCCACAGGCTGACAAGAGCAGTTCATTCTGGTGGGGGAGCACTCAGGGGTGGTTTCAAGCTTGTCTCATACGTCTCCTGGAAGCTCTGTTGAAAATCAGCTCACTGCACTCCTTCCTGGAATGTGCATGACTGATAATTGCCTTGTGCACAATTATCTGCCAAACCCTGTTGTTAATGAAATGAATGATTTAGTTATCCTCGTTGGTAATGGCCCACACTGTACGGGACCTATTACCGCATCTGTGAGGCTGGCAGAAACGCCCTGCCAAGGCACCTGTGTGCGATGTTACAATGAGCTCTCTCTGCTCAAACTCAACTGCGGAGGGGAGGCTGCCCAAGGCCATGGGTGCAGCCGCAGCCTGTACCCACCCCCCAACATACATCAGAGCTGGAAATATCTAGGGGCAATGTGAGAAACCAGGCCAGAGTGCAGCAATGTTCGCCAATGTTGACCTGCAAAGCCCGAGGGGCTGCTTCTTGTCAGCACATGGGAAAGGGACAGGCTGAAGGACTGTGCTGACATGTCAGGCTCCCTGAGGTCCAGGGAGATGCTCAGCTGGCTGGTGGACATCGGCATTTCTGCCCACGTTGGGGCCTCCTAAATGTGCCTCCTCCCATGATGCCCACCGCGCACCTCCCTTTCCTCTTCCTACTTAGTCCATGGTGTGGGGCTTCCACTCCTTTCCCCACCCTCGTTCCCAGTATTGCACTCTCCAGACTTCCTCCCTTGCAAGGGAAGAAGGGAGAGCAGCCGAAGGAAAGTGGAAAGAAATGGGTATGGTTGGGGCAACCCCATGGTTGCTCGCAAGGCAAATACGGACAGAAATAAAGTGACTTGGCTCACGCCATGTTTAATACACTGTGTGGGCACATGCGTGTGCATGCACACACACACACATTCCCCCTCATCTTGTCTTTAGGCATATTCCATTTAGGGGTGAGATCTTCAGGTTTGGAAGTAGTCTCTCTGAGTTATGATGGAGAAATGTAGCTCAGCCAGGTGTGCAAGCCGTCACGGGGCCTTTGTGAAGCTGGCAGAATCAGACGAGCCGGGTGGTGGAGGCTGCGTGGGTGATGGTGGAGGGGCACTGGCCTGACTCTGGCCACCAAACCCACAGCAGTAGGTAACAGAGGCTCAAAAATGGCTTGCATGCCTCGTTATTTATTTTGACAGCCTCCTACACCCCCCTCTAGAAATGTCGTGGCAACTTAACAATGGTGTTAATGAAACAAAAGGGTAAACCACATTATTGTGAGAGGAGCATGGCACGTGAAGACTATAAGAAAGTCAGAGCCAAGATCAGCCCTGGGAATCTCTCTTCCACGGCTGAAATTTGGCCCTTCGCGGGGGTTGATAGTGAGGAGGTGTCACTCGGGGTCCTGGTAGGGATGGTGGGTGGAGGCAGACAATGGTGCCTTTGATGGTGTCTCTGCAGTGGAGAAAGAAAAGGTCCCGTGACTGCTTCTGGGGGCATCCCTCACAGAAGATGGGGGTGGGAGGACTCCAGCGGTCCTATCAGCACGAGCAACAAAGTATTATGGTCCAAATTATCCAGCTGGAGCTGAGGGTAAAATTCCCATCATCTATGGTGGTCATTTTCCATGTTTTGTAAAAAGCAGTGGTGCTCTTCTGTTCCAATAAAATCTTGTGCCAGCTCCTCCCCTGGGGGATGGGAGACAAGAAAGAGGAAGAGAGGGAGGAGAAGTTGGGAGAGGGGGAAAAAGATTGACAGAAGAGAGGAAAGATACTTCTTTGGTTCAAAATGAAGAGGACCTATCTATTTTTCCAGAGTCTCCCTTTCCCCACACAGAGGTGGCTGAAATGTCCCTCGTTTGAATTCCAAGAGACTGGAAGCCCCTGGTCTGATCTACACGAATGGATGGGCATTAGCAGGGAAGGAAGGTGGGGGGCAGGGGAAGGATGCTTTTATTGCTACTTACATAGGATTACTGTGAGAATGAATAGGAAAATTTGTATTTGAGTCTGATAAATTGGGACTTCCTCTTCTTGAGGGCCACACGTTGATCCTTCCCATCCCAATAAACCAAGCTGTGATACAACAGGACACTGAAGGGACCCTATATTGCACTTGTTAAGTGTGTGGGCTCTGGAGTCAAACTGCCTGGATTAAATCCTGACCCTGTTACATAGAAGCTGTGTGATACTGGGCAAGTTACTTAACCTCTCTGTGCCTTAGTTTCCTCATTGGTAAGAGGCAGTGTCAATAGCACCTACTTCATGGGGTCCTGAGGGTTATACCTGCTGGTGTGTATGGCATTTAGAACAGTGGCTGGCATATGGTAATGCCTTAGTAGTAGCCATTGTTATGATACAGGTGTATAAGTCTACCATTCCCTGTATATGCTGGGTTCCACATGCACAATTTATAGCCCTCTGTCATCAGGCAGACATCCTGTCTCACCTCACAGCCCCAGAGGTGGCTCAGCTTGCTCAGCACTCAGGGCAGCCAGGGTTCTCTGAGCAAGATGGGTAAAGGCTGAGAAAGGAGCAAGAGGGTATTCTGCCCTTTATCGTTTGGCTTGGTACAGAAGGAGTCCGTGTGGACATCTAGTCACAATCTTATTTGACCATTGTGAGATGTGGAAAGACAAGCCTTGCCTGTCTTTATGATCTATAAACCCATGGTGGGTGACCAGTGGATGCCTCCTTCATAGTGGATTTATGCTGAGCTCCAAAAAGGCACTAGACTGTAGTGTGTTTTGCCTAAAATTCTTAGTTCCATTCTCTTGATGCCACCTACTTCCCAGTAGTGGTGCCACGACGTCTCAGATCTTATATTCTTATATAGGGGATTTTCCAAGAGTCTTCCCGACCACTGTAAGGAGGTCCATGTGTAAGTGGTTGGCATTATGAAGGAAGACTCAAGGTGAGAACTGTCAGCAGAGTGATAACCATGACTTTTAGGTCCCCTGTTTCCATCTTCCTGACATCACCTCTAGGGGTCCCATCAGCCTGTTAAAAGTAGTAAGGAGTCATTTCCTACAGGGAACTTACCATTTATTCTGGACCACCGAACTCACAAGCTAACCTCCATGGTACAGACAGTGCCTGTCATGGGCAGGGGGAGGCTAAAGGGGGCCTCTGGGGCAGAGGAGGGACCTGCCACAAACAGGAGGATGGAGGTGGAGGACCAAGCATGGCCACCTCAGAGAAGGAAATGGGTGTGGGTGTACCAGTGAGAGTGAGGAAACCAGATTGATGGTGCCCCAGAAGTCCAGTAGGGGTAAACTGGAAGTCCCAGCTGGCTCCTTTTGACTTGATTCTGTAGGAAATGCCATGTGATATATGACCGAGAAGGACTTGTCTTCTGTCTGGAACCCAGCTAGGAAACAGTCCCAGATGGAGAGAAGGGCAGGGGCCGCAAGAGGGTCTATAGCAGGTCGCGTGAACATACAGACATACAGCAGAGGGTGTGTGGACAGCCAGGTCTCTAAACCAAATCTTCTGGTGGGCTTTTTGTGTTACTTTCTCTGGTTCTTCAAGTCCCTTAATCCTCTGGGCCCTGAGCATGGATACTCCAGGGCTTCCATAGACATGATTTTTCACAAGACTTTGCAAAGGTACCGTCTCGCCAAAGGAGAAACTAATGCTCGATGTTCTAAAAGCCTGGCTCTAGGAGCACCCCCCGGGATCACAGTGCAGTGGGGCTTGAGGCATGGGCTGCTGGGCCCTCATTCAGGGATCTGCCTTCTAAATGTGGTCCTTTCCCCTGTCTGATCAAGAAAGGAAAGGGCATACCCAGTTGCTTCTTTTAGGCACAGGTTGAGAGGGGTGGGGTGGGAACTCTGATTTCCCACTGCTCCTTCAGCCTACTGATGAGCAGAGAGCAGGCTAAGAAGGGTGTACACTTAACCCTTGTCCATGGACTTACATGGAACAGAGGGAGGAAGGAAATGAACCCAGGCCTAGAAGGCATGGCCGCCCCTGGTGGAGGCATGATGTCCCACGAACACCTTCTTCTCCAAGAGGACTGCTTGTGCTAAGAATGAAGAGTACAAGGCACGGGTCATTAGGATATGAAGGGGACCAGTGAGGTAACAGTTGGCCTCCATGTGGGCACTGTCCATCCTTGAGTTTCTACCCACCTTCTCCGAGCCATAGCTTCTGTCTTTCGCCCTCTGAGCATCTTCCTTCCACCTGGGCTGCCTCTTGTCCTTTTTCTCCCTGCGCCTGTGATAGGGGCAGGGTGCCCGGCCAGCACGTGGACATCACCCTTAGTTCCAGATTCTCAGTGAATGCGTGAGTGTGAGTGGGTGTGTCAGGGCTGGGGCTGGGGTTCATCCGCAGGTCAGAGCACAGGAGTACAGAGAGCTTCTGAGGGTAAGGCCACCTGCACACCCTATACCCTGAAGCTCTGAGGACCTGTCACTCGGACCCACCGCCAGCCAGAGCACCTTCCGTCACTGACCAGAGGAGCGCAGAAGGCACAGCAGTAAGTAAAGCCTCAGAGGGACTGGGTGTGGCTGGGCTCAGTGAGGGGCAGGGGGAGCCCGGGCTCTCAGAAAGAGCAGGCGCCATAGTTCCAGAGAAGAGGGAGCAGCAGAGCTTTCGTGCCCCTCCCCCTTGCTCCCTGCACAATGGTCACATACCTTACCCTTGGGCCCTGCAATCTAGGGGGCCCTGCAGAGACAGCTGATCCCAAGTGGAAGAGCCAAGGATGTGAGGATTAGAGCAAAGTGGTGGCCAGGGGAGTCTCTTCAAAGGTGCATGGTGGGTGGTCGGCCAATGCCCAAAGGCAGGAACAGTGGGGAGGCCCGCAGTCAGTGGTCATGGTGGGCAGGGGGAGGGGGTTAAGGAAACTTGTAGACTCTCAGCTGGCTGTGTGGTGAGGGAGGGAGAGAATGAGCAAAGCGGGTGGTTTGGACAAGAAACAAATGCTATTCTTACGTACAGGTGCTCACAATGGCCGGTGCTCTGGAGAAGCTTTGAACAAATAACCTGGGCCTTTGAAAATGGAGGTACAGGATGGTGTCATTTAATGGGGACCTTTGTTTGTTTTTTCACCCCCTTCTGATGCCAGACATCTGGAGGAACAAGAGAAGGGGACAAGCAAGGCTTTGGGAACTGGCTGAGGGGAGGGCTCGGGGCAGGTGGGCATGGTGGCCAGCTCGGCTGTCTCCCTGCCCATTTGCTTTGCTAGACTTGAGGACAGAGTCCCAGTTCTAGTACACTTGCCACTCCCTGTCCCCCTTCTTTTTGTCTTCTCTCTTCTGGTGGTGGCAAGTCCTTGCTTCACATCTGGATGGGAGCCTCTGAGGTTGGCAGGACCCCTTACCATCCACAATCCAAGCCTAATGGCTCTCTCAGGGACCTATTTTGTGAGGTAAGACCAGTGGAGTCCGGCAGAGTTCAAGGGCCTCCTTCTTTGGACAGTGCACAAGAGACCATGATCTTCCTCTACAGAAAGCTGAAAAGCCTTTGAGTGGACACAGGTAGGAGCTGGGGTTCTGTTCCATCCCTGGTGACCCTGCCTTCCTTATAGAAACACAAATCCCACCTCCCATTATCCTTTTCTTTAAATGGAAAAGTAGAGGTCAGTGCAAACAAGATAAAATTCATTATCCCCCGCTCTCGCCTGAAACCACCCGCAACATCTCCTGTTTCTACCTGGGCTCTGTGGCTCTGAATCTCTGCCCAGTGCTCTGAGCCCCAGACACCTTGCTCTCTTTCCGCAGATTGCTGGTCAGCGTGTGCGCTGGGCACGTGCTGGCTTTCAGGCCTGTGAGGACCCGCAGAGTCGCTGCTGGAGAAGGCACGACCACCCTCCAGGAGCTCCCGCTCTAGGTAGGGAGTCAGCTGTGGAAATGGGTGATTACAGTTCAGGGCAGGCTGGGCCACAAAGTGTGTGCCAGGGACAGGGAGGAGGGGCAGAGACCCAGCGGTGGTATGTCAGGAAAAGCTCTCTGGAGAAAGTGGTCATCATCACTGGCACTTTAAGGTGCTTATTATGGTGAGACACTGCTCTAAGTGCTTTCCGAGGACCTGCTCACCTGCTCATACCAGCACTGCCCAGAGGAACAGAGGGGTCAAGTAGCTTAGCTGGGGTGAGGTGCTCTGGCCACAGAGCTTGCCGCCCCACCTCCAGCCCCTCTGCCTCAGTGCACCAGCTGGGAAGGGACGAAGCCAGCAGTCCAGCCTGAGAAGCAGGTCCTGACAGCCACACCTCTACCTTCCTTTCTCCCCAGTGGTCTCCCTTCCTCATTAATGCCCACATCCCGTCCGTCCTCTGTGCTGCTAACAGAATGACCCTCCCAGACACTACCACCAAAGGGAACTCTTGGCCCTCTGAAGGTTTCCCTGAATCAGGGGCAATGTGACTCTGTGGGTGGCTGTAGAAGCCTCCCACAGTCCTCTTGGCTCAGCCTTGCTTTCCTGCCCCACCTCACCTCCTTCCATTGCCCCGGCAGCCTGCACCCCTGCCTGCCCCAATGCCTCACTGTTCCCCAGCCCACAGCCTTGCCCCGTGGGCCCCAGGTCTTGGCATAAAACTACTTCCTGCCAGAAATGCTTCTCCCAGGTGCCCCGACAACTTCCTGCACATCCTGCAGACTCGGGCTTCTCCTGAAGTCTTCCTCGGCTTGCTAAGGCCGGGTCCTTTTTCTCCCGCCTGGGTTTCCGTCTGCCTCTCGCTCTCTGCGGGGCACCGGGGCTGCATCCCTGTGCAGCATCTCTCCCCAACTCCATGCTCAGTGACTTCCCCGCATCTCGGGATCTGCGGTGGTGGGAGCATTTACACTGAGCTGGCCAGCACTAAGATCTGCCTGCCCCCTCCCACCCTGAGAACCTGTTAAGCATTTACCAACACTATGCCCTCTCATGATTTGCAGATTCATTGTCCTCCCCTCCCAGAGGCAAGTGCTTCAAAGCAGGGCCACATTTTACTTCTCTTTGAAAAATCAGGCCCAGCGTACTGACCGGCACCATGTGGAAGGTACAGATAACTTGTACGACAGGAGACATGCCCCAGAGAGCTTGTCATTTAATTGTGGCAATAAATTACTCTGCTGCCACCATAATGCTTTGAGAATCTGCCACGCCCATGGCCGCCTCTTACTCAGAAGCCCTCCATAACTCCCTTGGCCTATATGACCAGAATGGGAAGTCCTGCAAGGTAGGGATTTTTGTCTGTTTTGTTTTAGGGAGGTGGCTTGGTGCTCAGAAGAGTGTCTAGCATGGGGAAGTGCTTAGTACTACTCAACTTGTCATTGCCATATGAATATTAAGTGATACATTTCAAGCTCCGTAAAACAGTCTTCAAGACCCCTCATTAGCCAAATCTGTTCTCTCTCCGCATCTGCTGCTCCTTCCCTCCTAGAAGCCTCCATTGCATTCCCACTGATCCTTCCCAGTTAAGAGAGGTCCAGGCACTCCTCCCCTAGCACGAAGCTGCCTCCCCTTCCCCTCTGTGTGCCCAGGGCTTCCTCATTCTCCAGTCTGCTACCAACTTCAAGAATACCTCCTGGTTCCTACTCTTCATCCCAGTAAAGATTGTTTCCAACATCTCTGTGAACTTTGAGCTCCTTGAGGTCAGGGCTGCTGTGTGTACAGCTTGGTGTCCCTCTAATACTCCAGCACCTAGCTTAGAGTCTCACGCATAGTAGGTGCCCACTGTGGCTGTGTGGTCCATAGTTGTGCACATTAAAAAAATTGAGAGGCCAGCAAAATGTATGCAAGTCCCAGCCTCCGTTCTAGCCACTCCGTGGAGTTGGCTGATTAGCAATCACTCCCCGAGTCTCAGTGAGGGTTAGGGCGGGACAGTGATGCCCAGAACAAGACTGGAGGAGACTTTAGCCTCGCAGACCCTGAGCCAGGTGGGTCTCATGGGGGAACATGGTCTTTCCTTCTCTCTTCTTCCTCCTGGCTCATGGCCACCTCACTCCTGGCTAACTGGTTACTTCCACCGGCCAGGAGAGGACCATCCGAGTGGGCTCAGTATAATGGGATGGCAGGGCATGGCAGTGTTGGGCCTGGAGAGAGGACTGATAGGATGCACTTCGTAAAAACTGGAGTTTGATCAGGGAGGTGCCAACTTCTGATGGGAGGCAGCGAACTGACTGATTCCATAGAGGACCAGAAGACCTCAGTCTGAATCTCAGCCCCGCCAGTTGCTGGCTGTGTGACCAAAGGCAGCTTACTTACCTTTTGTGGGCCTCAATTTTTTAATCTATAAAATGGGGGTAATAATACCTACTTCATAAAAGGAAACAACTGGAAGATGATTGAAGTAGATAACGTATGAAAGTGTTTAGTTCTGGGCCTGGCACACACTGAGTGGTAGCTAAGTGGTGGATATTTCATTATCTTTAGCTGTTCTCTGTTCAAATGGAAGCAGAACAAAGAGCTTTCTCATAGAAAAAAAAAAAATCTAGCTGAGGCTCAACAAGTCACCGGGTAGTGATTTGTACTCTGAATTAAGGGATGTTGAATGATGAGCTGAAGTCTTGCTGCTCAGAGTGTGGTTCCCAAACCAGCAGCATCAGCTCCCCTGGGAAATTATTGAAAAAGCAGACTCTTCTGTCCCACCCCAGGTGCACTGATTAAGAATCTGTATTCCAGGGGCACCTGGGTGGCTCAGTGGGTTAAAGCCTCTGCCTTCGGCTCAGGTCATGATCCCAGGGTCCTGGAATCGAGCCCCGCATCGGACTCTCTGCTCAGCGGGGAGCCTGCTTCCTCCTCTCTCTCTGCCTGCCTCTCTGCCTACTTCTGATTTCTGTCTGTCAAAAAAAAAAAAAAAGAAGGAATCTGTATTCCAACAAACATGATGACCAGGAAAATCTGTGCACTCATTCAGATTGCATGGCTACAGCCGGAGCACCTTTGGAGAGTCCTTCTGTTAACATTCCCAGTAGCTTCTCCCCCTTTTCCTGTGCTAACAGGCTTCTTTGTGCAGACAGGTGGGCACTGTGGGAGCAGGGGGCACAGAGGAACGGTGGTGACTGGGGCTGAAGCCAGCCCAGTCAGGACAGATGCACCACCAGCGCCAACAGGGGTCTGACTGAACTTCCCTTTGATGTCCAGCAGATGGCGAAAGTGTGCTGGTGGTGCCTCTCCAAAGTCATTGAATTGTCTAAGTGCTAAGGTCTCTTTGGATCTTACACACTTGTATGGAGTTATCTCCGTTAGCTGTGTCTGGGGTGGTTTTTGAGGCGCTCTGTTCAAACCCTTCCCTCCAGCACCCTTTTGGTTGAATGCTCTTGGGGTTTGCTCAGGTGGCCATGTCTGAGGCTGATCTCAAGCAGAACCTTGGTCCCACTACCTGGCAGAAGGACGCTCATCTTAGTAACCCCTCACACTACCACAGACTCCCACACAACCCCCCCTTCATTCATGCACCTACATAAATGTATGCATTTGCCCCCATGAGCAATCAGGTTCTAATGTAAATGAAAATGGAAAGACAAATTTAAAACCCCGATATTATGTGACAAGGATCATCGGGCAGCAAGAACCATTCTTAATTGTTAATGAGGAGAAGAAACCTTACTTGTGAATCCAGAAACCTTGTGGGACTGAGTGGGATTGGGGCTAGGGTCATAATTTGGGGGGGAGTGATGAAAGGGACGGGGCTTTTTCCTATCAAAAACTTGCCCAAAGAAGTCTGAGCAGAGAACATGTGAGATTTGTCTTATGGTTGCCTGGGTCCTAGGCTGGGTATTTAATACCTGAGTTCTCTTCCCAGTGCTCTGGGAAGTGGGATAGGATATTGGAAGAAGCACAGTATCTGAAGCTAGACTGTGTCCCAAATAACCTAGGGTAAGTTGTTTAACCTCTCTGTGCTTCAGTTTTTCCATCTGTAAGATGGGGATAAGTGTAAAGCATATACTATTATAAGTGTTTATATCATACTTTAAACACGCCAAGTATCTGGCACACTGTACATGCTACGCAAGTCTTCGACTAGTGTTATTCCCCCTGAGTTTTAGTTTCCCCTTCAGTAAAACAGGCAGAATCACCCTGTCCATGGCAGCTGAGGTCCCAGGAGAAGAGTGGAGAAGGAAGATCCCCAGAATTGACACCATCTTTTCTTTCTCTCCAGGTCTTCTTCATATTATGTAAGAAGCCAGAGCAGATCACCTTCCTGCATATCTACCATGTTCTTCAGCCCATGGGCTGGAGTCAGATATGTGCCACAGGGTCAAGGTAAGTGATACAGCTGCAGGAAGCCCTGCTCCAGGCCCTTGTAAGGCAGGCCCCTCCCTGCTGGGCTGAGTCCCCAGCTTGTGAGGTGTGCATCCCTATAAACAAGGGTTTGGTTCTAAGTTTCCCCTTTTTTTCTGGTCATGAGACCAGACCTCTGCTCCCATTTTATCTCCGTTGTTCATCAGAGCTTCCCAGCCACCCTTTCTGGGAGGGAGGGGACCGTTGGAGATTCTTAGGGCCATTTGCCCAGACAGTACAGAGGGAGTTATAAGCACCCTCATTTGGCACCCCATCAACCCCAACCCACAATCATGACCTCAGAGAACTCATGCCAGACTTCCTAATAATAGGACCTTCCCCGGGAATTTTTTTTCTGTAGGGTGTGTAGAGATGCTCTCTACAGCATAGAAGATGAGAACATGAAAAAACAAAAACAAAAACAAAAAACCAAACCACTAGGTCCAGCTCCACTATTTCCCCGTATCTCCCCTCCCTACTCTGTAGCCTCCTTCATCAAGATGCTGAAGCTTTGGTCCATGTCTTCACATATCTGTACCATGGACTGGCCAGCCCAGGGCCCTGTGCAGCTCCACCCATAGTGGAAGTGACATTTAACCATCCTTCAGCAGATCCTGCAGGTGACTGGGTGCCTTGTGGTTTGGGGAACATCATTGCCAGGTGATGGTGGCAACCTAAGGTGGGCCTCATGGGCTTGGGATGGATTGAGTTCATCATTAATGTCCACAGGACATGGCTGGATTGGGGTAAATTGGACACCAGAGCCAGGAGAGGGGTCAGGAACACTCTTTAGATCATACGTCAGGAGCAAATGGGGGCAGTGCTTCACCAGGCTTCCAGGTTTTTCTCTTCCTGAGCGGCAGAAGGCCTGCCCCCTGCTGGCAGACAGGGAGGTGAAGACAGGAGGGATCAAGGGCAACATCCTTCCAATTCCTCAACCCTGCTGCTCAGTGCTCTCCTGTTTTATTTTCTCTCATGCTCTCTTTCACCCAGGGTCTGTTTGTGGCCACTGCTGCCTACTCCTACAATCTCTTCACTGAATGCCCCTTCCCTGATGGGCTCGACATGGCGGTCCTCCTGCACACCTTCAGTGTCATCGGCTTTTTCCTCAACTGCTACCACCAGACATACCTGAAGAGCAAGCAGGAGAAGCAGACTTAACGGGGCTGGACCCAAGGACTGAAACTAGCAGAGCCATCCCCACAGAGAGTTGCCAGAAGACAGCGTGCGCCACAGCCCACCCGTGCTGAACAGATACCTCTGGGCCTGCATTTCATTCTATGAAGGATGAAGGAGAATTGTCCCCCCCCCCAATTTTTTCCCCAGAGTTAGGGAGGACAGAAATGGACCAAGTTTCCTGAACTTACTTCCGTTACAGCACTTTTCACATGGATGTATAACTGTTTGTACTTCTCCTTCCTTTACTGGATGTGAGCCCTCACTGCAGTGGCGGGGGGGGCGGGGCTGTCTTCTTCTCAAGGTTTCCCACACGGGACATAGTGCCTCAGGAAATGTGCATTTGGGTCCTTGTAGTCCACCACTGGTAATCATGACCTCTGATGAAGATCAGGGCTGGTAACATGCCAGAAATCAAGGCTGGCTTGATAGCTCACCTTGCCATGGGAAATGATGACAAGAATGTCCAAGGGTGAGTGTGGGTCTGTTTGGTTTCTAGAGTGGCTGTGTGAACATTTGTCCCTGTGTCTCTTCTAGTCTGTTCACTACTACCTGCACTTGTAGTTATACAGTTGTATGATTCTGTATGTGTGAATGGGCTGATGGAATGGGCTCTGTGTTTATGTCTAAATATTTGCTTTTAAATATACATGCTTGATCCCTTTGAGTTTTTCTCTGTGTTGTTTGCTTGTCTCTTCTATAAGTCTCTGTAAGTGCCATATGGTAATGGAAGCCAAATTTGGATCAATACTTAATACTGGGGCACCTGGGTGTCGCAGTGTGTTGAGCCTCTGCCTTTGGCTCAGGTCATGATCCCAGGGTCCTGGAATTGAGCCCCATGTCAGGCTCTCTGCTCAGTGGGGAGCCTGCTTCCTCTTCTCTCTCTCTCTGCCTGCCTCTCTGCCTACTTGTGATCTCTGTCTGTCAAATAAATAAAATCTTTAAAAAAATACTTAATACTTCTGTCTGCCATGGGAGACATGGAATTTCATTGACAAATCCCTGAATACATGTTTCACTAAGGGCCTCGCAGGAGGATGTGAGAAAAGGAGAAATGGGAAAACTGAATGCAGCCATCCACTTCACAGAGAGGGAAACTAAGAGCCATCAAAAGGGAACACATGGCTGAGATCCCACAGTACGGCAGAACCAAACATTTGCTGAGCCATTTAAAACTAGGAGTGGAGAATCTCTGGGGAGCAGCTGGCCTGGGAGCCGTCTCCGTGCTTCCAGGATGCTTGTTTTTCCTTTATAATCTCTCTCCTTAGCTCTTTTCCTACCCCAAGGAAGTCCCTATTCTGCAATGCCTCACCAGTAAAGAACATTCACGAACGGTTGAAGCTGATGCAGCGCTATTTGCGGACTATTTATCCATCAGGCACTCTGGTTGATTAACTCAAGGCCAGGCAGGGCTACATCCTGTGGACAGTATATTCCAAGAAAATTTCCTCTAAGTTATGCAGGATGTGAACACATCCCACACACTTTTCCATACCCAGGTTGAGTGCCTTCGGAGGTTGGTGCCTATTTTAAGGCAAACATTTTTTTTTTTTTCTCCTTGAACACATAAGAGTAAAGTCTGTTCATTTGCTTAGCAGCCAAGATAAGGAAAAAAAAATCATCATTCCAGAGTTCAGAGCTAATGTTCATCCAGATCTTTGTAGCTGCTTCTGCCTGATTAAGCAGCACAGGAGGAAGTGAAATGTCCCAGGTCACGTCTGAATGAAGTAAGGTTCTGGCTGGGGAGAGCCTGGTGTGAGGCAGCGTGGTAGAGAGGGTTAGGGAAAAATCCTTGGTGAGCTGAAGGTGTCCTTCCTTCCTTTAAACTTCACTGTGTTCTAATGACTCTACCTGGTTCGGGAGTATTGTGCAGCACTGTTTATCAGTGTAGAAAGACTGTGTGAATATTATAAAACACAAAGTTATTTGTATTTGTCAAAACATAGCCAAATCCATAATTAATATCATAGTTTATTTCCATGAATTTTTAAAGATAATGATAAGCAAGGGTGCTGGTTGTGTTTTTAAATATATATGTAATATATATTATATATGATATGTAATTAATATATTAATGCATTATATTTATAGATATTAATTATATATCATATATAATATATTGACATACATATATTAATATGCATATTATTGTGTATGTGTACATGTATATTATATACATACATAATATATATAATTATATATGTATAATTATATATTTATATAATTATATATTAACAATATATAGTATATAATATATATTTATATATAAATATATATTCATAATATATAATATATTATAATTAATAATATATATAATATATTATATATAATATATTATATATTATAATTACATATTAATAATATATAATTATAATATATAATCATATGATTATTTTTAATTATATGTTTTATAAATTTTTCATTATTATAAATTATATATTTTATGTATAAAGTATTATAAATAATATATAACTATAAATAATTATAAATTATATAATTAAATTATATAATTTATATATAATTAGATTATATAATTTATATTTAATTATAAAATTTATAATTTAATTATTTATATGATTTAATTAATTATATAGTTAACATGTATTAATATAATATATGATATTAATATATAATATATATTTAGATTTTTAAATATAAATATATTGCATTTTAAATTTTATATAAATATATAAATAAATATTAAATATTTTTAAATAAATTTTAAATATATTGCATTTTTAAATACACAGCACTTTAAATATATGGGCTGAGCTGTACCCCAGAGAGTGGCCGTGTACCAAGGCAGGGAGGCCCAGAGGGGCCAGTGGGACAGTCCCAGAGATAGAAGTGAGGGGCCGGTCCTACATCTGGCATGAGGGCACAAAAGTTGGAGGTCTGGGCTCCTGGCTATCACCCCATAAATCAGGGTACATTTAACAGAAGGAATAAAACCCACCCAAGATGGAGAAGCTTCGTGGTCATCTTCTAGCTCAGAATCCAGTGACCACTCCCCTCGCTGCCAGCTGCCACACACATTCCACGGTGCACTCAGCTGAAGCTGCATGCGGGTGCTGCTGGGCCTGGCCAGGTGTCTGGAGCCAGAAATTAGGAGGAAAGCCCTGTTTCTCCTCCGTCACCCTCCCTTTTGTCCTTCCTTGGGGTTCTCTGTGTCAGTGGAGGAACCCTTCTAAAAGAAGACCCTTTTGTCCCTGGGTGGTCTTAGGGTAAAACATCTGCCACAAAGGTGGACTTCAATTAGGGTTTTTGGAATTCAAGCCCTCCCCATCAGGATCTACGATCTCATGGATCTGTAAGCTTTAGGTAGACAGCGAGCTGGTCCTGCAGACACTGGAGGGAAGAAGAGAGAATAAACCACCCAAGAAGTAGAGGACCTTGACTGGAAGGATCTGTATATTTGCAGGGAGAGGGAGGACACAGGCTCACGAATAAAACAAGGGAAGATCCATTCCCAACAGTCCGCACAGAGCATCATGAGGGTGGGGACCCACGCTGGACAGCATTCACGGGGGATGCAGCCCTGGGTCCTCAGAAGCAACAGCTGAGCTCAGAGTCTGCCTTTGCCCTCTCACTGCCTAGGGGATGTGGGCAGTTCACGTCATCTTCTAGGGTCTTTTTCATGTATAGAGTTCAGGTAGGGGGCGTTCTCATCTCTAAAAAATAGACTCTGGTGGAGGTGGAAAATTAAAATATGACCACAAAATAACTCTTCTTTAAAAACTATTTAATAACTTAGCAGTACAATATTAAATAAAAATGTAAGAGCATCCCAATTTCACAAAGAATTACATATAAACTATGAACATAAAAATGTTAACAATGATCTTTTCTAGATGGTGAAATTATGGATGTTTTGAATTTCTTCGTATTTTCCTGTTTTCTGCGATGCCTGTTTTTTTTTTTAATTATAAAAATTTTACTATTATGACAAATTTAGGACAGCCAGGCTGTTCTTTTTTCTGAGAATTATGCAAGTATGCGATCTGCTCATCAGATCTTCATTACTGATATGGGCAGCATAGTGGACCCCACGACTGACCTCCTGGTCATACAACATACAAATATGGAGGGCTTACTGTGTGCTAGTGCTGAGCTCCATGTTATGGAATCTGACACACAACAGATATGATTTGCACTGAAAGGACCCTGCGAATACTTAAAAACCTAAACCTTTGGTCACTTGCCCTGATCCAGGGCAAGTTAGGAAGAAAGTCAGTTTTGTGCAAGGGTGGTGGTGAGAGAGGATTTTGAACCAAGATTTATACTTAGTGTCAAATGTGAAAATGGGGCTGACCCCCACCCTTCTGAAACTAATCTTCCCCTGTGACGCCGCTTCTTGGTGTGAAGACCATTTCCAGAATGTTAGAAGTGAGGCATCCAAATGTAAATCTGGTTTGATTAAAAAATGAACCAAATATGGGATGCCTGGGTGGCTCAGTTGGTTGAGCATCTGCCTTCGGCTCGGGTCATGATCCCAGGGTCCTAGGATCGAGCCCCTCAGCAGGGAGCCTCCTCTTCCCTCTCCCTCTCCCACCACCCCTGCTTGCATTCCTTCTCTCGCTGTCTCTCTCTGTCAATACATAAATGAATAAATCTTTAAAAAATTAATCAAATATGATACATTTTAAAAATTATCCATGTCCAAGAGCTAACTTTTGCCCAGACCATGTACTAATTTTTGCTTCCTAGCAAAGGCTTTTTGAAATGAGAATATAAGGGTGAGGCTTCCTAACAAGCGTTATGTGTAGAACAAAAGTGGATTGATTAGTTGTGAATGGTAGTGATTATTGAACTACAGCTTTGTCTCCTTTCCAATGACCTTGGTATTTAAGGACATATTTGAGAGGTGAAGAAAGAGATGAAAAGACTTTGCCCTGAATCTGTATAACAAGGGAGTTACAACTAGGGCCTTGGCTTCTCAGCCCCCCGTCCTGGGCTCTGCATCCTCTAGGTCAGGGTCAACACTAGAGGAATATATTCCTGTGAACAGGGCAGTTTAGATATCCCAGATCTTGATTCCCAGCTGGCAACTCATGCTACTGGAAAAACTGACATCAATCTTTTGCGTGCCACTCTCTACCACATCCTGTGCCTTCTTTCTTATCTCTTATTTCAAACATAGAGTACTTCTGTGGTGATTATATTTACCGTTTAGCTTACTGGTTACAAAATGTCAAATAGGATATCAGGATGAAAAGAGTGGGAGAAGGGAAAGACAAAGAGGAAAAAAATGTTTAAAATAGACTATTTTTAAAAAGAAGAAGGGGAAAAAAGCTACCTGCAGTCTTCAGATTCTCTAGGAGCAAAAAAAGAAGAACACAGGTATGGTTTTAGAAGCTCCAGCACCAGATCTGAAGACAACAACCTTCCAGAGACTGTTTCTCCAACTCCCACATTGTGTAGGGTCAAGTCCCTATGACTAACTCCTTACCATACATACCTCCTAGTGGTTAACTTCTTTGATCAAACCCTGACTGATATCGTTGCCCCACAGCGTATACAGCTCCACAAAGTCACAGAGAACCCTGAATTAAAAATGGAGAGAAGTTGCCTTTCAACAGTATCTGTGCCCTGTTAAGAACTGCGTGAGCAAAGGAGACTGACCCAGCAGCTCTTGCAAAGTGCTTGCTTCCTGGGAGAACCCAGAGCACCCTCCAGCGCCAGGATTGTGAACTTCACCCCCAACCCTGGACAACCTGGGGCTGTCTGAAGACAGAGGTACTGCTTACCTTTCTTCATTAGGACAGACGGGTAAGGAGACATTCATTGCTTTAGGATTATCGATAAAATCATCTGAGAACTTTGCACACTGAAATTCTTGGCTTTTTTTTTCCTCTTTTTTTATTCCTTTTTTTCCTCCTCTCCCTTTACCCCATTGAATAAAACCAAGGGGGGAGAGAATAGTTGGAGATTATTCAGTGCAGTTAGATGTGAGTGTAGAGATCCTGTGTTGTTTGGAGAAGTGAGCAAGGAGAGACCTTGCTGAAGTCAAGGGATGTGACAAGTCTTGCAGATTTGACACTGGTGGACAATGGCGAGAATGTACATAAAAGTAGAGCTCAGATCCACAATGAGCAGAGCCAACCCAGGAAACCAACCCACTACTGGTAGTGCCTAGCCCAGGAAATCAGCCTGCTATTTACAAGTCAGACTGGTAGGAAGTAAGACCACTATCTCTACCAACTGGTCCTGGAAGCTAACAATAACCTCTATAACAATCACCCCAAATACTAGGACTTAAAAACTGATAGCTTCTCTGATTTTTGTCCCTGTTTCCAACTTAGGACCAACCAAAAAAACTAAATATGCACTCCTGACCTATTACATAGGGCGCCTTGTTTCTAGTTAGCACACCAAGAGCTTCCCTACACCGACAGCCTCCAATCAGGGCACACCTGAAGACTTTCCTTCCCACCGTCAAGGTTTCCTACCTGTCTGCCTTTGAGTCTCTGCCAAAATGCAAGTGATGATGGTTGATAACCTGCTATCACAAGTTTTGCTTGTTCACCTTTGGCTGGGCTTCCTTTATTTGCACATAAAGAAGTCTCCTATGCTTAACAACGTGCAGCAGCCTTGAGGTCAGATGATGGTATGGTCTGCCTATGCTGAGGAGGGCTGGAGACAGCTTCTTGAGTTTCTCATGACTTTTCACTAACCCAGGAGGTAGGGTTGCTAAATAAAATACAAGATGTCCGGTTACACTTGAATTTCAGAAAAACAATGAATAATTTTTAGCATAAACACATCCTATGCAATATTTGGGACATACTTATTCATTATTTATCTGAAATTCAAATATAACTGAGTGTCCTATATTTTTATTTGCTAAATCTGTATAATCCTACAAGGAGGGCAACTCAACATTCTCATGCCCCATTCCCACAACTGGAAAGAAAAAGTTAAGAAGGCTGGAGTGAGAGCCCTGGTGAGGCTGCAGAGAGTTTCTGAGCTAAAAGAAGGGAAACACATCAGATATGACGTGGGTAAACCTCCCAGGAATTGGATGGGATGCAGTTGTGTCTCCATGGATTGCGAGGGTGGAGGAGACATGCCCAAGAACTAGAAGCAAAATGACTCTTCTAGAGCAAGAATGTGAGCTCTAGACATATCTAGGCCCAGAAGAGGATGCCCATTTCTCATCAATGCTGCTGCTACATTTGGAGCCTCAATATTAAAAAGCAAACCTAGGGCGCCTGGGTGGCTCAGTGGGTTAAGCCGCTGCCTTCGGCTCAGGCCATGATCTCAGGGTCCTGGGATCGAGTCCCGCCTTGGGCTCTCTGCTCAGCAGGGAGACTGCTTCCCTCTCTCTCTCTTTGCCTGCCTCTCTGCCTACTTGTGATCTCTCTCTGTCAAATAAATAAATAAAATAAAATAAATAAAAAGCAAACCTAGTGAGCAGCAGTGTTTTAAAAATTAACATTTTGCATATATTAGTTCATCGTGAGGCTCTCAAAAGTTCATAACCATCATATATATGAGTATCTGGTCTTTATAAGCACTAGCTAGAGAAATAAAGTCTTCCCATCCCATCCCCCAACCCTCTTTCTCCACTGTGGCAATTTTTCTGCAGAATGTGTCAACTTCCTCCAGTGAGATGTGTTGAATCTCACTCTATTTGGTCTGCATTATGAAGACAATAGTGTTATTTTTCACTTTCCAAATACTAAATGACATTTTATTGAATGTAATTTCCAGTCTTCATGTTGACCTTGCACACCTTCAATGCTGACATACTCCCCTAGACTCTCCATGTTGAGAATCACTGACTTGAAGACTTCTCTATTCTCTTGATTCTTCCTACACAGCAGACTGATGATGACGAAAATGAAGATGATGACAAGGGCCACAATAACAATAGAGATGCCCCCAATGGAAGGCACACTGGATTCAGCTTACTTTCTATATATCATCAATCCAGGTGACAACTCTGCAAGCCGGACATTGTTGGCCCCATTTTACAGAGAACAGTGAGGCTCAGAGAGGCCCAGGGGTTTGTTCAAGATTTCAGAGAGTAAGTGATGGAGTGGGATTTAAATCTAGATTTGTCTAATTCCAAAGCCTGTGACTTTTCCATACCGCCCCACTGCTGGCCACCACAGCTCCCTAATTCACAGGAAATTCCTGCATCCTTTGGTTGGCTCTAATTATAGTCTTTCTAAAGAGGAATGTGCTGGTCTCTCTTCCTGGCATTGACTGAACCTCACTGGGAATGTTGGGCATCTTTAAAATTTCATTTATTAATAAACACTTATATAATGCCTGCCATGTGCCAGGCACTGGTCTGAGTGGTTTACAAATATCAACTCATTTAGTCTTTATAGCAAGCCCATGAGGTTAAGCACCATTATTTTTTTTAAGCACCATTATTATTATTATTATTACTCTTCTTTTACAGATAAACAAACTAAAGCACAGAGAAGTTAAGTGACTGGCTCAAGGTCACACAGCCTGTAAGTTTTATAGAGCCAGGTTTTTCATCTATTATTAGGCAGCGCAACACCCCTTCCTTCAGAAATTTGGATTTCTCATCCTAATCTTTCCTTTAACTATTTCCCATGAGTACTGAGAGGATGATGGAGTCAAGGGCTTGGAGTTCCCCAAAAGAAAGTTTCTGGAGAAGCTCAACTCTTTACAAATATCCTTCATAAAGGGGACAGTTGGCATGGTCCAGCTATAGCTCCCAGCAATTATTAGTTCTGTTTCAAAAATCAGGCCAGTCTTTATTTCCAATGTTTGCTCAGTGCTAAAGGCCTCTAAGTAGACTCCTTCTTTTGAGTTTGAAAACCCAGTATCTAACCTTGGTGGTATTAGACCTTCCTCTCCCAAGCTTCCTTTTCACCCTCAGGCCCTCTGATCTCAGCCAAGTCGCACAGGTCAGACTAATGCAAGTGCGGGGGGCGGGGGTTGGTGAATGAGGCAATGTCTCCTCTGAGTAAGCAATCTGGCTGTCCTAACCTGGGAAGTCACATAACACCAGGTACAAAATTTCTCCCTCTTGCAGTCACTTGGTTTTGACAAGATGCTGGACATCCCAACTTTTTCAGAGTTTCTTATGTGCTAACAAGCAATAGTCTGAAACTCTTCAGGGCTATTAATTATTCACACATTTGTCACTGGCTTTTCCCCAACAGGACTTAACAGGGACTTGACATGGCCAAAGGCAGAGTGGGCACGGAGTATAGAAAGTTAGGAAGAGACACCCAGTGAAAAATTCCTTCGGCTATTCCCTTGCAGATGCCCTAAAAATGACATAAGAAGAACCAGCAGTTACCAGAGCTCTACGTTTACTTCTCAGTAAACCTTTGATAATTGGCTTAACTGAGACTCTCAGATTCCATATCTGTGAAGGAAGGTTAATACTAACATCTATCTCATAGGGTTGTGACTGAGGTTAATGCCATATGTATATAAAAGAATCATATATGTAGTTCAAGATTGGGCACCTAATAAGAATTCAAGATGTGTTAACTATTATGATTACATAATAGACACCAGCTTAAATGCAACTTGCTATTTTATATGAACCCAATTATAACCTATGGAGTCAATATTTATTTCCCATTTTACTGACAAATGTGTTGAAAAATATTTAGGGAAGCTAAATTACTTGCCCAAGCCAGGAGCTTATAGAAGTACAGAGTGAGGCCCAAAGCCTTGGCTGCCTATCTTCCAATATCACACGTATTACATGGCCTAGAGACAGTGTTAGCAGTCTCCTCCTACTTCCACCTCAGCCAACACAAACACTCACTCACTCAGTCACTCACTCACTCACTGCTAGCTCCTTCCACTCATTCCTGAGCTCCAGGAAAGCCATCCTTACAACGTGGTAATTGGCTTTCACACCACCCAGTGTACCACACTAACACTGGGGAGTGGAGAGTAGCCAGGCAGTTCACAGAGTCAGTCGGGGGGGTGTCTGCCAGCCATTTCTTTGTTGGCAGAGACAAAGGCTCTGAAGCTTAGTTGAAAAATCCAATGGGTGGTGGCTGAATCCCACCTGAAAGTGTGAAAGTCCTTATCATGATCCTCATCATCGTAATTCCTACTGGTGGCACCAGCCTGCTAAAAATAAGGAAGTTATTTCCCAAGATTAATAAAAAAGAAAGGAAGAGGTTGGGAGGTGGGGGTTTGGTGTCGGGCTGGGGAAGGGGAAATAGAAGGCAACAGACATTAAAATAGCAGCAAATGAATACCATGTAATTTCAAACAGTCGATAATGTCATGCTGCAAGGTTGGTAATTCTGCTGAGATAATTGCCCTTCCCCAGATTACTGTCTTTACCAGAGAAAGAAGTGATGGCTGTGTGTGAGAAATCATGCTGCCTCTCACTTCATGAGCAGTGGCAGTGATTAAGGAGGGATGAGGCTTCAAGTTCACAAATATTTCATCTATGCATGAGGAATTTTAGGAGTGGAGATATAGCTCTTAGAGCAGAAAACACGATCAACTCTTCTTCCACAGACAGAGAGACTGAGATACTCATGGGATGACTCAATGTTTAGAGCCACCCTTCATCTTCCAGCAAGTCTGGGTCTGAAGAATTATGACTTGATATGACTGGTCACTGATGGGTTTTTTTCCCTGCTGCAGAGAGACAGTCTGCTGGAGAAACCACTGAACCTGGACTCTGCAGACCTGGGTTAGAAACTGGGATCTTGGGTTGCTCCGTCTCTGCTTCTTCTCTGGGACAAACCTCCAGGTATTTGTTACCAGTATAGTGAGAGGTCTTGACTAGCTAAGCGCTTGGGTTCCGCTCAGCACTTAACAGCCCAAGCTCCACCCTCTGAATCTCACAGGGAGGGGCGGAGACAGAGTGGCAGACTGTATAATGGTCCTGCAAAGATGTCCAAGTCCTCAACCCTGGAACCTGTGAACACGTTACCTTGTATGGCAGAGAGGGCTTTGCAAATATGATTAGATCAAGGATAGCAAAATAGGAAACCAGCATAATCACTAGGTCCTTAAAAGATGGAAGAAAAGGGAAGGAGATGTGACAAAGGAAGCAGAATTAGAAGGTTGCCATTATGCTGGCTTTGAGGGTGAAGGAAGGGGCTATCAGCCAAGTATGCAGGCGGACCCTAACGAATTCTCCCTGGAGCCTCCAGAAGCAACCAGCCCAAATGACATCTGCATTTTAGCCCCAAAAGATGCATTTTGTACTTCTAACCTCCTGAGTTATAAGATAATAATTTTGTATTTTTAAAAGCCATAATGTTGGGGTAGTTTGTTAGAGCAACGATAGGTAACTAGTATCAACAGGAAGGCCAGGAGCCAGATGATGACCGGCTTACCCCCACGTCCACCACTTAGGGCATCTGCAGTGCTGAGGCAGTTTCGCTTCCCACCGACCTGGGAGCCCGTAGCTCCGTGACTGGGTTAACTGAGAAAGGCCACTAATAGAATGATACCACTAGTCACTCCAGGCAACTAATACAGATGACTTAGGACCTGTGCATGCATTTGGCACCTGTCAGATTACAGAGGCTAGCTTACATTAAAATATTAACTAATATTAACTGAGTGCTTATGATTTTCCAGACATTTTAATGCTTAAAACAAGTATAGGATGTAGGCAGTTTTCGTGGCCTCATTTAATAGACAAAGTGGCTGAGGCCTAGAGAGGTTGAGCATCATAATGAGGAAGAGGTGTTGCTGGAATCTACCTCAGTCCAGATCCCAAGCTCTCATCCGGGAGAACTTCCCAGCCCCTAAATTCCTTATGCAACAGTGTATCTAATAAAAGGACCAGACTCCTCAGTGAGACAGTCCTCCTAGGACACCAGTTCTCAAACTTTGATAGCATCAGAATCACCTAGAGAGCTTGTTAAAATGCAGATTCCTGGGGTCTGTCTCCAGATACTGATTCAGTAACATGTCTCTGAAGCTCGCAGATGACCTTGATACGGCTGGTCCATGAGCTGATGTTTGAGTAGCAAGCCTCTGGAAGCCATCCTATCTCAGCCCCAACCTCCAGGACCAGCTGCATTGAAATTGTGGCTGAGCCCCAATCCTGTTTCATGACTAAACCATCTTTTTGTCAAATCAGAATAAGGAGGATTTATTTTGATAAGGACATTGAGAAAAAATGGGCGCTCTTTGGCCTGCATGAATTCCAAAGTGATCACATGTTTTTCCAGACTTAGAGAGGATGTTCCTTCCATATTAACAAAATTGTTTTACCTTTGCTTAGCATTTTTTAAAATAAAGTACTTTTTTTCATACATCTTGATACATAATCTAAATTCATAACATACCTTTATGTGATGTGAATGATAATTAAGCTAGAAAAGCCACTGAATATAAAATTCTCAACTAATGCCTCCTGATTTGGATACCCAGGCAGAGAGTGAGGAAAGGAAAATTGCAGGTAGTATTGAAGAAGTAAAAAACAATTTAAATATCTCTGACCCTCACTACACATGACGCTACTGGTTCATAGTTTCAAAGTCAGAAAGTTTTCATGTTGTATGAGTGAATACCATAGTGAGGTGTGTTGAAGGTAAAAAAGAGAGAGTGAGAAAAATAGTCAAGCATGCACCTATATAACCCACAAGCTCCTCAGTGGAGGGACACAGGGGGAGGGAGGGAAACCATTATTCACTAGGGTGAGCCCTCCCTTGAACTTCCCAGCCCCTGTGCATCTAGGTCACTTTCCTTTCTATGTTTGGTCTCTGAAAATGCAGTGGACCCGTTAATGAATTTATTCCTGGATTAAATGTGGGGACGGAGGGAGGAAGGGAGGGAGGGAAAAAAGCCAAGCTCCAGATGTGAGCCTTGATTTATGAAGGGCCTCTCATCTTAATCCCTGCAAACAGGAAATCCTAGCACTAGGCCTGAGGTCTCTCTCAGGATCTGGGTCAGTTTAGGCATAATCGCGCCCACTCTGCCATTCACTGTCTTCTCCTGCTTCCATCTCTTAACACAGCAGATACATCCTCTCTCCCCCACACCCCACAGACACACACTCATTTGTTTTGTATGTTTGCTTTCTTGACTCCACCTCAGTTCTTCCCATCAAACAGGAAAGGAAGGTCATTTCCAAGGCTTCCTTCCCAAGGTGTTGGATTGACAGGCAAGTGAGAAGGGAAGGGGAGGAAAGGAAGAACAGCGGTTCCCTTCATTAAGATGTTTTTCACTACAGATCTAGAAGCAGATTGCATCTGGGAGAGAGGATTAGGTGAGAGATGGTTTTACCCTTTCGCTGTTTAATACTCTATTACCAATTATTGTTTGATAATGTGCTTTTATGATATGTTATTTAATAACAATGAACCATTGAATTATATACTTTGTAACATTTAGCAGGGAGACCTAGCCTATCAAGGACCCCATTAATCAAGTTTTCCTCTTAGGTTTTTTTTTTTTTTTTAAACAATATATTTTGGTTTATTTTAACTATGCTGCCTCCTATTTGGTTCTCCCTGGTCCAGCCTAAGGAGCCCTGAGACCCTCTCTCTTGACTCCCAGTACCTCTGTGTTTCCTTAGAAAGATGCTGACCAAGGAGTTGTGGGGAGGTTAGGGGAAGATAATCTTTCCAAATCTGAGGGTGATGGCTTCTCTCATGGAGGAGATGGTTTTGTTCAATTTCCCTTTCCAACGAAGAGGGGATTCAGGTGTGATGACAGAAATTCAACATAACTGGTTCACCAGAGTGATAGGAGGGGGACTGGGGAAATGACTCAGAGTGCACCTCTTTTCCATAGGAAATCTAAGACCTCCCAGCCATGCAAAGTGTCTGGGATGCTTAGAGATGTGGTCCCTTGGTCCCTTTAGCAGAAGTAGAACCTCTCGCCCTCCAAAGGGAGGAGCAGAGGTAGCTGAGCCCTGAGCCCTGGACCCGCTGGTTACTACTTTTACTGACTTGTCAGCCTGGCCTCGTGCTAGGGCCTTCTCATCACATTTTTTAATGAGGTTCCCATGTCTGTAACCCCGTCCAAGGTGGAGAAGCAAAACTGATGTTTGACAGGAATGACTAGGGGCATACATAGAACAGAATTTTATTTTCACCTCTTCCTGTTCCTTTAAATTTTGCCCAATGGTGGAAGCTTTTCCCTTGATCCAGATGAAAATTCAGTGGGTTTTTATGCTCCGTGGTTTAGTGTTATATAATAAACAGAACTACAGTAACTTTGGGTCTCAAAGGCTCTCTCATCTTGGGAACTAAATTGCACAGTCCAATATATTCAATTGTTTTTAGCCACAAAGTTGTTTTTATACACAAAGTTGAGGTGGGTTGTGTAGTAATAAATAATGCATATAATCTGAACAAAGGGCCAAAGTAGATTTAATTCACTTCCTCTATCTGGTCACCCAAATGAGTCTTACATTTTTCTGATTGGGTTTCAAGTCCACAATCCCTTTGAGTATTTAGTTAATCTCAGAACTCATGTTCAATTCTTATTTTTTGCTTCCTTTCCTGCTCCTTGGCTGAACTCCTTTCTCTTGGTTTAATTACATTTAACATATACTTATTAAAATTCATAAGATGGATGTTTGATGGTGCAAGGAAAATTGGGGATGAGTAAAGTATGATCTTTGATTTTAAGGTCTCTCTATTTCTCTCAATTATTTAGCTATCCATCTACCTGCTTACTTACCTACATATTATGGATAGATAGATGATAGATGGAAGAAAGAAAGAGAGAGAGAGAGAGAGAGAGAGAGAGAGAGAGAGAGAGAAAGGAAAGGAAGGAAGGAAGAAAGAAGAAAGAAGATAGGTAGATAGACATATACACAATTGAGATAAAGTTGATATATTCTGGTGGAAGTGGAGGGGAGAAAAGGCTAAAACAAGTAGTAGAGCATAAACTAGAAGTTTATTGGCACATTTGTTTAATTTTTAAAAAGATTTTATGTATTTATCTGAAAGAGAGCGATCACAAGCAGAGGGGAGGTAGAGGGAGAAGTAGACTCCCCACCGAGCTGGAAGCCCAATGCGGGACTCCATACCAGGACACTGGGATCATGACCTGAGCTGAAGGCAGATGTTTAACCGACTGAGCCACCCAGGTGCCCCAGGACATTTGCTTTAATAGACACAAGCAAAGTATCTGAGCATGAAAGAAAGGAAGTATTATGGTGTCTTGCTGGGGAGATCATGAAAACATGACTTAGTAAACTCTTCATAATCTGGATCTCCTCTACCACTCTAGCCCCATCTCACAGAACTCTTTCTGAGCCCCCCATCAACCACCTTAACTTTCAGCTCCTCAAACCAGCCTTAGGGCCTTGGAACACACTCTTCCAACCACCTGGGATAGTTGTCTTCCCCATTACCACCTCTGGAAAGCTTCCTCGGGTCCTATATGGGGTCAGGCTCCCCACTATTATCACAACACCCTAAATTCTAGATAGTGCCTCTTAAAATTGTGATTAAACAACCAGTGTAAAATTAGACGCTTGGTGGCTTTTGCCTTCCCCAAGTTAGAACTCCACAGAGGTTAAGAAATATGTATGCCTCAGTCATCAGTATACTCCCAGAATCTGGAACAATGCCTAGTGCATAGTAGATACTCAATGAATTATTTTGTAGTGGATTAATAAAGGTAGTATTTGGTATTCTTTCTCCTCCTCCTCCTCTTCTCTCTCTCCTTCCTCTTTGAGCCCAGCCCTCCCTCCTATCAATGCCTTACTTCTCCTAATAATCATTTCTTCTTGGTTCTGCACACCTTACCAGTCCTCCTGTGGTCTGCTAGACCCAGTCCTATGCATTAAGGGAAGACTTCCTATTTGTCTCTTCTGTATAGCTCATTCTGGGGGACATAATCTAGGACATAATTCCTTCGAAGACCCTATTTGGGGTTTGTCTGTGAGGAGATGGCTCACAAGTGTGATCTTTGGGCAGGAGCATCAGCGTAGCTGTGGAGAATGAATTGTGTTCTAAGCTCACCCTACATCAGAGTCTGTATTGGAACCAGATCCTCAAGTGATGGTGCACTGAAGTTCTGCTCTAGAGGGGCTTATCTCCTAGGATTAGTCGCGTAGAGCAAAGGGTAACTTTCAGTTAGAGGATTTGTCCGTTAGTGTTGGAGTGTAAGAAGTTTATTGGGAAGAAACAGAAGAAAGAGAAAAGAGCCTATGGAAGCCAGCAGGGAAAGACTTCATCTCCTGATGCTGACCCAAGGACATCCGTGAAAAGAAAAAGTAGAGGAAGAGGGGTGAACAGTCTCAGACTGCAATGTATTTCATACAAAATCGTAGTCAATCCAACAGGAGAGATTCAGAGCAAAGATAGCACAGCAGAAGAGTTCTGCCATGGGCAGAAATGGCCAGGACCCTCTAAGCCTGTGGTGCTCGGTCATTGGGAGAGGGCTGCCCAGGAAGGGTCTGAAGCTGCCAACGACCAGAAGCTCTCAACTAATTGCACTCCTGGAAGCTGAAAAGCAATTTCAGCTTATCTTTAAAGGATATCTTTAAAGGATATCCTCCCTGTATAGCCCCCTGGCTGCCACATGTAACATCTGAAGCTAATTTTGTAAGAAACCTATCAAAGCTGGTAAATGTATGGAAAGCAGAAAGAAAATACCACATCAAGGAGGCCTGGTGTGTGCTTCTCCAGCACTATTTATGTTCTGCTCTTGTTCTTCAGGGAACAGACTCTCTAAGGGCCCCTGAAAGACAAGGTCCAGAGAATTCTCTCCCATAGGGAGCTCAAGCAGAGCTCCTGTGAACCAAGATGGTATCCCTGTATTTACAAGATGGGTGAGTCAGTAAACAAGACTCAGTTGCTGCGGGTCTCTGAGCTCACCCTCTACAAGCTCCGTAGGCCCTAGGTTCCCAGGGGCAGGCAAGCCTGCTCCTGATGTACAACCTCAGAGGCAGAGAAGAATAAAAACCCAGGGCAGACAGAGCAGGGTGGGCAGAGGTCTTGGGAGGGGAGTATAAGGAAGGCCCTGTGGTTACAGTGATGCTCCCACATACTGATTTTTCCCTTTCCAGCCCCTTCCTCACTCATGCACATCTGCAAGGATAGCCAACCTCATGCACAGGGTCACACACAATGAAAACAGTTACATACATCCAATTCACAACCACCTTCATGCAATACACAAAAAGGCCCGCAGACATCTCTTTCTTCAGCCCTGACATAAGCTTGTGTGTGCACACCTTGCTATTCCAACAAAAGGCCTGTGCACTGCATAACATGTTTCCAAAACCTCCCTCCTGTGCAGACATATTCACAGACAAGAGGCTCTGACATCCACATATATAAAGAGTAAACAACATTCAAGAACAAAAATAGACACACATTCGAAAGTTTGAAAGAACTTGGAACATTCAAAATCAGAGACTTTATGGTAGCTTAGAACCAACAAATACCAGGAAGGTGTGTCTGGAACTGGCAGATGTGCCTTGAAAGATATTTCCCTTGGCCACAGATGCCCCTTAAAGCCCCACAGGGGCTGAGGCCCATTTCCTGACTCTGAAAGACTTAGCTGTTACTCAGCCATCCTCCTGCCTCCTGCGGGAAGAAACTGAAGCTCTCAGCCTAGATGCTGTGGGGAGAGTGCACTTGCACCTGGAAAGGGGGTTATGCATTTCCAGAGAGGACTGGAGTGGAGGGACAAGGGCTAACTTCTGCTCACTTGGGTTTGAATCCCAGCCTCACCACTTTCCACCCGCATGCCCATGGGCAATTTAGTCACTCTGTGTCTCATTTTGCTCACCTAAGAAATGGAGATAGTAATAGTATCGAGCAGATACATTGCTGTAGGAATGCACCAATCAGTATTTGTAAAGTGCTGAGAATGCTCCCTGTACATCATAGGAGCAAAGTAAGTATTGCTTCTTATTCTGCTCCTGGGAGTCCTCCAGCCCTGGGATTCCACAGCCTCCCTGACCCCTACCCCTGCTCCCTACACAAACCCCCTACACAAAGCTGCAGTTGCCAGCTCCAAGTTTCACCAGTAAGGAACAGCTCTCCCCAGGACCTCTTTCTTCCTCCTCCTCTTCTCCCTGACAGGTTTTTACAACTGGGACTTGAGAGCTAGAAGTTGTCGGTTCTCGAGGATAGGAGACCAGACAATGAATTTGTCCCATAATCCAGGACTTTTCTGCGCTGAGAACCAGGGTTGTCCCAGGGCAAGGGCAAAGGGGGTTGCTGTCAGCTCTCAGCCTGTTACCTTTTGGTGGGTGTGTAGGAAGACGGGAAGAGAGGGGCTTCTCCATCATTGGTCTGGAGGTATCTCCAGCTCTATATATCTCTAGATTTCTAGATCTCCAAGGCCCGTAGCTCTGCCCAGCCCCTTCCTGTCTGTAATCCTTCCCAAAGAAGAGACAATAGTTACTCCTCCAAAGGAGAATTGTAAAGGCACTGCTGTTATCTCATGTCTCACCCGTCCAACCCAAGGCAATTCATTTCCCCTGGAGTCCACTTGGTGCTCAGCGGGTTCCCAGGTGAACTGAAATCCACAGCTATTCTCATCTGGTTGCCCTGGGAGTTTCCGCGCTCTCGGTACAACCTGTTCCTCCAGCCTCTCCATTCCCTCCCCCACCCCCCCCCCCCCCACCCCCGCTCCCTCCGCAAGGCTGCTCCCTTAGCCCCCCTTCCTCCTCTCGCCCCGGGCCCCAGCTGTGCCCTCTGGGGAGATACCCGCTGCCGAGTTACCCAGGAGGGAAGGCGGGAGACGGAGGAGGGGAGGAGACCGGGCGGAGGGAGGAAAGAGGCGGAGGAGCCGCGCCGGGTGGAGGCCGAGCACCGCCCCGCAGCCAGAGAGGGGCGGCTGAAGGTTGCATCTGCTGGAGGGAGGCTTTTGGCTGCTTGGTAACGGGCTGCCAGAACGGAGAGCGAGGCAGAGAGCAGGGCAGCAGCTTCTTGACGTCAGGACCGAGCCAGGGGATCGCGCCAGCAGCCCCAAGCCGTCCCACAGGGGTGCCGACCGACGGCGGCAGAAGAGCCAGAGGCAAGGCGCCCAGCGGGGCGTGAGTGGGGGGCTCGGACGCCGGGCAGCAGGGGCGCAGCATGCCCCCTGCCCCCTGCCCATGGAGATCGCCCTGGTGCCCCTGGAGAACGGCGGTGCCATGACCGTCAGAGGAGGAGGTGAGGCTGGTACAGGTTGTGGCCAGGCCATAGGGGGAGAGCTTCAGTGTCCCCCGACGGCTGGGCTCAGCGATGGACCCAAAGAGCCGGCGCCAAGGGCGCGCGGCACGCAGAGGGGAGTGGACCCGGGAGGGCGGCCTTTGCCACCGCTGCCCCAGGATCCTCCGCAGCCTCGAAGGCTGCCTCCGGAGGACGAGGAGGGAGAAGGCGACCCCGCCCTGGGCATGGCAGAGGACCAGGTGCTGGGCGCCGGGTCCCTGCACCATCAGCGCGTCCTGATCAACATCTCCGGGCTGCGCTTCGAGACGCAGCTGGGCACCCTGGCGCAGTTCCCTAATACCCTCCTGGGGGACCCATCCAAGCGCCTGCGCTACTTCGATCCCTTGAGGAACGAGTACTTCTTCGACCGCAACCGGCCCAGCTTCGATGGCATCCTCTACTACTACCAGTCCGGGGGCCGCCTGCGGAGGCCGGTCAACGTCTCCCTCGACGTGTTCGCGGATGAGATCCGCTTCTACCAGCTGGGGGACGAGGCCATGGAGCGCTTCCGGGAGGACGAGGGTTTCATTAAAGAAGAGGAGAAGCCCCTGCCCCGAAACGAGTTCCAACGCCAGGTGTGGCTTATCTTTGAATATCCAGAAAGCTCGGGGTCCGCGAGGGGCATCGCCATCGTCTCCGTCTTGGTCATTCTCATCTCCATCATCACCTTCTGCTTGGAGACCTTGCCTGAGTTCAGGGATGAACGGGAGCTTCTCCGCCATCCCCCAGTGCCCCACCAGCCTCTTGGGCCCTCCAGGGGGGCCAATGGCAGCGGGCCTCTGGCGCCTCCCTCTGGCCCTACGGTGGCACCTCTCCTGCCTAGGACTCTGGCTGACCCCTTCTTCATTGTAGAGACCACGTGTGTCATCTGGTTCACTTTCGAGCTGCTGGTACGTTTCTTCGCCTGCCCCAGCAAAGCAGAGTTCTCTCGGAACATCATGAACATCATTGATGTGGTGGCCATCTTCCCCTACTTCATCACGTTGGGCACGGAGCTGGCAGAACAGCCAGGGGGCGGAGGGGGTGGCCAGAATGGGCAGCAGGCCATGTCCCTGGCCATCCTCAGAGTGATCCGCCTGGTCCGGGTATTCCGCATCTTCAAGCTGTCCCGCCACTCCAAGGGGCTGCAGATCCTGGGCAAGACCTTGCAGGCCTCCATGCGGGAGCTGGGGCTGCTCATCTTCTTCCTCTTCATCGGAGTCATCCTCTTCTCCAGTGCCGTCTACTTCGCAGAGGCTGACAACCAGGAGACCCACTTTTCCAGCATCCCGGATGCTTTCTGGTGGGCCGTGGTCACTATGACCACGGTAGGCTATGGGGACATGAGACCCGTCACTGTGGGGGGCAAGATCGTGGGCTCGCTGTGTGCCATCGCTGGGGTCCTCACCATTGCCCTGCCTGTGCCCGTCATTGTCTCCAACTTCAACTACTTCTACCACCGGGAGACGGACCACGAGGAGCAGGCAGCTCTTAAGGAAGAGCAGGGCAGCCAGAGCCATGGGACAGGGCTGGACAGCGGAGGCCCTCGGAAGGCAAGCTGGAGCAAGGGGTCCCTCTGCAAGGCTGGGGTGTCCCTGGAGAATGCAGACGGAGCCCGAAGGGGCAGCTGCCCCCTAGAGAAGTGTAACCTCAAGGCCAAAAGCAACGTGGACTTGCGGAGGTCCCTCTATGCCCTCTGCCTGGACACGAGCCGGGAAACGGATTTGTAAGGGGGAGCCACCGATTTGTAAGATTGGTGGTAGTGGGGTGGGGATAGTGGAGGCCTCTTGAGCTTGGGTATCTGCTTTATACCACAGAGTATTTCAAGCCCCCCTTGAAGTCTGTCACCCTTCTTTCACTTCTTCTCCCCCCCGCTTGATCCCCCATCTTTCCTCTTCTTTCCATGACACCAAGGGTCGCCTATTTTTAAAAAGTACCACATTCCATGACGCAGGAGCTGTTGAAATGGTGAGCCCTGCGAAATGGATGTATTTGTAGCCAGTTCCCTATACCCAGCAGAGGGATAACCCAAACAAAAATGACTTTAAATAGCCCAGATCCCAAGAGATTTTGTAACCCCCTCCATGTGTTCCAAATTTGCTTTACATATGATTTTATTTGCGTATAGGGGAAGATATTATTTTTATGGCCGGTGAGTGGATTTTTGTACTGTAGTTCAGATGGAGATATTTTGGATACATTTTCCAGGAATGCTGTATTTATGGAAGAGAGAGTTATTGTGATGTGTTTTTGTTTTGTTTTGTTTTGTTTTTCTGTGATGCTTATATTAGAGTCAGAGACCCTGGTTATGGCTGTTCTGGTTCCTGTGTCTGTAAGCCTCTCTTTTCTGGGATGTGCTATCAGTGTTTTGCGTCTAAGGCAGGGAATGTTCTGGAAGAAAGGCAAGACTGACTTTTTTCGTGCGCCTTAAACAATTCTTGTAACTTTCTTTGAAAAGCATTTTAATGATGTTGAAGAAAGACTTCTGATAATTCATTCTCTATTTTTAATCCCAGGAAATAAAATGTTCCATGGTTGAGGCAAGTTGTTAGTTGTTTTTTTGTTTGATTGTTGTTGTTGTTGTATGAAATTTTAAAAAGGAGTCTGTCGCTTGCTATTTCTAGTTTTGAAGTTAGAGCAAACACCACCTTGACTGGGGTAGATTACTTGGAAAAGTAATGATTTGATCGTCAACACCTTCTTAGCTGGGCCCCCTCTGTGCATCACAGAGGGGTGACCTCTGCGTGTCTCAGGCTGTTTCTGACATGCTACCGGATGGTATGGTATCAGACGCAACTCTCAGCCCTGTGTGCAGATGCAGCTAAAAGACAAGAGGAGATCAGACCTCCTCCCCAACCCCCCACCCCCATCCCCCACCCACAGCCCCACTGCCATCTCTTGGGGCTGTGTTTCTGAATTCTCCCTTGTCTGCAGGCTTTAACCCTGCTTCACAGGGCTCTCAACAGCTTGGTGAAACAAAGCCAGATTCTCCCAGGCATGAAGCCTGTCCACAGAAGTGGAGCCCTGGTGTGAAAGTCACAGAGGAGGGAGGGAACAGGGCTTGGTTGTTAAACTCTCCCTCTGGACCACGGTGTGGCAGAGGAGAATGCACTGACTCCCTGGTGGACAGAGGCAGAAAGAAACCAAGCAGAAGGATTTGCTTGTCTACGTTAAAGCCTAGTTTCTGCAGATGCTGGCCTTGTGCTGAGTAAATCTCCAAACTCAGAACAAATCTCTCGGTTCCGTGGGTGGTAGCGGTGAACATCCCAGTAGGTATAACACTCGCTGTACTTTCTCTCTGGGATTAGCTACCTTCGGGGGCTTTGGGTTCCTGCTCCGGCTTTTGCGGCTGAATAGTCTAAGCAAAGACATGTTGTCTTGTATCCCCATCCGAGTGGGCGGGTGACCCACAACCACACCCCCACAGCAACAGGGAGCCTCTTGGCTGGTTCCGAGGGGTGCATGCACATTTCCGTGGGGTGAGGGAGGCTTTGCTAAATTCATGTCTGGGACTGTGGATTTAAATAAGCCGCCAGCACAACAATAAAAGCCAGTGTCTGTGACTGCCTGGAGTCATTTCCAGTCAGGAACTGTTAACAGCAAATCTGAGGCGGAAACAGAAGGACCGTGCAGGCAGGGCTCTGTTGTTTTTCATTCCGTGCTGAAGCAAAAGAAGAACAGAGACTATTTATTTATAATTTACAATCTGCCTAAAACAGGGCGTCTTGCCAAAACTCAACTCCACAGTCTCACCTCCAAGCCCTCTTTGGCTTTCAAGCTAATGTGTGTAGCTCAGCATGCACCTGGTGATTGGGAACGGATCCTCCTTCCGGCACCACCCTCCCTTAAAGACAAAAGAGATGTCACCACCTGAATGAAAATCAGTTCCTTTAGGCTCAAAGAGAGAGCAACACAGGGGGCTTAGATGCGTCCAGTGGCCTAATAGAGGTTGGTCCAAATAGAACAGACTGCTTCGTTGAAATGTCCAGTAAGTGGCTTCAGTCTTTTTTTTTTTTTTTTTAAGATTTTATTTATTTATTTGACAGACAGAGATCACAAGTAGGCAGAGAGAGAGAGGAGGAAGCAGGCTCCCCGTGGAGCAGAGAGCCCAATGCGGGGCTCGATCCAAGGACCCTGGGATCATGACCCGAGCCGAAGGCAGAGGCTTTAACCCACTGAGCCACCCAGGCGCCCCTGACTTCAGTCTTAATACAAATCCTCAGGGAGAGGGGGGAGGAAAAAAGAGTTTCCATATTTTGCATGGGAGAAGGGGATTCTGCAAAGCAGGTTTACAAAGGGGATGAGGGTCATTCTAGAGGCCGGTTATGTACTCTAGTACCCTGCTGCTGCCTTGCATCCCAGAGTTCAGTGTCATGGTATCTGCCCTGGGGCACTGGGTGGGCACCCACTAGAGAGTATAAGAATTTCAATCTCTTCGTCTTCTCAGGACAGTTTTTGCCATGATTCCCGAAAAAGGCTGCACGGTTTCACTCCAGCCATCCTGATCTTCCTATTCACATGATTAGCAAAAAAAGGAGCCTGAATGTCAAGGCTCTTACCCAGGCTCTCTGAGATAAGGGGCTCCTTCATCCTCTCCCAGCCTCCCCTTCTCTGCTGTCATTGATTTTCCACAGCCTTTGCTTTCCTGAGGAGATTAGATCAAGTGGCCCCAGACAAGATTTTTGTCCAGATGTTGTGTCTTGGCTCCCACAGCAGGAAACCAGCACTGGGCTCATAATCTCCCAGCTCTGGGCCCCACAACTCAGAGAGCAGGGTGGCTTTCTGTGTCATGCTCTTGTGGAAGGACAGCTTCTCTATTGCAAAGCAACTGGCTTCCTCTTTTTCTCTACTTACTGGTTTCTTCTGTCCACACTCTTCCTGAACCCTAAGCAATGACAGATTCAAAAAACAGACCTTTTCATATGCTTTAAGGACCCCAGCTCCTTGATTTGCCCTGCCTGGCTGGGACACTCCCTGGAGGGGAAAATGAAACAGAGTATCAGCCCTAGGGAATCTTTGCCCAGAGCTGGCCTTTGAGTGATTCTAGTGTCAACGTTAACAATAGGTGCACTTCTGGGCTTGGACCGGACTGCACAAAGTGTTTCTCTTGGAGCAGGGACACCTTGCTCCAAGTGTCCTCCAGAAATGGCAGGCTTGTGCACGGTGGAGGGTGAGCTTGGGTGATGTTCAAGTACTCTCTGCTGTTGGACCTCAGCAGCTCATGATTACTCCCCCCGCAACACACACACACACACACCCCGGCTCCAGGCCCAGCACTCATTGTGCTAGGGATGGGGGATACTGGGACAAATGTTAAGATGTGGTCCCTGTCTTTTCACGCTTCCAGTCCCTCTAGGGAAGCAATCCCTGTAAAACAAAAGCAAGTCATGCAAGACAGCATGTGATCACGTGTCTCGGAGGGAGTTTCAAAATTAAGGGTTATGGGTCAGTTGTGGGAAGGTGAGGAAGCATAGGGTAGGAAAGAGAAGCTTCTGGAGACCTGAGAGGTGGCTGGGAAGAGGGGAGGGAATTGGGGATGAGGGAGATGAGAGTAGCAGGCTAGACGGTGACAGCTCTGTCCTCATCACCATCATTCTGTGTGGTGTCCAGAAGTCAAGGCTGGTGCTGCTCCCCAGGACTATAGTAGGAGTCCCAGTTTTGACACTGGCAGGGACACTTAGCAGTTGTGCAGGGCAGAGGTTGGCAAAAGCTCAGAAAAGAGCCAGATAGTAAATATTATAGGCTTTATATGTCAAGAAGCAAATGGAAACTACACTGTGGGTACTCCTATAACCATCTGAAATGCAGTCACTGAAAAATGTCAAAACCAGCCTCACCTTAAGGGCTACACATCCCTGTCAGATTGGTTTATCTGTCTCATGGAGGGTGCCTCCTAGGCATCCAGTCATGCCTGACCTGGCTCCCTGATTTGATTTTGTCCCATAGAATTTGCATTTCTTGCAAATGCTGACCCCTGGCTTGGGAAAGGGCTCTCATGCTAGGATTTCCTAGACCAGGCAAGGCCTTATGAAAAAGATGTTACTCACTTCTACCTCCTCATGAAAAATTAGACTGTGCTAGTGCATGTGGGACAGGCCGCTCCATTTCTAGGGAGAAGGAGGAAAATGCCAAATTGGAATTTCTGCCTAGGACTCTGAGCAGTGGATTTTCCCTGAGTTGTTGGTGGAAGCAGGCCCATAGTGCTGGAGACTGGGCCTCCTTCTCCTTCTGGTCCTTAGTCTTTTCCCAGACATGACATCACACAAGGAGTCATCAGGATACACTTCCCCACGCCTCTTCGCCTGGCTTTACTCTGGCTGTAGAGATGGACTGTAGGCTTACGTGTCCTTTGTGTGTGCATGGTGTGCCTATGGTGTGCATGTATGTATATGAGTGTACATGGTGGGGTAGGTGTCGCCCAGCCTGAAGTGAAGCAACTCCAGACCACAGGCCTCCAGACAAAACCAGATTTTTGTAACCTACCCTTTTAACTGGTATTCATTTTCTGAAGTCAGACTTTGCACCATGCAAATGTTTCAAATGGAAGGAACCTTAGAAGTAATCTCGTCTGTCCCACTCATGACAAATGAGCAAACTGAAACCCAGAGAGAAGAGGTGGTTTCCCTGAGGTCATACCCATTGCTAACGTAAAGTAGGGCTGGAATTGTTTTCTCTGACTCTTGTACGCTGTAGGCTGGATTTCTCCTTGTGTTCCACTCTGCTTCTCAAGCTGCCCCCTGGGCGTATCCCTGCCACATCAGTTTATGTCTACCCTGTCTGCCTGAGAGGGTTGCCTCCTAGGTAACCAGTCATGCTTTTGATACCTTTATTTGTTTCCTACTATTTGATTTTGTCCAATGCAACCTGCATTCACTGCAAATGTCAAGCCAGTATTGGTAATGGAGGTGGAGCACCGCAGTGAACAGGCTCCTTTGGATAAGAATCTCCCTGTTTAGGGGGGGAAACGGAAACATTTATCATCCGGTGTCCCTGATACTATTGTTCATTCATTCACTTATTCACTCATTAATTCAACAAATATTATTCAATTATTATTTACTCTGAGGCAACACCATGCTAGGCTCTGGGAATAACTGGCAAGGGATCTTCCCTGATTGTTTTTCCAGTCTAGTAGGGAGAATCAGCAATCAATTAAGCAAATGAATATTTTGCTAGATCATTTTGAAATTGAGGGCCTTGGGGAAAGTGAACATCGCTATGACTGGAGAGAGAAGCATGGTTTGAGAAGAGTGACGTGTAGGAGAAATATGAGAAGGCATGAAACAGGGTGAAGAGAGGGGGACAGGGATGTGGGGACTATGGGGACTCTAGGAGGGAGTGTATGTTTTCCTGCAGAAGTACAGGGCTGGGGACCTCAGGTGGAGCTGAGTGCCAGGGAAAGTGAAGGCCCACTGGACAGCTCCAGGCAGGATTACCAATCCCAACACCACCTACGGCCATTGACCACTAAGGAGCAGGAACATGGCCCAGATGTTCCAGGCAGTACATCCAAAAGAAATGCAGTGGGACCATCTCCTCAAGCACAACACCATTTGCTGCTGGATGGCCAGCGATGGGTTCAGATGCGAGTTTTAAAAATTGGTGGGAGCAGGAGCAGGCAAATGTCCTCAGATATCTCCTCAATTGTTTGGTCAACTAACAGGATACCCCAGCGGATTTTTGAGTCTGTGCTAAAAAGCAGGTGTGAGCAATCTGAGGCTGCGGACTGAGGCCAGCCCCACATAAGAGGTGGGGAGCAGGGAGGCAAGAAGCCTTAAAACACATATAGTTCCTCGTAACTATTCAAAGACCAGGGACAGTGATGGCAAAATCTAAGAGAGAATGCGGTGGGGTCCAGAAGAGAGCATGGTGGGAAAGCCAGACTTCCGTGCGCAAAGCATGCAATTGCCTGGACATTCAGAAGGGCAGCCACACTGGCGCCTGGACAGTGAACTTGGCTTAGATGTCCATGAGCATGCTCCTCTGTGGTTCTTCCAGGACTGAAGGGCTCTGAAGGAAAGTGAGGTTTCCCCTTCAAGGTTCTCTACACTCTTTCCTCCTTCTGGAAGGCATCTGCTCTCTTTTCCGTGTGTGAGAGCTCTCCTTTGGGAGAAGTGGAGAGGGATGGATGCTGGAGGAACTGGAGACAAGCACTGGCCATCAAAGTCCAGTCCACTGGTCCCAGAGAACCACGGTTCTCTGTACCCTCTCTCATGCATGGCCTTGGTAGCCAGAAGTCACTTCTGCCTCGCACAGGTGTCTCACATCTGCTGGCACAAGCCATCATCCCTGGGTACTGTATGGGAGACAGAAATGAACCCAATTCTGCCCTCGGGAAACTCAGAGACTCACATGGGCAGGCTACACCTGCCTGAACGTGAGAAGATACCTACAAAAGTCATAACAACAACAACAACAACAACTAAAGAAAACCAAAGAATCAGCTAAAAATGCCATTGAGAACTAAGATTGCACTTACAGGTTTGGGGAATTGATCAAAGTCCACTGGAATTATTTGAGCCAGGATTTCTAGAAGAAGTGATATTCAGAAGCAGTATGAGGGAAAGGACATAGATTTAGTGCTTGTTAAGTATGAGTAATGTATAAGTCATCCCAGTCCTCCTGCCCCATGAGCCCTCCTGCCAAGTCCCACCGTCCTGTCACATCACATGTAACTCTATCCTTTGTGTCCAATCTACTCTGTCAGGTGGCAAGCTGCCCTCCTCATGACATCCTGTGTCTGGCCATGGCTCTCAGCTCCTTGCACACGGCCTTTGTGTACAACAAGCCATATATTCTAATATAGCGAGAGATCAATAATAGTGTGCCAAACGTTCACTTTTACATGAAAAGAATGAGCTTTGTCCTTCTTTTTCTCTTGTTTTCAGTTTTATAGTGATCAGTCTTCTGAAACATCTGAAGACTACGTTAAAGAGTCTTTGGTTTTGTTTTTTGGTGAAGTATCAATTGTGTTCCAATCCAAGTCCTGCTCTTCTGGAACTTCTGAATGCCTGTAACATGACACCACTGCAATGTAACACTTATTGTAATTTTACAGATTACTACAATAACAAAACTGAAGATTAATACAACAGCTTTACCCCAAGTAGTACAAACATCTGTCCCTTTGGCATGTATTATAAACAACTGAGATCACTAAGACCTGAATTGGTACCTCTTAGTAATCCATGCCAGTCATAGGAAACATGCTTGCTTTCTTCCCTAGCTGATTAAACTTTCTATTACTGCAATAATCTGCATTTTTAAAATGGATGTCATGTGGGAAATTGAACCAAGCAGTCCCAAGCATATCCCTTTTTTTTAGGGGGCCAAGGCATCCAATTTCAAGGAAGTACAGTTGACCCTGAACAACATGGACTTAAACTGTGAGGGTCGATTTATACACAGATTATATATATATATATATATATATATATATATATATATATATAAACACAGTGCAGGACTGTGAATGTATTTTCTCATCCTTAGGAATTTCTTACCAACATTCCATTTTCTCTAGTTTACTTTATTGTAAGAATACAGCATTTAATGCAAATGCAAGTTATGTATTAATCCACCGTTTATGTTATTGGTAAGACTTCTGGTCAATAGTAGGCTATTAGTAATTAAGTTTTGGGGGAGTCAAAAGTTATATGCAGATTTTCAGCTGCACGGGAGTTTGGTGCCCCTAACCTCCATGTTGTTCATGGGTCAACTGTATTTCTCGCAGAATATCTAGGTTGGACAACTGATAATTGTTAATGCTTCTGTCCCTCTACTGTTCTCTTTATATATAGTGTACACGTTATTATTATATTCTTGTTGTTTTTTTCATTCTTCTTTGGCTGTAGTAAAGTCACCTATAAATTCCATGTCATTTGGACACGAGTTTTAAAATGGAGTCTAGAATGGCCGTAGTAGTCTCCCTATGGTCTTTCTTTTTGCCTTTCATGTCTACCTCCAGTTCACCTACTTGTGACTTTCAAATTAATCTCTCTGGAGGACAGTGCATATAATCAAGTCATTTCAGGACTGTTAAACAGAATAATTCCAGTCCCTTTAGCCTGACTTGGAAGTCTTCCATAATGTGATACTAGATCTTCCTTTGTAGCCTTTTCTTTCTCTAGATTATGTACATCCAAAGACACACTTTGTAGCCCAAGTGGATAAAATCATGCCCCCAGCCAATACCCAGCAGCGTGCCTTCCCATCAGTCATCCTTTGGTTGGAATACCTGACTCTTACTTTTACCTGTTGAAATTCTCTTCCTACTTCAATGAACTGTGCAAATATCTCACCCCTAAAGGAACCATCCTCAGTTCCTCCAGCCCACAACCATTTCCCTTCTTTGGTGTTCCTATTGTAAATACATTTGGCCCAACCTCAGCACGTGTTTACCTACCTCTCTTCTACCCAGGCTCAAACACTTCCTTCAGAGCAGGAATTGGCCACCATCTTCTAATTCATCTCAGTGCCTAGAATTAGCCTGGAATACAATACAGGGTACTGAGTAATATGGCTTTCTGGACTGAATTGACCCCTCTTCTGACATCTTGCATGTACCCTAGAAGTAGGGTCCAAGCACCCAGGACACTGCACATATAAATGAGCTTCATCATAATCTCCATATGTGATGTGGTGATGAGGAACCTGCTATGGTTAAGGAGCTGGGTTAAGCCCTTGGCAAGCTATTTTGCAATGCAATAAAACATAGTCCCTCTCGGCCTCCCACACTGAATGTTGTAGAGCAGTCACTGATACATTTTTTGGTGTCTAGGAAGCTGTGGGAGAATGGTTGCTTTTTCGGTTGTCTTTGTTCTGCTTTCACTCACCATGTGTGTAGACCAGGTACATGAAGGCATTCAATGTGAGCTGGAGTTCCTAGACTTAGAACAATGGATCACTCTCCGGATGAGGATCTAGGGGAGTGTTTCAGAGCTAAGGAAGAGCCATAGGGTGGGAATGGATGAGAGGATGGGCTGAGGGACAGAGGCGGAAGACCAGAAATGTCACCATGCATAAAAACGTGCTGGTGAGAGTGATTATATAGCAGATATGCCAAGGATAACCAATGTATACCTGTTGTTGATCAATGAAACATTATTTCCAACACTCCATCTCCCTTACTCCCAAAACTTCCCAGGTTGGAAGATGAATTGAATGATTGCCCAAGTGGAAGTGGGAGGTGGAAGGAGTGGTAACCGTCTCTTTTTCCATCAATCTCCACTGTCATTTTCATGTGAAACGTTGGACTGCCAGGTTGGTTGACTGTCATATGGTAGCAATAGTGCCTATAGGGCCAAATGCAGTCAGGTCATCACACATTTTCTGAGCTGTGCTGTGCTAGCTGCTGGGATTTAGGTACACATAAGACATTGGGTGTGCTGTGTGGCATTTAATCGATGTCCTCAACCCCAGTCCAATACAATATAGTTGTCTAATCCCTGGCCCAGGACTGGGTAAAATCTTAAGAAGTCTTCAGCACTGAAAATAATATGGTACTGCCCCATATGTAATTCAAAATAAAAACAATACTAACCAAAACATAAATTTGAGAAAGTTCCCAAAAGTTCTAATATTTTCCTTGATGCTTTCACTGAAATATCAAGTGTTATTTTAAAAATTTTTTAAACAATTTTTTTTTTGATGTCCCCTGTTGATTCAGTGCCCTCAGCTCAGGTTAACTCCTCTTATTGGACAATCTGGCAGTGATCCAATCCCCTCCCAGCCCTCAGGGGATCCCCATGCTCTCTTGGCCACATCAGTGGGCCCAATAATGGGTATAGCAGTTCTGTCTGGGTGGCTTTTCCAAGTAGGAAATGGATTCCAGATGTTGACAGCTGGAGGCCACCAAACCAGACCTGAATCTGAGAGGAGCATGGAATTTCCCAGAGCCACCCACAGGCCTTTGTTCTGCAGCTTTGAAGGGATTGCTCTGATGCCACCCCCAGTAAGGCAGGGTTTGTTAGGTCTTTTCTGGGAAAACTCCAAGAGGGCAAAGCTGAGGATTAAGTCTCTGCTGTGAATTAGTGATCACCCCCTTTTTGATGCTGGGCCTAGACCACCCTCATACTGTGGGCAGCAGAGGGGATGTATAGTGTGGACACTGAATTTGAGAGACAAACCTGGAAAAAGGAACAGTGATGGGGCCATGATGAAAAGTGTTGAATTGTTTGATAAAAAGTATATGAATGAGGTCTATGAACTCATTAGAGTTTTCTAAAGCAAATGTATATGTACAAACCTTCTGATATCCAAATAATAAATGTTCAAAAAAGTCATCTTGGCTATGTGTGTAACTAGGAAATGTTGTCATTGTTCAAGACATTTTGCAGTTCTCTTTTAGAAACACATTCAAACTCAGTTCTTTGAGTTTATAGATATCCTTGTGTCAAGCGTCAAATTTCTACTGAACTTTAAGTGGCTAGCAGTCACTCACACTTTAGTATGAACTAGTTAAGTCAAACACAATTTAACTACAATCTCACAGCCTAGAAAATGGAAGTTTAAGCGGAAGTTTGTATGAAGGGAGGCAGAGCCTACCAGTGGAATGTTGGATGGCAGAATGAATTAAAGAATTGTGGGGAAATGGAGAACTTAGGGCATCCAGAGAGCAGCTGGGGAGTATGTTGTACTCCAGGAGATGAAAAAGTAGAGGGCTGGGATATAGGGGCTGCAGGTGGAAGAGGATCAGGAAGGCATAAAAAGGAGCCATAGGGAGGCAAGGAGGCAGTCAAGCATTTGGTTAAGTGAGAGGTTTAGAGGCAGGTAGATCTGAGTTGGAATCCTAGTTTTGCCAATTATGTGACCAGTTTGTCAATATGTCACCAAATGCAAGTGATCCCCTTCTAAGTAGCTTGCAGTCTTTTCCAACAATAAACTAGGAATAACAATATGACCTTCTTTTAGTTGTCATAGGCAAATATAATAAACACCACAGGTGTTTGTTAGGCAGTAAGCCCTCAGCAAGGGTCAGTTTTTGTTGTTATTGACCTGTAAAATGCCAGGAGCGAGCTTAGAACAGGCCTGCCTCGGCCAAGTGGGAGCAACATCAAATTCATTTCAGCAATGTTTAGTAAGCACTACTATCTCCCATGTCAGGCGGAGCCATACAGTATAAAAAGAGGAATCAGAAGAAATTATTCGCCCACAATCTATGAAGCGGCCCAGACTAAGAGCACAAATGACAAAAACAGATAAAGGAATCAGCTATTTGGAATGGAGGTGAAGGATGGTGGGGACGTACCCAGGTAGGGGAAATGGCAGGGGATCCATAAGGAAGCCTACATGGAAGCAGAGGCACGGAGGTAGAACACCTGGGACCATGGGTGGACTATCAGGAATAATGCTGTCCTGGTGCAGTATATGTGAAGCCCTAAATGGTTGAGAGGCTCTCACCTTATCTCAGCTTTCTTTCCAGCACAGATCTGAGAACTGGGCTCTTTCCTGCCCATCACGAGGCACTATGCATTATTTTTCAATACTGTGATTAGTGTATAGTGATAAAATTTTTTTTGATCTACCACTTCACAGAAATCTCTTGTGAACTGATGAGCTACCTAAAAGGAAAGAAATGTCATTTCTTTTACTGATAGATTTGCCCAACCTCATAAATGAAACCTCTCTCAGACTGCCTCTCATTTCAGATAAGTGGCTATTTCATTGGATATCGGGAAACGTGTGAACATTGGGGTGTAGCTATGTGCCAGGTGCAATTTACTCTAAGGATTCCAACAATCCAAAGCCTGACGCATGTAGCCTCCACCTCTGTATCCCTCCTAGGAATTAGTGAGCTCAAAGATCACATGGGTGATCGATCATTCCTTCACTCATGCCTACAAGCATCACAGTGTAGGAGACCAGCTGGTCTTGAAATGGACTGCTGGGATGTGCAATGTCACTCTAGCTTATTTTCTGTGAAAACTTATTTGTGTCTGTCATGTAGGGATAGCAGTATCTTCCTCATATGGTGGTTGTGGGAACTGAATGAAGAGCTCATGGCGGGTACCCAGTCCACTGCCTGTCATGTAGTAGATTGTGAATAATGTTACACATCACAGTCATTCAACATCTTCTCTGTGTCAGGAACCATGCTTAATGCTATGAATAAAGTGAATAAAGTAGAGCACTTGACCAAGAGGCCTAGAATTTATTCTTGTATCCTCTGTGCTTCTCCAGGGTTTATAGACAGGCCCCTCTACTGGAAGGGCTTTCTAAATATCTTTTTTCTATCTTGGCTCTTTTGACAAATTAATCATGCCACATGTTCAGAAAGACTTTCTCTCACCTCCAGTCCCTCCAACCCTATATACCTGTCCTTTATCTAAGTTTTGATAACACCTACCATTTCCGAACTTATAATACTTGTCTACTTGCTCACTGACTCTTTCTCCTACTGGAATGTAAGCTATATGAGAACCAGGACCTTGTCTGGCTCATTCACCCTCCGTAACCCAGGCACACAGCAATGTTTAATAAACATTTCTTGGCTGACCAACTGCTGAATGACGGCCAGCAGAATGTCTTGGGTAATGCAGATTTGAAGGACAACTTGATTTTAAACTGTTCTTGGGGGACAGAAGACATGTTTTCTTCTGTTACCTTCCTTGGCCCCTGACAGATTCTGGACACACAGTGGCACATGATAAATACTTGTTGGTTGATTGGTTGAGTCAGTAGCAACAAGAGAGAAAGCATACCTGGATGGGGTAAAGGAAGTCATAAGATTATTGGTCTTGAAGACAAAAAAAGAATGGGAAATCATTTGTAGTGTAAGGGAAGGTTTTATTATTGTGGTGTGGTAGGGACAAGTGGATTTATAGTAATTCTTTACTATTCATAAATTTAAAAATATGATTCAGGAACTTATATAAGAAAGCTGGAAATTTCACAATTTTCCGTTGCTTTGAAATAGAGGTGACTTCCATCTACACTGGCATCCTCCCCTAGGGTCTATGAGGCATTTACAAATCATTTATCAGCTTTGAACTCCAAGAGCTTGCTCTGCCATTCTCTAAGATGTTGACTGACGCCTCTGACAGGAGAAGCTGGGATGTGTTTTGACAACCAAATGGTTTCCTTAGCAAGCTGCTGGTGTTCTCAGGCAGCTCTGCAGAGAAAGCTCTGATCAAGATTGTAACTCTCAAGGGTTTTCTTCTCAGAAGGACACATTGACTTTATCCTAAGACTGTTATATGGATTTGTCTCCAGGCTTTGTGAAGTCGGCTTATTTGTTGAGTACAAAGCTGGTCTCAGAATTCATCACTTTTATTTTATTTAAGAAAAATCAATGAAATTATATCAAAAATACCCAGAGACCCCATAAAATATCTTCTGAGTCCATTCTAAGAACTGGGAAGTGAGCCACTATGGTGGGGGAAGTACAGTGAAGACACCAAGAGTCAAACTGGGGAGTCAGCTCCTCCACAGAGGAGATTTAGGAATTCAAGGTGGTAGATGCTACTGATACTACTAGCTACCACTTACTGTGCACCTACTGTGTGCCATGCTTCATGGCAAACATGTTATGTGCACTATCCACAATCACAGGAAAAACTTCCTAATTTGTAGAGCCAAAAAATTTAGAGAACTCACAGAGCTAACAACTGGAACAACTAGATTTGAACCCATGATCTCTGACTCCAGATTGTGTGTCTCTTTCCATGTCGGTAGGTGGTCAAGATAGAAAAATGAAGATCTACCTTCAGGTAAGCACAGGACTTGAAAATTTGGAAAAGGAAAGCCAGGTCAGGGAAGAGCAGAGCTCAGTAGCAGGAGGGGAAATCATGACAGCAAAAGCCTGGAAGTAAGCATGTGGGAAATGTACTGAGAAGAGAGCAGAAGGCATGTGTATTTGAAAAGGTTCGTGGGAATTGTAGGCGCCAATTTAAGAAGACAAGTTGAGGCAGGCTGTGGTGGGCTTTGATAGCTGATTCAGGAGTGTTGGACTCATTCTATACCATAGATGAGGGTTGGTGTGGAGGTTTTCAAGAAGGAGGAATTAACCTGAAAAAAAAAGTGGTATTTTAAGGAGAGAGATTAGGAGGGTATGTGGGAGAACTGGGGCAGGGAAACCAGCAGTGAGGTCCAGCCAGGAAAGAGGCATCAGAATGTTCCCAGATTCTGTTCTGTCTGAGAACGATTTTCCTTTCTCTCTGCTTACCTCCATTTCAGCCCAGCTGCTCATGTCCTCCCAAAATAGCCAATACAGTTCTGCCCTTCCTACATGCTATGCCCAGCTCCTGCTAGGCCTGGAGCGGACTCCCTCAGGCCAGGGCACCACCACTATGTCTAATGTTTCCTGGCCATGCTGGGCCTCAGCAGATCCTCTTAGCCTGAGGGAAGCCTGCCAATGCATTACCATAGCAAGGGGTTACACAGCTTTTGCTATCTTGCTAAAAAATACCATTGGTCATTTGAGAAATAACTGGGATGTTGTAGAACTTATTTATTTCCCTTATCCCATTGGGATAAGATGGGATAAGATGGGAAGATGGTGCCTCTTATTTTAAACAGGAGACTAACATTAAATATTCCATAACATCATTCTTGACTTTTGTTGGAAAGTTGCTGAAAAGTTGTCCATGAGGAACAAATAGAATATCATGATTTTTTTTGCTCTGCAATGTGGTCAAGGATCCTGGAAAAAGAGTTACTTTTACTAAGAATGTGTCAGTTCCCTGGTCAGGCTCAGGTGACACACCTATGGCAGATATAAGTGTGATGTACAGGTATGTGGGGGGAAGGGAAAAGAGGAGGGTCTTCCTCCACTGTTCACTGCGCATCAGAAAGATGGCTTCAGCCTCTGAAAACTGTGCCCAGTGGATCTGGCAACAAGGAGTGGGCCCAGGAGTTCATACAACCAGACAACCATAGAATCAGAAGAGTATCAAACCTGGAAGGTGTCTCAGAGTCCAAACTATGTAAGGCTCTCAAATTTCAGTAGGTATAAGACTCCTCTGGGGTGCTTCCAAAAATCTAGATTCTCAGTAGGTCTGAGGAGTTTGCATTATCAACTGGAACTCTTCATCATAAGCAATAAGAAATTCATCTTGTCTGATTTTAGGAGGAAAGTAGTTTATAGAAAGGATATGTGTGGTACATGGAGCCAAGGGAAGCTGAGCAGGCAGAAGACCAGTAATACAAAGAAGGAAGTGGAATGACATCCAGAGAGAGTCACCTGGTCAACCTGACTATTAAGCATCAGTTCTACACAAGGAGCCTTGTGGTGGCATTCACTCATTTTGGATCTCATTCTCTCCTCAAGCCTTTTTCCTGAACTTCCTTGCCACCAGTCTTCTGATTTTTGGCCCTTCTATGTCCTTAACTGTGGAGCCAGTTGTCTACTTCCTATGACTTTACGTAGACCTTTACTTCAGATTATCTCCCCTTCTAGGAAAAATGAGTGATCGTTTGCCCAGTGGCTATGAACAGGCTTTTTTTTACACAATGGTGATTTTTAAAAAAACATTTTAATTAAACCTAATATTAAATGCGGTATTTACTGTGTGATATTATAAATCCAATCCTTGTAATAACTTTGGAAAACTGATGTCCTATTATCATTTCTATATTACAGATGAGGAAGCTGAAACCCATAGAGGTTTAGTAACCAAGATACATAGCAAGTGATGGGTTACCTGGGATGTGAGCTTAGGGATTCGGGCTCCAAAATCTGTGCTCTTCTAACCACTGTACTTCACCTGGATTCTCCTTTGGAAGAGCTCTCTGATCTCCATCAGGCTGCTATATATCACATCTGGAGGGTTTTTTAAAATAAACTTTTATTGGGATGCCCATTTAGTCTTTTTTTGCGCTTACGTACTTATGACCAGTTATCTACTGCCAAAGATTTCCATGGTTTACATCCTGATTCCTTCAACAATGTCATTGCCTAGCGTAATAATCAGAACCACATTATTACAGAGATACTACTTCTAGATGTGGCCAGTGTCTTTGTTGAAAAATTATGGTTAAATGATCTTTTTTTGCTTAAATCTCAAAACTACCTCCTTGGGTAAGTATGTTACACATTTCCTCCTGTATCTTGCAAAGAGCAAAATCAAAAACTTCTCCTTCAGCTACCCTTCAACTGCAAGCAAGCTATAGCTGGCTGATAGTTACAGAGCAGTTATATTGCCCAGAGACTGTCTGAAAAGCGGTGCATATACCATCTTTTTCAATCCTCAGAACAACCATATGGAGCAATACTAGAAGTCCGTTACCACCATTGAGAACTATAAAATGAGGTAAGGCAGCAATATTTGCCCAGGCCTCATAGGAAGTAAGTTGCAGAGGCAGGATTTAAAACCAGGCAGTGGCCTCCCGAGTAGTGCTGAGCTAATCCTCCTTGCTATAGTTTAAGCTCATTCTCTCTTGCTATGTCAGCAGTGAAGATTAATTCATCCATTCAACAAATATTTATTGAGTCTTTTCTAGGCTAGGGAGAACTGTATGGTCTCTGACTTTATGTAGTGAGTCTAATGAGGAAGAAAGACACTGATCAAACAACCCTACAAATCTATGTGGAATTGCTTCTGCGAAAAAGCAAAAAACACGGAAAGAGATGAAAATGTACAATAAGATGAATTTGCTGGTCTTGTAGGTATGAAATGGAAGTCTGAAATTGCAAAACTCCCCATGACAAGGTTCTGCAAGCCTTTCTGTGCCTACACCTGCTAAGAACCCTGTGAGCTAACCCCAGATTTGGGAGCCTTGGGTTGGAAGGAGAGGAGAAGAACCGTGAGAGTATTATGCCTCCTCTAGGCAGTTTCTCTATTTTCCTCTGTCACCTGATTTTTCCAGCCCTGAGCTAAGCCCTTGAGAGGGGGAGGCAGCTGGGCCTCCCAGCAGTCAGCCTGAAAGTTTACTCCTTCCCAGTACGGAGAACTCAGCATCAGACCCTCCTTGGAGGAAGAAAGTTCTTGAAAAGAATCATCCCCATTCACTCTGCTGAGAGAGAAGTTGGTGGCAGGCATAGACTTCAGGGGAGAGCAGGATGGACACTCTGTGGGAGCTGGGGTCCAAGGGCCAGATCGTAGAGAGGATGCTGTGCTGGTATGCTGTGCCTGGTGTACTTTCTATGGCACAGTGAGGACAACACAGGCCCTCTGATATCACGTCTCCTCCAAAGACTAGTGTCAGTGCCACCACACACCTCCACCGGAGAGCTTTAAAGACTCAGGGACCACACAGGTGATTTCTGAATTTACCACCTGGGCATTAATCGGAGAGAGGACAGAGATGGATTCTGTCAGTCACCTCTGAAGACTCTTGATGGTGGGGCTTTCCTGCCTGGATCTTCAAGTCCCTGTGCCCCAGCCTGACTGACACTGGTATCAGTGATGCAGAAAATGCGGTGGTTTCATTCACGGAAAGCCAATTAAGGAAAGGAAGCTGATAGACCCAAACCATAACCTTACCCAAAGGGAAAACACGGAAGGAAAGAAAAGGGAGATGGCAGTTGGCAGTGTGAGAGGAGACGACTAGCTCAGACTCTCTGGGGGAGTACTTGGGCAGTACCATAGGCTTCCGCCCTCTTGTGCTCCCTGTCCCCACACTTCGGAGGCAAGCTACTGTGCCAAGTCCAGAGTGTGACATTATGAGTCACAGACTGTCAGCTTCTTCAAGATCAGGGCCAGGACTGACAAGCAAGGCAGGTGCAGGAGTTCTAGACTGACTAGAGGGCTAGCCTCCAGCGTAAGGAGCCTGGTGATGGCATTTTCTTCTAGTCCCACAGCCAGAGTGACTCCATTGCCCTGAGATTACATGGTAGAAAGTTTCTGCCAATCACAATTTCTTTTGAACAGCCAAGTTGCAAAAAACTAATAATGATGAGGAACCGATTGGTTTAGTATTTCCCCACTTAAGGGAAACCTGATTAGAATAGTTGGAAACAAAAAGAGACTTCTGTTCAGAGTAAAGACACTAAAAGAAAGGTGGGAGTTGAGTTAGTCCCACACATGGAGTTAGGAGATAAGAGTTCAAGTCCCAGCATTGCCATTTATTAACTAGCAACCTCATGCAGTGTCTTTTTAAAATTTTTTAAAAAGATTTTTATTTATTTATTTGACAGACAGAGATTACAAGTAGGCAGGGAGGCAGGTAGAGAGAGAGGGTGGAGAATCAGGCTCCCTGCCGGGCTTGATCCCAGGACCCTGAGATCATGACCTGAGCTGAAGGCAGAGGCTTAACCCACTGAGCCACCCAGGCACCCACCTCATGCAGTGTCTTAAGCTATATTTCTAGTTCCTTGATTGTAAAATGGGGCTAATACTATCTACCTGATAGGGTTATGACTATTTCATAAATGACATAATACATTTTGAATTCAAGAGCTTTTTAAAACTACAAAATACTTTGCAAGTGAAAAGGATTAGTTCCGTTAACCTGAATATCAATGAAGTAAAAACAGTGAGTGGGATAGTTTATTTCCCCTATACTGTTACAAGTTCAGAACTGCTTCTCACATTGCATTCAAGTGAATGGCCCTTGCAGGAGCCATGAATGGTGTCCCTTGTAGTGGCAATGCATTGGTGTCAAATCAGGTGGAAGGAAGTCATATTTAAATGAAAAGAACTTTAGTGAACAATTCTAGTGTATATTGCACGAAGTTATTAAGTCAACAAAACATTAATATGAAGTAACACATCAGCAAGAAAAGATTAGATTATGCTCCCATAACAAAATAATTCCCAAATCTCAATCGGGTAAAACACAGAGGTTTGCTTTTTCCTTATTATGTATCCGTCATGGGATAGCAGGGACTTTTGTGTATTCTAGTCACTCAGGGACAAGAGGTGACAAACAGCCGCCAGCTTGAACACTGTGAGTCACCATACTGGAGGGAAGGTGAGCTCTGAGGAGTCTTGCACCTGTAGTTAAATGCTCTTACCTGGAAATGGGGTGCAGTTCTCTCAGTCCCCACTCATTGGCCAGAACTAGTCACACGACTACAGCAGAAGCACAGCTGGCCCAGAAAGAACAATTCTGCCCAGAAGGAAGAGAGCCAAAAATACTTGGAAACGGAATCACTGTCCCGGTCGGTAACTGAAGGCCAACATTATCTACTACTGTGGAGTAAGGCAGGAATCCCCTGGTGATGAACCCTGTTTAGAAATCCACCTTCTGAAATGATGTCAAGGTATGATCCAGTCTCTAATTTTACTAGATTCCCAAATTGTTCCCTGGAGCTAGTTTCATTGCTATGAAAACTAACCTTAATTATTTATCTATTTTGTATTTACTGAACCACTGAATGGTGGAAGTAGATGGGCACTCAGGGCTCTGTGCCAGTTTCACAGCTGGGACCAGACCCAGAGAGGCTAAGGGGTCTCTCCTAATCACACAGCCATTTAGGCACTGGTCTGAGTCCAGAGTCCAGTTCTCCTGTTTAAGTCTAGGTTACTTGCTTCTGCTCCATGTTTCTTTTAGCTCCTTTGCCAGAACCAAATGTTTCCATTTTGTACCAGCGCTGATGTTATTTTTACTGATATGACTGTCTCATCTCACAGAATTCATCTGCATTACTTCTTTTATCAAATAAATGAATGTCTGCTCAGAGAGACCAAGATACCCAGGCTTTTAGCTTCACTCCTAATGGAGTGGCTTATTTACTAAACTATTCATAAATTAATTTGCTAGGACTCTGGTCAGCCCGTTGAGCTTACATGAGAGAGGCTGTTCCTTGCGGTTTTAGGTGAAGAGCGGCCCTCTGTCCTTTAGTCAGGCGTTCCAACGCTGTGTTCCTTGGTGAGCTACTACAACAGAAACAACTATTTATCTCGCACTAAACAATGAACTCAATGAGAGCAGAGACCATTTTCATTCAGTCCATCACTGTATTCCCAGCTCCCAGGCCCTCAGTAAAATTTCTGACAGGATTGGTTGTTTACTCTGGCCACAGACTATGCTAGGTGCTTACGTGATTTATCTTGTCCTCAGAGCCACCTCAAAGGGTAGATGTTATGCATCCCATTTTATGGGTGGGCAAACTGAGGTTAAGAGTAGAAACCATGTTGCCAATAAATGGATGATTCAGGCCTTAACCTGGGCCCATCTGGCTCCAATGGAGACACACTTCCCACAGTATTAGAGGTCTGTCTTCTTTCTCAACATTTTTACCTCCAAAAATTCATGAGTTTCTTAGGATCAGTTTCATGGCATAAACACCTTTATTTGCTTTCTGTTACTCAGAAAAGGTGCTGTGCTCACAAGTGGATCATAAATCATTCCTGAAAATACTGTTATATTTGGACATCATCGAATTGAAGTCATAGGCCCCGAGAACATTCCTCAGAGAGTCCCAGGAGTCTGATACCCACAGTCACATGGATCTGGTCTGAATGCCACCCCCTGCCATATCTGAGGTGTGTGAGCCTGGGCGGGCTATTTAACCTCTATCAACTTGTGTATTCTTACATTATAATATGTACATTATACTTGTATACAATTATACATATAAGTATATGTATATATATGTATATATATGTATATATATGTGTATATATACAAAAATACATATAAATATATGCAATAGACATTATAATAATGTATCTTTATCTGTGAAGTGGTGATAAAAATCCCTAACTGATGAGTTTGTTGTGAGGACCCATGAGTTATAAGCAAAATGCTTAGTCATAGTAGAGTTCCTGCCATTCTGTAGATGGTAGCAACAGTAATAGGAGGAGTTATAGAAGCTGCGGCATTGACAGATATTTTTAATATAGAGGAAATCACTGGGAGGTTATACCAAGTTCATCCTTCTATGCTTCTTCAAGCCATTTCATGGTTTTCTGCTTGCATTTTGACAAGTACCCGTTTGAATAGTGGCTGAGAGCGTGCAGTCTTTCCAATGTGTGGTTCTTGATTTGTTTCAGAAGGGGATCAGGACACACTACCCCCAAAGGTGGGACCCTAGCATATTGAATGTCTTAAAATGAAAGAGCCTGAGAAAAGGCAGAGGCAGGAGGTTCACTTGGCCTCCCCCACCCCACCCTGCTTCCCTGAAACAGAGCATAAATCACCTATGTGAAAGGTACCCTCTCTGTACCAGGAGGATGGAAGACATTCTTATCACAGAGACGGAATTTGGGGCCAAGAAGTCCATATAAACAAACCTCATTAAACTAACCCTTGCCTTTCCTGTTACTTCTTCACGTTGACTACCCTTGCCCAAACCCTTCCGTCTTGCAGTTCTTCACAAATCTATTGTTTCTTTGTCTAAAATCTTCCTATTCTGGTCATTTCCTAGGTCTTCATGATTTTATGAAGGTTCCCCGGTATATATATGTAAATTCAATGAATTTATATTCTTTTTCTCCTGTTCATCTGTCTTTGTTCAGTTCAATTTTCAGACCCAGCCAGGGACTCGAAGAGGGTCAAAGAAAACTTTTCCTCACCTCCATTTCCCTGGAAGTTTGGGCAACAAATCACCCCTTAACGCTGGAGTTTAAGTACTCAAACTCAAAGGTCATGGGTGAGAAAATGGGCATGGTGCACTGAAAAATCCTCCCACAAAACCCAGTTAAAGATGCCTTGGTGGCTGAAAGGTGGGCAAAGCAAATGCCAAGAAGACCTTTTTAATGAGTTGTCTGTAAATTTGCATGAGTCTTAGATTGGTCAGATCCTTTTTTTTCCCCCTTAGTTTTCTTTGTTCATAAAATGTGGATATGGCCTTCTCCAGTGATCAGTGACCAGGGCTGGTAGGAAGACATATATATCTATATATGAATTGAAATCTCTGAGGTCTTTCAAAGGAAGAAACTATGGGGGCGCCTGAGTGGCTCAGTCATTAAGCATCTGCCTTCGGCTCAGGTCATGATCCCAGCATCCTGGGATTGAGCCCCACATTGGGCTCCCTGCTCGGCAGGAAGTCTGTTCTCCCTCTCCCACTCCCCCTGCTTGTGTTCCCTCTCTCACTGTGTCTCTCTCCGTCAAATAAATAAATAAATAAAATCTTTTTTTTTAAAAAAAGGAAGAAACTATGGAAATTTGGTGATTCTCACTGCTATTATGGAAATCATGTGACTTTAAATTTAGAGGAAAAAAGTCTGGGCTCCAGTCCCATCTCTGTCACTTGAATACACATTCTTCAAACGCTCTGAGCTTCAGATTGCTGACTCCAAAGTGAAGCTGGGGGAGCCTCCTATAACACTGCTGCACTTAACTTAGAGAGAGGTGGTGCAGACCAAATCACGGCGTCTCCATGAAAGTCTCCATAAACTCTCCAGTATTTTTCTAATCTTTGTTATTGCTTTTGTAATTATAGTTTTAAATCTATGGGTCTCTGGGGAGGAGCTCTGAAAGGAAAGAGCTTCAGATGGAAAAAAGTGTGGAGTGACAGTTTCCAAGAAGGGGCTGTATTGGCGGTTGGCCTCAGGGCCCTTCCGCTGGTTGTGACACGTGCGAGGAGACAAGGCAGAGGCTACATCTCTGAGCAGTATGATTCTTCTGACTAGCCTTACCCCAACCTCTGGTCTTGTCTCAGGAGCACAGGGACTGCAGTGGCCAAGGTAAATTCTGGAGGAGACAGAAAGACTGATGGCAAGAAGCCAGGGGCTGATGTTGAAACCTAGATAACAGAGCCAATGGGATGAGAGATCTTATCCCCCTAATCCAGATCCTTAGAGCAGCTGGAGCAAAGGATTTGTGTTTTTGTAGTGCATTTATAGAATGCGTAGTTATTCTTTTAATACAGCGTTAATAATAGATTGTAATGATAATGTTATTATTTGACGAATGATCCCTTTTTAATCTATCAGATCGATAAACACACTTAAAAATTGCAAGGCTTAGAGCGCCTAGGTGGTTGAGTGGGTTAAAGGCTGACTCTTGATTTCAGCACAGGTCATGATCTCAGGCTTGTGAGATGGAGCCCTGTGTTCCTGGGCTCCATGCCCAGCAGGGAGTCTGCTTGGGATTCCATTCTCCCTCTCCTTTTTTTTTTTTTAAGATTTTATTTATTTATTTGATAGACAGAGATCACAAGTAGGCAGAGAGGCAGGCAGAGACAGAGAGAGAGGGAAACAGGCTCACCTCTGAGCAGAGAGCCCAATGCTGGTCTCGATCCCAGGAGCCTGGGATCATGACCTGAGTTGAAGGCAGAGGCTTTAACCTGCTGAGCCACCCAGGGACCCCCCTCCCTCTCCTTCAGCCCCTCTCCCCAAATCCTCATGCACTCTCTCTAAAATAAATAAATAAATAAATAAATAAATAAATAAATCCTTTTAAAAAATGTAAACTTTTCTTTCTTTCAGATACAAGTTCAAGCATGAGACCAAAGTAGGTTGGAAACAGGAGTTGCGAGTGGATTTGGCAGGACTTCGTGGGCCAGGGGAAGGAATTTGACTCTAGCAAAGGGAAGAACTGTGGCTAGAAGCAGGAGAGAGGTTGGCTTCTGTGCTGACACATACCATCTTTATTCCAGAATGGTCACGATGCAGACTCTTCATGCTTCCATTATCCTGGCTGTGAACTGGGAAATTAGGGACAGGGAGGGCAAAGGGTACTTACTGCCCCATCTTTTCCAAATTGGCCTTACAGCAGGAAGCCTGTCTTGAAGTCAGACCACCAAGGCATGAGCTAGTGGCTCCCTCATTTACCAGCCGGGTGACTGTCAGCAAGTCAGCTCTCTGCAGCCTCTTCCCACCCACCCCCCATTTCTCAGCAGGGGTAATCCCACATTCCCCGTGGGTTCTTGTGACTATGAAATGAGACAACACAGAATAAATGGAACCACTGGAAACCGGTTGGATAAACATGAGTATCATTATGAAGTTTATTCGTGTGTGATTAACCAAACATGCTGTCATGTCTACAAGGTACTGTGATGGTGAATTTCATGTGTCAACAGGACTGGGCTAAAAGATGGCTCCACATCTCATAAAACATGATTTCTGGGGGTGTCTGTGAAGGTGCCTCTGGAAGAGATTAGCATTTGAATCAGTAGACTGAGTAGAGGAGATCACCCTTCTAACGCAGTGGGCATCGTCCAGTCCATTCAAGGCCCCGGTAGAACACAGAGGTGGAGGAAGTGTACATTCACTTTCTCTGCTTGAACTGAGACTCTGTCTCCACTTTCCCTAGGACTTCCTTGCTCTGTTTTTGGGTATTTGGACAGACTGGAACTTACATCATCAGCCTTCTCCCCACCACCCTTCCAGTTCTTGGGACTCAGACTGATTATACCACTGGTTTTCCTGCTCTACCAGTTTGCAAATGGCAGATCGTGGGAAATTTCGGCCTCTGTTACTGTGTGAGCCAATTCCTGTAACAAATCTCCTCGTGTTTATATCTATAAGAATCCTATTGGTTCCCTTTCCCTAGAGAATCCTGACTGATACAGGCACGAATCCCTTTTTATAGGGCACTCCCTGGCAACCTGTCAACCTGCTATCAGCAGGGCTTCAGAGTCAGAATGTCTTGCATTTAAAAATAATTCTCCCTCCTTCTAACTAGGCTAACCATGTTAAAGAACAGAATCTCTGTCCCTTTAATTCAGACAGGAATGATAATACTGGCCTAATATGCTTGTTAGAAGGCTCAAATTAAGTGTATATAAAGCAGTTACTGCAATGCCTGACACATGGTAAGTTCTTGATCTGCAGAGCTCCGTGTTCACTGTAAGGAGCTCAGGGGACAGACACTCACTTTCCCTCTTGGAAAGTAAAGGTTATCGGGGATATCAGCCTGTCTGTGCTGCCAAGTCTCTCCTAATACTATAGGGCTGGGCAAGGGCTTAGAAATCTTCCAATCCACGCCTTTCATTTTACAGTGGAGGAAACTGAACACCAGAGAGGTAAACTTGAGTGATAGATAGCTGGGGTCTCTCTGGGTCTAGAACAAGGTTGCTTACATCTCCCAGCTGGACGCAGCTCCCAGGCAGCTCTGCTTGTCCCACCATTGCCCTTGTGCTCCTCACACAACAGCAGCTTTGCAAACCAGCCTGCTCTGAGTTGCTCTGGGCTGCTCACTGGAGCAGAGCGAGAAAGTGCTGGAGAAGCCATGTGGCATTGGCCCAAGGACGCATCAGGAGTAGGGCCTTGAGAGGTCCTGGCAGCAGTGACCTACTTACAAAAGGAAAAAACAAGGAACCGCCATCATGCATTTTGCTGTTGCAGGGGCTGGATCCACTGTGACCTGCTTCCCCGAATACAAATTTGCTGAGGTTGACCCTAACAAAGAGGGACTAGTGTCTGAGTGTTGTTCATCGTATCTCTGGGCTCCTCATGCCTTCCATAGTTTATCATCCAAGTAGAAGCCCATGATGGAGGACAGAGAGAGGCAGACAAACACAGACAGACAGGCAGACAGAGAAAAACCCAGAACAATAATATGGGGAATCTCGTTATGGAGGAAAAGGAGGAGGAAAAAGTGGATGCTGAGAGTACTGTCCATCCCCAGTGCAGTCCCTACTCTGTATGGAATTTCAGTTTTTACACTGCTTGTGTGTTTTCTCATCTTATCCTCCACAACACCACTATTTTTTTCTCTCTCAACAAATATTTATTGAGTTTTGACTATGTGATTGGAGATAGGTGTTGGGGTCAAGAAATTGTTTCTGGTCAAGTGTATCTTGAATTATTAACTTCATTGTTTAGATGAGGGAACAAAGATTCAGTGTTTAATAATTAGGGTTTAATAATGAGTGTTCAATAAATAGATTCAAGACTCTAAATCTTTCCATCTTACCGCACAGCTGGGTATCCCTTAGGGTCATCACATTTTAATATTCCCCACTTTGCCCCACCCCATCCACCCGGAATAATCTATAGAAATGAATGCCTAAGACCTCTGCATTCATAATGGTTGGCTTACATAGGTCCACAAACAGTATCTTCCTCTTTTTTTTATTTTTTCTTTTCAGCGTAACAGAATTCATTGTTTATGCACCACACCAGTGCTCCATGCAATACGTGCCCTCCATAATACCCACCACCTGGCTCCCCCAACCTCCCACCCCCGCCCCTTCAAACACAAGCAGTATCTTCTGCTTTATAGTCTTATCTGTAAAAATGGAATTGAAGGGAGTCTCTGGTTTCTCCTCTGTTTCTAAGGGTTGGGTGCAACCAGATCCCCAATTCAAGAAATGTGCGTATTATAACTGGAAGGCTATAAGCTGGATATCAGTCAACAGCCGTGTATTAGGCCATCTTCTAAATGCAGGGAAATGTGCCAGGTGAGTGGAAAGGGCATGGAAATATAAAATGACTTATTCAATGTGTAAAGACTAGGGAAGTCAAACTGGAGGCTGTGACACAGTAAGACAATGAGCTGGTCCTGAGGGACCTATGCCCACAGAAGAGAGAGCATCCAGCCAGAGGCACAACCTTGGGGAAGACACAGAGATGGTGTACATTACAGTGTAAGGGGAAAGTTGGCATGAGAGAAACTCGATCGCAAAGCACAGAACCTGAGGCAATAGCCCTGGATTCTCATACCCTAAGCAGATACAGGTTTTAATGACAGCAAGCCTTGGTACATCTAGGAGACCTTGGAACTCTAGGGCCTAGCCCTTTGGCCATTTTGAAACAATCCCCATTCCTTGGCATGAAACCAGGAAAAGCAGAAAAGCTGGAAGATTCCCACCAGATGGCAGTATTTCCTAGTGTGACTACCCTGGGGGAGGACCATGGAGGGGATTTTATCTACAGAGCGCCTGATATTATGACTTACCGTTCCAGGCAGCTGTCCCCAGAGCCAGAGTTCTGGTTCATACCATTCCACTATCTGCCTTCCCCCACCCCCCTATAGATCATTTCCAACTATTTCATTCCAGGAATGGGAAATGCAAAGTTGTCAGAGGAACCCTCTCCAGTTCCTGGGGGAGAAAGTACACACTCTCCTCCTCCACCTCCTCCTCCTATGAGGTGGGATGAAGGCAGGTGGGGATAGGGGCAAATAGGGCCACAGATGATCCAAGGACAAGATGCTTACTTAGCTGCTCATTATGCTACAAACTTGAACGAGGAGTCAAAGAAGGTGCAGAAGGCAGAAGATGGGCGGGGCTCCTGGGATTCCTTTTGCGTTGTCATTCTACTATCTGCAAGGTACTTGAGGACTTTAGGATCCACTTTATAACATCAAAGCAAGCCAAAATGCACATGATTCCATTTTTCTATTTCCTGAAATCAAGAGAATGGCTATCTTAGGAGTAAAAATAAAATTATTTTGGGTTTAGAAAAATATTTTAAGATGGCAACAGAGAGCATTCAGAGACATAATTTAGCCAAAAATGCCCCCCAAAGGATACATCACAGAGAAGTGCAAGCTTCCGTTAGGGACATAGGGCTTGCCAGAACTTTGGCCAGCATCAATAGTTGGGACAAAACATGATCAGAGTGCATGACAAGCAAAGGGTCAGGAGATGGTGAGGAAGGGGGGTGACTTGGTTTAGACTGAGGTCAACCTCTAATGACTTGGTAGCCCAAGGCATTCCACAGGACCTTGTTTCGATTCTTCTTGCTTCTGAGATCCCTAGACCCAGGTATCTCTCTACACACTCTTGAATTGCTCATTGTCACATGATTTCTTTATGACTCCTCTGTTGCTCAAGAAAAATGCAGCTAAATGTGGTATTGTCCTCTAACCATGGAGATATTCTCTTTCAAATGTGCATTCTTCACCCTCTCACATGGTTGTTGGAAGTGCTCTTTTACAAGAAAGAGAAATGCTTGTCAAATCCCTGAGCCAATTCCTCTGACAACACTGCTGTCAGGGTTTGTCCCTTGCATAATATCTGTGAGACAGACAGTATGGCACAGTGGAAATTCCTCTGGATTTGTAATCAGGAGATGGGAATTGTATCCCTGGCTTATCAGAGAACAGACTGGAACATCTCTGGGAACAGTTTCTATAAAAAAAATAGTGATAGTAACTGTATGGCTTAAATCCCAGAGTTTTTTGTGAATACTAATGAGTCCATGTTGATGAAAGCACAGGTAAAATACAATTATTACTGAGATTTCAAGGATCTCCCAAATCTCTTCCAATTTGGTGGACTTCTCCTTTGGAAAAGCAGAAAATATCTTCCCCTGGCCCTGAAGCGAGTTTCAGCCATGATCCTGCCACAAGCTGAACACAGAAGGATAGAGATATTGTCTACAGTATGTTGTGGGACTACATCCCCTCATCTGGGTCGTGGTCAACCATGTAGTCTGGACTCTTCTTTGACCTACAAGGCTCAGGCTGCATCCCGCCTCTCTGTGTTCTGTCACTGCTGCCTTCCTCACACGGAGCACACTCAGCCTTTGTCCAAATTATAAATGGTGAATAAAGGGGCATCTGGGTGGCTCAGTCGATCGAGCATCTGACTCTTGATTTCAGCTCAGGTCATAATCTGAGGGTTCTGAGATGGAGCCCCACATCAGGCTGCATGCCCAGTGGGGAATCTGCTTGAGATTCTCTCTCCCTTTCCCTCTGCCCCTCCTCAGGTGCTCACTCTAAATCAATCAGTCAATCAATCAATCTTTATAGATGGTGAAGAGAGGATCTTTACACTGGCTTTACATGTTTGGCCTGCTTACTTTTTCATTTCCCTTCTTCCCTGCTTGTAACAGCAGCTGACATGGCTTTCTAGAAAGCGCTAATGAAGACCCTGTGCTCTTAACTAGTCCTAAGCAATAGGCACACTAAGGGGGGATGGAATGTAGAAATGGGAAACCCAAACTTTAAGTATGGGTCCCATAAAACTGATGCTGTGAGTCTGCAGGTAAGATACAAACTCAGAGGTTTGCTTGGATCAGTCTTTGCCCATTCTGAAAGTTTGCTGGAGTAAACAGAGCACTCAGTCTCACTGTGTCTGATCCTTACCTTGCAGAAAAGTGAAAAGTCAGAATGAAAATTCCATAGCTACATGAAATGAGAGCCACGTCCCGGCAATGCCCTTGCTCCTGTTAATGTCAGTGATCCTTTCTTTCTCAAGTTTATAGAAAGGAAACAAGAGAACTCCTGAAAGCTCAGTCTGAAATCCTTTTTTTATATTTTTAGATATTTATTTATTTATTTATTCTGCATGAGTGGGAGGAGGGGCAGAGGAAGAAGGAGAGAGAGAATCCCAAGCAGATCCTACACTGAGTCTGGAACATGACACAGGGCTTGATCTCACACCCTGAGATCACAACCTGAGCCGAAATCAAGAATGGAATGCTCGAGCACCTGAGTGACTCAGTTGGTTAAGTGATTGCCTCAGCTCAAGTCATGGTCCTGGAGTCCCAGGATCAAGTCCTGCGTCGGGCTCCCTGCTTGCACGGAGTCTGCTTCTCCCTCTTACTTTCCTCCTCTTGTGCTCTCTCTCTCTCATTCTCTCCCTCTCAAATAAATATATGAAATCTTTAAAAATAAAATTTGAAAAAAAAAAAAAAAAAGAATGGTTGCTTAGCCAGTAGAGCCACCCAGACACCCCAGGCCTAGAATTTTCTAATTGCCCTGTAAGAGGATCCACACTGCTTCGATGGCTGCAAGGTGGGCTGCTCTCCTGACGTGCTTGCATGGGTGAACAGTATGGACGCCATGGCCACAGCAACCCTGGGTGTGGGCCAAATCTAGTGGAACTCTGGAACCCAGGAGCCTATAAATGCCTGATCTCAAGTGCCCAATCCAAGCCCCCCAGGAGAAAGACTCCAGAGTAATGAGGCAAGTCACCCAGACCTCAGCCACTGGTCCAGGTCCAGGGGATTTGTACTCTGTCAAGAGAAGTTAAGATAAATGAGGTAGAGTAATATGGATCAATGTTGATACACCCTGAAGTGTAATGTCAAGTGAAAAATACAAGGTGCAAAAGGATACATGCACTAGGACATCATTCATGCAAACTTTTTTTTCATTTTTTTTTTATGCAAACTTTTTAACCAAGCATGCCCCTTTGTAGAAAACTGGAACCCATGCATGGGAAGAAATCATGGGAATGATTTCTTCTTGGAAGGGAAGGCAGAGAGTAATATGGGGTATTCAGAGAGCAAAGCCTATTTCTTTACTTATAGGTTTATTTGTAATTTTATTTCTGAACAAAAACATTCAAAGCAAATGTGTCAAGGTACATAAAATCTATTACATTACGGCAGTAGGTACATTGATTATTTTTTGAATACTTGAAAGATTCCATAATAGATCAAAACTTTTTTTTAAGATTTTATTTATTTATTTGAGAGAGAGAGACAGAGAGAGTGAGAGAGAGAGAGCAGGGGGGAGGGACAGAGGAAGAAACAGGCTCTCTGCTGAGTAGGGGGCCCGATGTGGGGCTCCATTCCAGGACTCTGGCATCATGACCTCAGCTGAAGACAGACGCTTCACACACTGAGCCACCCAGGCACCCCATAGATGAAAACATTTTTAAAAAGACTAGAGTAAGGGGATAAAGATGAGGGGAAAATCTGGCCACAAAGAGGTATTCCACGCCTGTCACCCCCACTCATGTTTTGACTGCATTATCAGGAAAACCAGTGATACTCAGGCCCCCATTCAGATTTATAAATAAAGTTAGAATCTCAGAAGATGAAGCCCAGGTGAGTCTTTTTCTGAAAGCTCCTTGATGATTCTGACCCCATGTGGGTCAGATGGGATGTCATAAGAACAGCTGCTATCTGTCTACCCACTTGTAAAGTCTACACTGCAGAGCCTCTCAACAAGGTCCTGATCTAATGTCAGCCTTTTACCAAGGGGACTTCGTTCTCATTTCAATAGGCACTTCTGGATTAAGCTTCTGCCAGGAGAAAATGGATTCCCCTATTTTAGAGAACCCTAAATAGTGTTCTATTCTGGCCAAAGGTTGTCAAAACAGCTGAGGTTGCAGGGCTGTATAAAAAGCCGTCTCACCTGTTCTCTGCTTTATCATGGTAACTTCCAAACACTCTGGGCGGTTGGTCATGAAAACCACTCCAAGTCAGCAGTACTGGGAATCTGCTTGTGGATCTGCTGGCATCTCCAAGCCCTCCCTGGTACGTTCTTATTTTGTCTCATTTTGGCTGTAAAACTTCTCTTCTGAACCTGTTTCCTCTTGTTGGGTCTGAGAGAAGGTGTAGGGCAGCCCCTGCATGAAGCTACACTAGTTGATATAGGACATGTCGTGCTTGGATGGGAAAGCCTTGAGTTGCAGCCCTGGCTCTGGGGCTGACTGTTCGTGCCCTGTGAACCAGGATGCCCTTCCCTGGGCTAGGAACGGCACTTCCCTTGAGCCTCCCTACATATGAAGTTGTCATGAGGAATGAGCACTGTAGGAGACCTGAATACCAAAGCAGCATTTTTCTCTATCTTGTAGTCTAATGATCAATATGGCTTTTAGGTTCTCATATCCTTCTTAGAGGGTATAATGCATGTTGTACATACCCAATAAATATTTGTTGATGAAAGGAATTAGTGAGTGAATGAAGCATTTTAAGAAGCAAGAGTAAGAGATGATTATAATTAGAAAATTACAGCTGGTGCTGGGAACCCAACACAGCTCTGGTTCCTGGTGCCCTCTCCATCAGACATGGCAGCCCAGGCTCCCAGACAGCCTGGACCTGAGCCAAGACTCAGAACACTGGCTTTAAGTGCAGCCTCAGGGGAGAAGTCATCCATCATAGAAGGTAATGGTGTGTGGAAGGATTTGTCTCCCCTCCCCCTTCCCCAATCTTCCTCAGACTGGTGGCGGTTGGGAAAGAATCTGACTTTCCCAAGAAAAGAAAGGCCAATTTTAGAACAGCTTTCTTTCTTTCTTTTTTTCTAGGCAAACTGGTGCCAGTACAGGACATTCCGCACTGGTCTCATGCTTAGGTACTCCTGAGTCTTCTCCGACTGTGGCCACTTCCTCTCCCCTCCATCATTCCTGTACCTCAGGTCTCAGTTCTCGACTTCCCCTTCCACACATTCCCCCAGTATCACCCACCCCACCTGAAGGGTGATAATATTATCGAGGCCACTCTACAGAAGACCTCAGCTTCTAGAACGGATGCAATGAGCTCAGTGCTGGCCTCACTAACGTGCTCATCATCATTACAAGTGACTGAGGGTGGGCTGGACAGCTTCTCTGGAAGGAAAAGAGCCTTTTAGGAGAACTGTATTGACTCTTCTCTCTTTTCCATACCTGTCCACGGTAGGTTTAGGTAGCAAGAAATAGAACAGAAAAATAACAGCCTTGCCCTTCAAAAGGTGGTCCCTAACCAGCAGCTTCAGTGTCATTGGGGGACTTATTAAACTTATAAAACCTCAGACCCCACCTCAGAACCACTGAATTAGAATCTGACTTGTAACAAGATACTCAAGCGACTTTTATGCCCTTGAAAGTTTGAGAAGTTCTGTGCTACCCCGGTGGTTCTCAAAGTGTGGTCTGTGGACCAGCAGCATCAATATCAGAAGCTTGTTAGAAATGCATTCTCAGGCCCTTCCCCAGACCTATTGCATCAGAAACTCCAGGAGTTCCAGTAAATCTTCCAGAAGACAAAGATATGAGAGACCCTAATTTAGAGAAAGCTCCTCCTTTAAAGGTCATATGATAACTAAGGAGAATGGCCCTGCATTGAACCAGGCAAATGCAGCCAGAGCCACACCAGGTGCTCCACTTTGGGTCCCAGCAAAATAGTGCCTCAAGTTCCCTCTCTTGCCTTCCTTAGCAGAGAATCAGCCTTTGCAATGTAAAAGACACAAATTTGGACATCCCAAGAGCTGAAAAGTTGGGGGTGGGGGCAGGGTCAGGCGATTCAGTGAGGAGATGATTAATGGAACCATGGCCTCTGCCTCTAAAAGAGTGCTCTGGCCCCAGAAAACTTCCAGTCCATTGGCTTTTTAGTGCTGAGGCCTTGTGGGTCTCAGGCTATGGAAGTGGTCCTGCAATTCCTTGGTTATTTCTATGGATATGGGAAAGGGTAGTACTACTCCTTGGCTAGCCGCTGCTCCACCACCTTCAGCAGTCTCACACATGGCCAAGAACTGCCTGGATTCAGTGTCCACCTCTGTAAGACTAGGGATGCGGCTGGGTAAGAGGATGCATGGTCCCTTCTGACTTTCTGACTTTTCTCTCCTGAGATGTCTGGGGGACAGCCTTACTCAAGAGAAATCAGGTCTGGATGAGGTAATTTCATAGTGTTTTTAATGGTATCTCGTTTGTATATCTTAAATTTTTATGCTAAGTATCTAACAGGTTTCAGCAAAGCTGCTTCTCATTCAAGCCATTTCTCAAGGTGGTTTGAAGGATTTTAGTGTGAGCTCATCTTTACCAGAATTGTTTAAGAGGAAATCCTAGGCCACTTGGCTGAAGGGTCCCTGTTGATCTGCACAGACTTTCCTTCTACGAGAGGCCACAGTGTGGGTACGATGGCCCAGGACCAATTTCTATATTGATGTTCTCCATCATGTGCATAGTGTATTTTTGGACACCAAACCCATGCTCAACACAGCCTTGAGATTTTTGGTTTCTCATGGGAGTCTTTTACCGCTCACAACTCTGAGTAGAGACAAGCTTCCTTGCCAGAAGGGAGGGAGGGGTGGAGGCGAGAGATTTTATACTCACGTTTTACTGAGGTTATTGCCCTTTGCGAATGCGGCAGAGATTTTATAGTTTCTTTTTCACTTGGGGATCACAGCTTCGCATAAGGTTCTCAGATGCTTCTCCTCGAGGCGGTATCTCCTGTTCTGTGTCTGCTAACGAAGCCTCTGACTGTCAGAGTCCATTTCAGAAGACTCAGACTCTGAGTCTTTGCCCTCTCTCCCAGGGCTGTTGCAGGAGAGAATATTATTATTATGACTCTCATTTCCATCATTATTTTGGACATCTATGGACTTTCCTTTCTTTCTTGTGAGCCCAACTGCATGATTCCTGAAACTTATTTTATTTAACATTTCTATGTTGAGATGGAAGCTTGCAAGAGCTTAGCTCACAGTATCCCCTTCCCTAAAAGTCCCAGACCATGTGCCATTTCAAGATTCCTTCCCAGACAAAGAAATCCTTAATTGGATTAGTAGAGTGAACCTTTGTCACTCTTCTATGGAGTTCTACTGAGGCTGAACTAACAGTTAGAGACTCAGAATATCCATTTTCTCTCCAAGGTGAGAGGAGGTCCACACCATGTGGGAGCTTAAATTCTAGACTCCATTGTCAGCTATTGGAGCTGTTGGCTCTCCCCATCCCCACTCCCTGACTTCTGCTGGGCTTGCCAGGGCAAGCAGAGACTGCCAGGTGACAGAGGAACACAGGGAAACTGTAACGGATGACTTCCTTGAGGAAGAGGAGGTGGGAGCGTGTCCCCTTCCTTCTGCATCCATGGTTGTGATCTCTCTATTTTGGGTTTCCTGTGGTGTTAGAGGCTGATCTGGAAGTTTCGGCCCTTCACATATTGAGGTAGGAAGCAGAGGTGTTGAAGCAAGGGAGGCATTGACTTGTTTGGGGATTTTCCATTGTAAGATAGTTATTTATTTTTTTATTTTTTTTAATATTTTTTTTATTTTTTATAAACATATAACATATTTTTATCCCCAGGGGTACAGGTCTGTGAATCGCCAGGTTTACATACTTCACAGCACTCACCATAGCACATACCCTCCCCAATGTCCATAACCCCACCCCCCATTGTAGGATAGTTATTAACATGAGAACAAGTTACTACACTGAGAACGAAAAACCAGGGTCTTACTAAGGTTAAAATCGCAGACAGAAGGTATGTTTTGGCATGAATATGACTGCCATTATCTTGACATTGAAAGAATGATAACACCACCAATCAGTATTTTGAGGGATGAAGGAAAGGCTAAAGGAGGAATAAACACGTCAAATTCCTCATCCTTCATAGAAAGGGACTAGCAGATTCTGTCTGAACTTGAATAAATACTAAAATTCAAATTGTAGGGATATTCATAGTAAATGCTTATCTTAAAAATAATAATTCTAAGTATATTTGAAAGTATATCTTAAATTTTAAATCATTTTAAGCATATTATCTGGGTCACAATAATTACTAAGGGAAAAAACAAAAATAGTATAACTCATGAAAATCAGGAGACAGATGGGAAAGGGAAAGTATGTGGTTGTGAAATTCAATAAATACCTCACTGTGACAGTTGGTAGACAATGCTTTCTGTCAAATTTTGACAAATCAAGGAATAGAGACATAGACATTTTATTTTATGCTACAATGATAAACACAAGGGAAAGAGAACACACATACTGGTGAGAGTGGTTGTCTCTGGAAGGTAGAGGAGGGAAAATCTCTTCATTTCCTGCCTGTCTGAAATGTAAGTCTTTTTTTTTTTTTAAGATCCTCAACATGCAATTATTTCTATAATAATGAGAGCCATTTACTGTTCTTAGTGGGTCAGAGATAATTGCGTTCTGGTCTGCAAGACATGGCCAGAGAAATGTTTTGATTTTTAGTACTGCCAAGTCTATCTTCTTAAGCAAGATACAGGCATGAGGGATAAGCTCACTCTGATGGAACGGCTGGAGAGGAATCCAGATAAGTCTCGCTTCACCCCGGTGCAGGGATCATGGGAGTGAAAGCAGTGCCTGTTGAAAGGTCAGGCTGCTTGTTTCAAAGTCACTGAGATCGTGTCCAGGAGGACCATCTAGGTACTAAGAATTTTCTACCTAGGGAACAGGGAAAGGAGATCAGAGAAAAGAGCGTTGTCACTGCATTTTCCTTTGGGTCCATTGGTTCCCAACATTTCATGATTGGCCTTTCTGCCTACTTTCAGGCACCATGTCAGGGTTCTGAAGTTGTTTAAGTTAAGGAGTAGCCTAGAGAAAATAAAAGATAAAAGATACATTAGCGCAGCTGCCATTCCATGAAAAGGAAGCATGCCCCAGCTCAGGCGAGATAACTCTTGATCCACAGGGATGGCAAACATGAGCTGAGAACTCCAGCTCCTGACTCAGGATGGGGCTATTTGCCACAAAGGAGACTGATGGGAAGAGATGACTGTAACATCCCTAAAAATCACAGTTCCATCCACCATCTCCAATTCCTACTAGCTCCTCTCAAATGTTTGCTGTGTCTGACCACTCCCTGCCCTTGAAGCGTCTTTGTCCTTTGGGCACTTCAACAGGTGAGCTGGATATCCCCAGTAGGTTTTCTAGGTGGTATTCAAGTTTCTGAGTTTTCCTTGCCAACAAAGGAAGCTGTCATTTCCCTTTCCTGGACTAAAATACCAAGGACTTCCTTGAATCCACCATGGGAGCATGAAAAACACTCAACACTGTGTAGCCAGTGGACAAGGACACCATTGGTCTCTAAGAGGCACCTCTCCAACCTGCTCACTCAAACTCTGGCCCAAACCATCTTCAACCACTATGTCATGCTGTATACACCTTTCGGTGCCAGGCCTAAGTGAGGGTTTTACTTTCCTCCCATCCCTCTATGCTCACTGTCCTTACTGGGCATTGTGCAAGTTCATGCTTCTGTGCCTTTGAACAGTCTCATCTCTGTGCTGGGATGCCCTCTGCACCTCTAAGTTTTCAAAACCCTCCTCGAAGACCTCACAGGCTAATTGGTCTATTTTCTGGGCTGTTACAGCACTTGTACACACCTGTATATTAGGTTTAGCCCTTTGTATTTCACTCGTGTCTGTATCTCTGAATATTCCCTAAGGCAGGGACTATGTCCCATCCCTCTTGATGCCCAGCCTCTCCCCCCAGCTCCCACTAGCAGCACACTTTTGGGAGCTACCATAGTTGGTATGAATCTGAACCTGGAAATCTATCAGATCTGGGTAGAAGTCCTGGCCCTTCCCTCTGCTCACCGTGTCACTGCTCTGAGCCTTGTCTTCCCCATCTGTGTAATGAAGATGAGAAGTCTCTGCCTCATTGAGTGATTGTGATGATTAAGTCATACCCTGCCCTGAAAAATGCTTTGCATATACTAAATGCTCAATCAAATTCAACTATAATTATTAGATGAAAAGAATGTTGTGTACAATTTCAGGGATTTCTTTCATCCACATTTTTTCTCTTCTTTTCTAAAACTCCCAAGCTACACAGCCAGAGTGACCCAAACTTTATAGCTTGAAGATGGAGCTATAAAATTACAACAATAGGCCAAACTTCACATTCTCAAAAATGTGCATTCCAGGCTGGAAGCAATGGCAGATTTCTGGAGAGGGGGGCTTTCCCATCTTCCATCTCCATCTAGGCCTACAGCCTCCAGAATGCCAAGAGGCCATCCTTTTGAAAGTCCTCTACAGATAAAGGTCATCACTCTGCAGACAAGCACTTATCAAGACTGGAATGTTCTTATTTTTGTCTCAGTTCCATTCAGAACCTGAATGCTGCAGGTTCTTCTCTGGTTCTTCTGGACAGGATTTTGAGCAGAAACTTTCCATGACAGGCTGGAGAGAATGCTGTGTCTCAAACACGGGCCGTGGGTGCCACCTGGTGGGCACATGCTATATTGCAACCACCTGCCCTAACGGTCCATAGCAGAAAGGAGCGCTACTGAGAAAGAGAGACCGTTTACATTTTAATTGGCCAGCACAGGGATCAAACCCACTAGGATATCCAAGTCAGGAGAAGGGGACTTAAGAAGGTGGGAGGATGGTGTTCAGTGTGAATCACCCCACCTCACCCAGACCCCAGAAAGCGTGACTTGACACATCTTTGATTACATCTTCATGATGTCGGCAGAATTGTCCTCACCACGGGGGCTCTGCTGTACTCATGAAAGGGACCCCACTCCACTTTCCTGTCTTTCCCTTTACTTTTTCAAAGTACTTGTGCTATTTGAGTCGGATGGGAAGCCAGCAAAGACAGCATTATTCTTCCAACTATTTTGTAGGGAAGTTGGAATGCTTTGTCCCAAACCAGAGTGCCAAGAATGGCAGTCTCCTTCCCTCCCGTCTGCTTTCCCAGTCTTGCTCTGTCCATGCTGCAGTGGTTTCTCTCACATCTTTCTCTCCAGCTTCGCTTTCCTGCCACAGTGAGGTCTTCCCATCTCTCGCTGCAGTGACGGCAGTGATGCCCTCATTGGTCTTCTCATCTCTTCTCCTTTAGTTCCCTTCCACAGTGGAGTCAGATATGCTTTTTAAGACAAAGATCCAATCATGCCACGACCCCAATTCCAAAAATGAAAACAGAACTTCCATGGTTTCCACCGCAACTAGGGGAAGCGTACTCCTCTTAGCATCCTACTCAGAATCCCCGACCCCTGACAGTCCTAAGCTCCTCGCCCTCAGCGGCTTACCTCCTCTACTTCCTCTGCCCCCACTCTCATCTCCACACCTCATCTGAACCCCAGACATGGAGATCACTGTTCCCCAAGCTCCCAACACCCGGCCACTGCCCACCTCCTTGATTTCTTCTCAGACCTTGTCTTCTTCAGCTTATCCCTATCCAGCTCCAAAACCACCACCAGCGGGTAATTGTCTTTGCTCCTCTATATCCATTCTCCCCTTCTCCTTTGCCCTGGATGCCATCACCTAGTCCATTGCTGTCTGCATTTCAGTTAGATTTCTCATGAACCCTGCACTAACAGGAGCTCAGAGGGAGGGCAAAGAGAAGGCTAGGATGTCCGCCTCCCGTTCTCTGCTGTGATTTGGGGATGATCATACTCCCCTTCCTGAGCCCTCCTAGTCCTGCAAGCTTCTGTCTTCACAGCTACAGCACCTGTGAGTTCTGTGCACCCGACTTCCCTGCCAACCACCTGCTCCTTCGGACCCAGGGACCTAGGGGCTGCCCATTACCACCCGGGCCTTGTTGGCCCCCTTCTCACTGCCCACACCTCTCTTCAGCTGCCCCTTCTCAGTGTGGTTGCCGTTCTGCCAGGAGCACCCTCTCCCATGAGGCCTTTCCTGCACCCTTCTTCCTTTGGGGTGACAGTTGTCATCCCCACACCCAGTGCTGCACACGTGTGCCGTTCACTCACACTCCCTTACAGGATTAGCTGGGTGTACAATTAGCAGCTTCACTTTTGTATCCATGGTCCCCAATATATGGTCTGGCAGGCAATATGAGGTCAAAGTGCTTGTTGAATGAATCAATTCAGGCACAACAGAGACATTTTGTTGGAAAGACTGTGGTGCTAATGATCTCAACATTTTGGGTTTGGATTTTATGTGGATCTATTATTTTTATGTAGATCCTAGGGCACTGATTCCTCCCTTGTTCTCATGAGTCATTCCCCTGGTTCCACTCGGGGTGTGGATGGGCCCATGGGCAACATCACCCCTGCTCAAGAACACACAGGCTCTTAGTGGCACGGCTTTCGGGAAAAGAGCCCAGTTAAAGATGGGAGCCGTTCCCTGCGAGTCCTCAGTATCTTGCACTCTAGGTTTGAGGGAGAGGGGCCATCTGGACTGGGAGAATGTCAGGTCAAAGGGGTGCGTGCTGATAAGTCAGGGCTATCATCTTGGATTTTCCCCCCTTTAATCAGGCACAGTGTTGTGAAACAGAAACCACACTGAGCTCCTAAGCGGGGTCTCCTGAATGCACCCCCAACGCCACAGAGCTAAAGCACAAAGCTTCCTGGGGGCCACCAGGAAGGAGAGCCCCAGGGGTGGTGCTGAGTGGGTTGTTGGGGATGAAGGATGGGAATGACCTTTCATTTCACAGGAGACGGGCCAAGCCTCGGAGACGCTGTACATTGTGGTGCTCGGCCTCCCACCCTCCGTTTGGGATTCAGAAGTGTGCCCAGAAAGGTGTTGGGTTGGCGCCACACCTCTCCACATTGGCCTCACCTCTCCATAATAGCAGCCCCTCCCCTTCCAAGCAAAAACTATAGCACCTGCTCCCATCCTTTCTCAGGCTGCCGTCCCTTAAATTCCTGCAGCCCGAGTTTCTGCAGAGCACAGTAGCCCTCGCTTATATGGGCGAGCAGCAGACACAGTGGGTAACTCTGTCCTAAGGATCTGCTTCATTTGTTGCCAAGGGGACTGTAAAGGATCAGGGAAGGGAGGCTTGGAAGGGAATCTGGTAGGGTGGCCTGAGAGTCAGCACTCCTCATGAGTGATCACGAGATGCAGAATCCCAAGCCCCTAAGAGGTATGTAACTAAAATATGGTGAGTGAATGAAAAGGCAAAGCCACAGTCAGCAAGGCTGAGTTGACTTTATATACCCCCCTGCTACCATCACAATGCTCATGGTACATACTCTGTAAGTCCCTGTAAACACCCCGTAAGGCCCGTGGCTGGGCCTTTGACCTTTGCCCTGTTTCCCCGTCAATGTTCGGACATTTCAGTTGGCCTCTTGCTTCTCCTCCAGCATCCTTGCTGAACGTCTCTCCTCCTGCATCCTTGTTTCTTGGCCCTGAGCGTGGCGGGGGGGCACTGGGCCGTCTCCCCATGTTGCTATATTGGGATTTCCAAGCCTGTTGTTGCGAATAAAGTGATATTTGGCTTCATATTCTTATTCTGAAAAGAGGCTCCATTTTACTGACCGTATTTTTAGTTCCCCTGGGGTCAGTTAGAGAATTGAAAAGGCCACAGACTTGCCTCGCACACAGAGCAGCGTGTTTATGTGCAGTGACCTTTACACATGGGGTTGGCCTCTGAGGTGGGTATTTCAATGGACTCGGCCCCACTGTTGCCTCCTCAACGCCCTGAATAAATACAAAAAGTGTAGGTTCTCCTATGGGCTATTGGGAAGTTGTATCTGTGTCAAAACCCCACATGGAGTCAATTCCATACCCCTTATCCACTGTAGAAAGAGGGAGTGAAGGGACCCTAGAACAGCTGAATCAATAGCAAATTTCTCCAGGCCTGTCTTTTACTCATGGCAGACTGGCTGGGCCACGGACCTAGTGTTAAGCATGGCTGAGCTGAGCCATCTCTTGCAGGGGTCCCTTTGCTCTTAGATGTCCACCAGACACTCAGGGATGGGCAGGTGGAGAGGTGTCAATAGTGCACCTGTGCAGGGACACCAATCTGGACATCCTTTCCACATCCCCTCTTCCCTCCAGGGGCTGGGGGGTCTAGAGGGTTCCTGTGTCAAGAGGTAGACGTCCATGTGGAAGCGTTGCTATCTCCCTGCTGGCTGTGACACCAGCTGATCAGACCCGGTGTCATACTGTGCTTACTGCTCCAAATGCCCTGTTGTGAGCACTGTGCTAGACACAGGAGTATACTTCAGCTATCGCAGGTCCTGGGGATGACTGCGCCTGGATAGCTTGGCCTCACGGGAGGGCAGCCTCAATACCATGAGAAAGGAGAACTGTCCCTCAGGAAAGATGTCAACGAGGCCACCCCAAATGTGCAGGTACATCTTTCACATATGGTGACCTGTTTCACATGCTAAATCTACCACCCATTGTAGCCATACCTGTGTCCTGTCATTATAAGGTTTTCCTGGCAGGTCCTTACCTCCTGGTCTACAGGACTCAGGCCTGAGTCAGCCCTGCAGGGAGACTCTTCCTTTCTCTAACCACTCTGATTCCTCCAGCGACTGGAAAATACTGGGCAGCAGTATTGGTGCCATACTGGTGAGCTTCTCCTTGACTTCCAACTGTAACCATGAATGTTGACCTTGTTCTACTTCCCAGACTCGTGCTCAGGACCAAGAGAGAAGAGACACATTTCCTAGGATTTTTAAAAAAAAGATCTATTTATTTATTTGAGAGAGAGGGAGAGGGGAGTGTGAGTGGGGAGAGAGGCAGAGGGAGAGGGAGAGAATCTCAAGCAGACTTCCCACTAAGCATGAAACTCATTGTGGGGCTCCATCCCATGGCCTTGAGCTGAAACCAAGAGTTGGATGCTCAACTGACTGGGCCACCCAGGTGCCACAGGGCATTTTTTTTTTAAATAGTCCTCCCGTCTGTTTTGAGTGAACATGATCATACCCATGAGGGTCACTCAGCCTTTCCTAACCATCTTCCAGGGTGCCCTACGGTGATGTCTGTGCCTAGCCTTCCAACCCTTCATAGCTGAAATCGTATGGACCGCGGACAGGTTGGTTATGATATCTAGAAGCCAACCTGTTCATTGGGGAGTGAATGAGAAGTAATGGTTAACTTGCAAACTAGTCTTCTGGAAAAGTAGGTAGCCTCCTGCCAAGCTCCTTGGTAGTCAGCAGTGGCCCAGAGCTTAGGAAGCCAGTGGCTGATATTCCCTAACTCTGAACACTGATGTGGTGAATCTTACCACTAGTCTGTCATGTCACACAACTGGAACTGCAAAACTTGAACCAGCTCCTGACTTTTGGAGGGGAGGGCCTGGTGCTCTGCAGAACCACAAATGCTGAGCTGTCCAGATGGGAAGGGAGCCACATCTTGCCACGTTGTTCTGCAGTTGTATCCTGACAGCTGGTGCTTCATTAATCAGACAACTCAAACCCCACCACTCAAGAGTTAAGATGCCTGTCTTGGACGCAACAGCCAGCCCTATCAAATCTCTGGTACTGTCCTAGAAGGCAGTGGACAATGATTTCCTGCTCATTGCCCCGTCCTCATCTCCATGAGTTTCCTCAGTGAACATTGTTCCCACAAGAGGGGTGTGTGTACTCACACAGTGTTTAATATTCTGTATATTTCTGCCTGATCCTTTTGTCAATGTGGGTGCATGTACATGTGGGTATATTTAAACAAAACTGGAATCATGGGACACATAGAGTTTCTACTTTAATTAATTAATGTTTTATTTTGGAAAATTTTAGATGTTTTATAGAAGAGTTTCAAAAGTAGTACAGAGCTCCCAAATACCTTTTATAGTTTTTACAGTTTCCCTGAGGAAACTTTGATACTTTTATAGTTTCCCTGAGGTTAACATCTCAGATAGCCATGGCACATTTGTCAAAACTAAGAAATTAACATCCATTCATTACTATTAATTAAATGACAGACTATATTCAGATTTCGCTAGTTTTTTAGAATTATTCATGTCCTTTTTCTGTTCCAGGATCCAATACAAGATACTACATTGCATTTAATCATCATGTCTCCTCAGTCTTGTAGTTTCTCAGCCTTTCCTGGTTTTCCATGACCTTGACAGTTTTCAAGAATACTGGTCAAGTATTTTGTAGAATGCTCCCCAATTCAGTTTCTCTGATGTTTTCTCATGATTAGATGCAGGTTGTGGGTCCATGGGAAGAAGACTATGGACATGAAGGTCCCTCCCCTCACATTATACCTGAGGGTACATGAAAGCAACAAGACCTACCCCCTTGGTTATGGGAGTGTCCTTCAGGTTTCTCACTGTAGAGCTACTGGTTTTTCCTTTCATATGCTACTCATTGGGGGTGAGTCACTAAGTCCTGCCCACACTCAGGGGAGGGAATCAAGCTCCACCTCCTGGGGAGAGAAGGAGTGTGTCTGTGGATATTATTTGGAATTTTTCAGTAAGGACGATTTTTCCTTTCTCTCCCATTTATTTCTTTACGTATTCAATAGTGTATTTATTTCACTATGGTGTCACGGATATGTATTTTATTTTGCAAGGTTATAATATATTACTATCATTATTTATTTTGTCATGAAAACTGTCCCAGTTTTGACCTTTAGGATCTCTTTAAGCTTGGCTCCTGTGTCCTTTTGGCAAATCCCTAAACTCCTCATCCTTTTTCTGTACACTCTTCCTTACTTCTGACCCTAAGGTACTCTGGGTTCATCTTGTATTTTCACTACACAGCCGCACAATCATACATTTCTCTTAGAAGCCATGGTTTCCTTCATTTGAGAGTGATAGACTCCAAGATCTGGGCACTTGGATGTTCATTGTTTCTGGGGTACTGCTGCTTCTAAGCCCTCTCAGCAGACAAAGCTAGGGAACACATGGACGTATACTAACCTACACGTATATACATACTTGTCATTACTTCTATATCAATCCATCTGTATACATAAACATAAGTTCACAGGTTATCTCCAACTTGAACCCAGTGCAGGATTCAAGCTATGTTTCCATCCTTACTTATTTGAAATTTCTTTCTCCAACATTGAGAAACGTGGCTTCCCTTATCCACAACTTGTTTACTTACTCGTTCAACCCTAATGTATGTAGTTTCAGAATGTTAACCTATACCCCAGCACACTGAGTGTAATATACCAATGTTCTTCTTCTTTTGGGTAATGTAAGCTTTTTGGAAGGATAAAATATACATATAAAAGTATACAAGTCAAAAGTGTAAGGTTTGCATTTTCACAGAGTGAGTACATTCTGTTAACCTACATCCAGATCAAGAAACAAAACATCACCAAATTTCCAAAAGCTCCCGTGGCCTTTTGCCAATCACATCTCCCCACAAAGAGAAAGCACAAGTGTGGCTTCTCATACCATAGGTGGGTTTGGGCTGGGTTTGAATTTTATAAACATGGAATCACACTGTATTGTGTCTGCTTCTTTGGTTTGACACTGCTTAGGAGATCCTTCCCTGTTGTTACAGGTTCATTCATTCCATATGTCCTACTTTCTTATGATTATATCATGAAATATTTTTCTTGGTCTTAGCTATTTCCCTACAATATGACTTTAATGTCTATATAATATTTTATAGTATGATTATACCGTAAACTCTTTAATCATCCCCATATTGTCGGTTATTTAACTCTCCTCCAGTTTCTACATTACAGATAATGTTGGCCAATGATACTTTAAGAAGACTGATAGGATTCTAATGGCTCAAAATCAGTCAGACCGCATATGGAGTTCTGCATTCCATTCTGGCCTTCGTGGTGAGGGCACATCAGAGACGCTTATGAGGGTAGTGAGGATTCTGAAAACTGACTTACGAAGCTTAGCTGGTTGAACAGAGATTGTTTGGCATGGGGGAGTGCAAGTGAAACACTGTTTGAAAAGGGAGTAAACTTATTCTGTATTATAAAGTTTTAGTCCTCATATTTAACTTAGAGAGGGCATTTTCCCCCCTAGTATAAGGAAGGTGACCAATCACCTGAACCAGGACACATCGGAGGGTGAAAGAAGCACCAGTCATAATTACACCCCAAAACGGACCTACACTGGGGATCACCCAGGCACATCAGGATGCTGATCATCCCCCTGGGAACGGGAAAGTCTTTCCTCATGAGCAGAGACTGACTGAGAAATGGAAAGGTTGACTCACAGTGCTGACTCTCCATTATTTAAGGTATATTGTATTGTTAGGCATGAATGTGCAAAGATTCCCTGCTTGGGGTTGGAGCCTACTGGATGTTACTAGCACCAGATGATTTCCAAGTTGCCAGAAGGTCATCAGATGACATTCTAGCTCTAAACACCCATAATCCAACTTAGAAAGTGATCATGTGCATTGCCGAGATGATTAAATGAGATTCCCATTTCTTTCTTCCAGGTCCTGATGGTGCTCAAACATTGTGTGTGTGAGCTAGGAGGAGAGGATGATGATGATACAAAGGTGCTCAGTGTTAAATTCAGTGCTCTGTGTTGGTTAATGGAAGATTCCATCGGAGGTGCTGAGAATTCTAATGTCTTACGCAGGTTACACCAGTTAGACATTTTTAGTTTTAAGGAACAAGTCACTGTGGCTAACATAAATAAGCCAGATGCTCATCTATATAGTGTCCTTGAACTCCATGAGGGATCCCTCTTTCTTGATAAGAAATTTTGCCCCATCCCTTTTAAAACTTTTTTGTTTTAGGAGTGCTTCATTCTTCTCTCTCTGCATAGCTGTCTCTGCTTTCCAGTGTATGTGATGGAGAGGGAGGCTACCATCAGCATCTCTCTTCAGTTTAAGAGACCAGTCCAAGGAGATGAACTCTTCATGTCAAACCCATGTCCCCAGGAAAGGGATTCTGGTTGATCCAATCTGGGTCAGTAACCAAGCCCTGGACCATTAGTTTGGATCCAGAGATGCAAAACCAAGTTGCTTATGTGCATCTACTTGGAACAACCTCATTATTGGGATGGGGTTTCTAGGGAGAATACTCCCTAGAAATCTTTGTGAGATGAGAAGCTCCCCAGAGGTCCACAGCAAATCTGAGGTATAGCCAGAACTAGAGCACAGTTCTCCTGACTTCCCAAGCAGTGTCAGTTTTTCTTCAACACCTTTACTCATGTTAGGCCCTGAATTAAAGACAACTTGACTTGCTGTCTTGATCAAACTCAAGGGAGGGTGACATCTTATCCCAAATCTTGGAAATAAATATGAAATTACAGTTGGGTATGGAAGGGAGATGGAGGTTTGAAGGTCCCTAATAATTCCCTGGATTTAAAGTTCTCCTTGGTAGATCTGTGGCGCTGAATTATCCATCCAGCTGTGTTACCCTAATTCTCTAAAGACATGGAACTAAAACCCAAAAGCTAATCCCTTAATGGGATTGACCTTAAAATGCAGCAGATTTTCAGAAATGATTGGAAAATCTTTTCTGAAAGGAGAGCTGCCTGGATCAGATTCTTCAAGGAAGGAAAGCAAAGCATACTTCCCTGGTTCAGCAGGGAGAAAAGGGAGGGGTGGGTGCAGATAGGGAAGAAACAATGCTTAGCAGCATTTCCTAGATTCCTGATTCATAGTTTCCCTCTGATGTCAGGAATGGAGCATCCTTTTCTCCTCTGGCAGTTTGGTTATGGCACTAAGAAATTCAAGATAAATGGGACGCTCTGTGAACAGACCCTGGAACAGCTGGACATTGCTGGACACAACTGCAATGGTTGGTCAAATGGGGACATCTGGTTCATTTCCCCAGAGGTTTAGCAATGGCAGGAAGGCCAGTAAAGATAATCCAATTGCCCACTGCCAGGCTGAGCTCCCAGGAGTCCAAACGCTGGGCTGGGAGGTTGGGTTTCTTCCATGGGAGAAGAGGAGGGAGAGTGGCAGGACAGCCAGCTGTACACCTCAGCCTCTCTCGCCTGCAATCCTGGGTCCATGTGACCATGGGAGACGACCTTCCAGGAAAGTTGGGGGATTGCCTGGGACAATTTGGAAGATTTTTCACATTTGCATTTTGGGAGCATACCAATGGCCCCCAATGAGAAACTAGAAATTCATCATCATAAGAACGTCCTAGCATGCAGTGTGACAGGTATTTGTTCTATAATGACCAGGTGGCAGGACTCTTAGCTAGAGGTTAGAAAACTTAGGATCAGGGCTGTTTTATGTCATGCAAGAGTGCAGTCTTGGGCAAAAGACTTACGTCTCTTCTGGAACTCAATTTTCTCAGCTATAAAATGATGTCAGTAATACCTGCTATCAGGACTGTCATGAACATTATATGATATCATGGGCATGGAGAAGTTTGCTAGAAAAACCTGAGCCATTTTGGTGGCAGATGATCTCATTTAAAATACAGCTGAGTGTCAGTTCTCCATGGTGACAGGCAACGCAGAGAACTGAAACCTACAGAAGATTCAGATATCTCCATTTTAGCTTCTAGTGTCAAACTGTAAAAATCACTTAGCTCTTTTTTATATATATAAAAAGAATATATAGGCAATAGTACATGTTGGACATCCATACCTTAATTTCCACTCAGAGGAAATTATCAATGAATAATAAGCTGACTAGAAGATCACAGAGGAAAGGTGTGATCTAATGATTAGATTTAACTGACTGAGGTTCAGAAAAGGGACCAGATTTTGGCTACAAGATCATAATTTACAGCAGGGCTTGCCATCACGTTCTCATGGGCAAGTGATTTTTGGTTCTAACACTCTGCAATTCCCTAAGCTGAGACTAGTAAGAGGCCAGTAACGAAGTAATTTACTAGCATTTTACCTTGGTTTCTTAGCATGGCCCTAGTCACCTCCAGACCTCAAAGGGAGGACTCTTGAGAAAAATGCCCAGGAGCATTGTCCAAGAAGTTACAGTAAATCACCTTGGAAGTCAAACCAGATGTGTGTGGAGGAGGGTGGATGAAAGCCTTTGGAGGGGAGAGCAGGGGTCATTTGGCTGTGGTGCCCTGGTCTGCAGAAATGCCCACAGAGTATGGGCACTGGAGAGGGAGAGGCAAATGACAAAACAGGGTGAAGCCACAAGGGCGTCTTTGAGAAGAGAGAGCGTGACATGAGGAAGGACTCTTTTATGTAGCTTGTTCCATTTAGGGCATATTTTTCAGCAGAACCATGAGTCAGAAGGAAAAGGGTCTTTTCTAACCTAAAAATAAAGCCATAGGGGCAGCAATCAGGGGAGGGTTTGTGGCTTGACCTTTTCTATTTCTGAATGTGTGTGAAGCATGTGTGTTGTGGGGGAGGAGGAAGTGGGGTGGACATGAAGGAGAGCCAAATCTCCAGCCCTGATCCCAAGAAGTTATGTTGGTGAAGTGAGCACTTGGTGGCAGCGGTGGTTAGCACCATACCTAAAACTAAAAGCCAGAATTCCAATCCTGGCAGTCTCTGGTTTGCTAAGGTTCCAGCATCCTAAATCTTCATCCCAAATCTACTCTACTGTCCATCCCTCAGCCACAGTGCATGCACACAAGCACCCAGCCCCTTCACAGGTGTGCTGCCAAATTTTGATCCATGTCTAAAACTGACTTTGCATTCACTGAGGATGCATCCTACCCTGGTGATGTCCATCTGAACTGAGACATATCACAGGATGGGAAGCATAGCATGAGGACAAACAGTCATCACAACATGCAAGAAGTCTGCTCCTGGGTGTCAAAGAGCAAACCAGGGCAGAGAAAGCAACACAAGGTTAGTGCAGTCATGGGGGATAAAACTCAATCCCTTGTAGTATACAGCCCCCAAATCCAGTGAATGAATTTCTGCCCCAAAGACAAAAATGGCTGGAAACCACAGTCAAATGACTTTGCAGATAGGTGCAGAAAACCCTTGAGCCATATCCTCTTTACCTTCCCCATCTCCTGTGCTTTGTCATCAGAAAGCAAGCATTTGTCTGTGATCCCCACAGTGTGTAGTATCTCACAGAGGCTTAGAATTCCTGAGAATCAATGAAGACAGGGAAAAGAAAGAACAAGAAGAGAACACACTTCACTGTCTTTCCCACTCACCATGCTATGACTACTCCCCCCAACCACCTCGTGCTCTTCCCTGCTCCTAACCGACCCCTCTGGTTCCTCTGGATAAATCCCACCCATCCTGGAAAGGCCAGTCCCATCCACCTCCCCATGGAAACTTCCCCCAAATGCTCCATCCCACACTGCTCTCTCCTTCCTCACAGTGCCCCCACACAAACACTCTATGCCACTCAGTGCTAGCGCTTACTGATCGGCTATTCTGTTGTCTGCCATTGTTTGCACATAGGGGGATTTGTGACCCTAATGAAGCTGGGCGAGAATGAGGCATCAGAGCTTGGTCTAAGTCCCAGGCAAACACTTGCGCTCTCTACAACACAGCCTCCTTGCCAGTAAAATGGGGTTAATCATATCCCTCTCATGGGATTCTTATGAGAAGGAAATGAGGAGAAGTTTGTAAAGGACTAAGAATAATAGCTGAAACATACAAACTATTTTAAAACACTATCTAGGAGCGCCTGGGTAAGGCAGTCAGTTGAGCATCTCACACTTGGTTTCAGCTCAGGTTATGATTTCAGGGTTGTGGGATCAAGTCCTGCATTGGGCTGTATGCAGAGGGAGAGGGACAAGCTCTCTCCTCTGCTCCCCACCTCCAAAAAATAAGTACAATCTTTAAAAAAAAATAATAAAAATGCTGTCTATTGGTATGAAGAGGGTAGAATTTGTTTAGATCCAAGACTCTTCCCACATATTGCCCCTCAGCACACTTGTATAATTACTGGTCCAAAAATACAGGTGAAATAGAATTACTATGTGGACTTCAACGGAGGGGCAGGTCCGGCCACCGATGCAGAGCTGCGGAATGACTCTGTTAATATGGCATATTCCTCGGCCCCATTTACCCTCTCTCCCCACTCGGTGAGGGGTGAGAACTCTGACACTGGCCTGCTTGGCTGAGTGTCTTGGGAAATGGCCCATGAGTCAGAACATGAGCTCCCAGGGGCCTGGAGACCATGTGTTCCATGACCTTCCTGGGGCCTCTTCCAGCCTCACACTCCATAAATCTGGATTTTATTGGTATGGGCAATGACTAGAGATGCTCCCTAGTGAGGCGATGCCAGGAGCCCTGCCCAGGAGGGTCTGTCAGCGCCTGTGATGAAGTAATCGGAGGGGGACAGCTGTGTCTCTCCTGGTAAACAGATGAACTCAGTTAACAGCCTCATCAGCAACCACAAGAGGGAGAGAAGCCACCCTTGAGGCGGTCTCACTCTCTGGCTAGCACATCAACCAGCATATCCATTCCCTTCACATCGCACACAGGAAAGCCAGTGTCCAGAGAGGTGAAATAATTTTCCTATACTTGCTCCTAAAAACTCAGACCTAAGACAACAGCCTTCCAAATCCCATTCCACTGTTCTAGACAAGAATAAATTTGACAGAATCAATAAAACACCTCCAAGCTTGACACTGCATGTGAGACCCCGGGAGCCAGGGAGCATTCCCAAAGTCACGCTATCCAATTTCTCACTGCTTAGCAGAGGAGATTGGTCCCCCAATACAGGTGACATGTTGGGTGCAAAGAGTCTCAGATTTGGACTGGTTGATTTGCACCATGACTGAGGCAGCTGGCTGTTTCTGAGCTTTTGTTGTTTCTCTGTTGAGTGGGGAGAAAAATTTATGGCCTACTGCATCTGAAATTTTTTTTTTTTTAAATCAGTGAATCCCTCAGTAACTAGTAGGAATACCTCAGTTTCTAATAGGAACTCAAAAAATGTTAAATGAATCCTGTCTGCTTGAAAATGTTCTGATTGAGTTTACATGCCCCCAAGAAAGCCCATGGAGAGTTATAGTCAGACCAGTTCTGCGATGCCAGAGCTTGATTTTTGGGGAACAGGTACCAGGGTGGGTGAGTGCGTATCACTGCCGCATTCAAGAGGAGAGGGAGGGAATATCTAGTCTTTTTCTCTTCGGGGGTCTGGAGGGTGTTTTATGGTTACTGAGACCTGGATTGCAAGAGGGGAGTTTCCTATTTCCTTCTGGGAAAATTGCTTAATCTCACTGAGCCTCAGTTTCTTATTCTGTAAAGAAATGACAATAATTTTTTTCCCTTATTGGGAGGCAGTGAAGATTAAACGAGACAATGCACTTTGTAAATTGTCAAGTGCAGTGACAATGTGAGCCATTATTACTCTATTTAAAGATGACGGTCAATGCAAACAGAACCATTTAAGCTGATATTTTTGATGGACCTGTTTTTTTTTCCAGGGTCTTTTGGAAAGATTCAGTGCTTCCCAGAAAATACGCTAAGGCTATGGCTGCTCCCGCATGTCCAAACAGCACCCGACTGCCAACTGTGCATTATACCATTAGGGTCTGCTCTGCAGAATTCCTGGCTGTACCTGGTTGCGGTGATCCCCACAAGGGGGAGGTAGTGGAGTGCTCATCTGAAAGGAGCAAGTGAAGGTATGTGCAGCATTTCCTGCTGGGCCCTCTCCACTCTAATGGCTTTCCTCCTGGTTGCCCCAACCATATCACTTTGGATGGTACCCATGGGGACAAACAGCCAGAAGGTGGATGCTCTTTTCCCTGCCTCTTCTTCCTCCTCCCCCTCCTGCTTTCTCCCTTCTTTACTAACTTGAACATTTTAATCAATATGGCACTTCTCCAGGGTCTCCATGCTGTCACTGCAATTTGCTGTGGTTCAATGGGTCAATTTTCTTTTCCGTTCTAGTGGGAAACAGAATCATTTCCATGATAGGGGCCGACGGGTCCAGAGAGGCCTCCACACAAAGAGCACTATGAAGAAAGGAGACAGCTGGCTGAAAAGAGAGAAGGGATTTGGGGAATTGAAATTCCTTATGATATTGGACTTAAACGTGGAAAATTCGCTGCTCTGCATTGCTCAAATGCCTCTGAATTAGAGCAGAAGGGGTATCAGTTAATTTGTTAACTCTGGGAGAGATTCATGGCCCAGAGATTTATAGGATTTTTTTTTTTTTTTCTGACTGGTTATGACGTCCATTGTGCTTGGCATTGGTTTATACTCATCAATTTTTACAGTCTAGACTATCCCATTGATCCCTTTGCTGGCCATCCCTCTGCCTTCAGAAAAGAGGGCATTCAAGCCACTTCAGAGAAGGAGCTACCTCCAGTTACTTTCACTATCTCTTCAGGTGTAAGAACTGTGGACATCCTTGTGCTTGTGTTCAGAAAAGCACAAGATCAAGACTACAAGGCTGGGTTCTGGTCCCATCTCTCTCACCCACATGCTGGTGGCCCAGAAGCAGTTACTTCCCAAACCTGCCCCCCGCCCCCTGCCCCGAAACCCTCCTATTTCTCAGCTCTGGAGTGAGAGACAAGGTTTTGCCCTTTTCCTTAAGGTCAGTGGGGAGGCACCATGCAGTTCCAAGCATGGTTGTGATGGTTGGGTTTGCTCAAGGAGTTGTTGACAGAGAGGCTTGTGGTGGATGTTGTGTGGCTGGGAGAGTAAGTGAGTTGGCTCTATTGACAGCATGTCTCAGGGGCATTTCTGAAGTCTGTCTCTGCAAAATGACTCCTGAGGGGCACCTGGGGGGCTCAGTGGAGTAAAGCCTCTGCCTTCGGCTCAGGTCATGATCTCAGGGTCCTGGGATCAAGCCCCACATCAGGCTCTCTGCTCAGCGGGAGCCTGCTTCCCTTCCTCTCTCTCTCTGACTGCCTCTCTGCCTACTTGTGATCGCTGTCTGTCAAATAAATAAATAAAATCTTTTTAAAAAATGACTCCTGAACATTGGCTGAGGCTAAAGCTCTCTAGTCTTCATGTTTGACTCTTATAAAAGTCCAACTATCTCTAGGAGGAAGAGCACATGGCTCTCATCAGTCATCAACAGCAAGGACCATCAGCTGAGGCAATGACATTTCCAAGGAAGTTCTTGGGAAATTTGTGGGAACAGCTTTTTTTTTTTTTAAAGTACAGTGGTACCTGAATATTGGCCTGTTGAAATACACATATTTTTATACATTTTGTTTCTCTTATATCCAGTAGAGCTTTCATTGCTTGCATATTATGAGTGTAGGAAAATATAGGCAGATAGACTTGTTATAACAAGCGAGTGCTGGATCACCACACACTCATTAGGATGAACTGCTTTAAAAAGGCCAGAAAATGACAAAGGTTGGATATGGAGAAATTGTAATTGTGCATTGTTATGGTGGGAATGTGAAATAGGGAGGCCACTATGAAAAATAGTATGACAATTTCTAAAAAATAAAAATTAAAAATAGAATTATTGTCTGATCTAGCAATTCCATTTTAAGGTATATAATCAAAATAATTGAAGGCAAATTCTTAAAAAGATATTTATACACCAATGTTCATAGCAGCATTATTCACAACAGCCAAACAATGGAAGCAATCCAAGAGTCCATCAACTGATGAATGGGTAAGCAAAATGTGGTAAAAACATAGAATGGAATATTACGCAGCCTTAAAAAGGGAGGAAATTCTGACACGTGCCACATCAATGAACCATGAAGACATTGTGCTAAGTGAAATAAACCAGTCACAAAAAGATAAATACTGTGTGATCTCACTTACATTTGTCTCCTAGAGTAGCCAAATTTACAGAAACAGAAAGTAAAATGGGGTTGCTAGGGGCTAGGGGAAGGGAGAATTCATCATCACTGTCACAAGACAAGAAAAGTTCTGGAAATTGATTGTACAACAATGTAAACTGAATGTACATAGCACTAGGAAACTGTAAAATGGTTAAGGGGTAAAACAAAAAATGAAAAAGAGGTTAATTTAAAAAAAAGATAAAGAATAAAGCAGATTTGGGGTGTGATGGAGATAAGAACCATAGCCTTACCCCTTAGTGCAAATCAGTTAAAGCCAACTTCCTGAGAGGACAAGGTAGAAATGGCAGGAGGGTCCTGGGGCCTGAGGACAGCCTGATGGGCCCTGCTGGTGGGATAGCAGACACCCTCAAGCTTCACTAATTTCACTCTCTGGACTATGATGGAGGCTGAGACATTTACTTCCTTGCAGGTAGCTAAGGAGACTGTATCTCCACTTGGGTTATGGCTGTCCAGTCCTGGAGACAAGAGTGTGAAGGAGGTGAAGGTTGAAGATAAAAGCCCTGTGTTAGGGATCTCTGCCTCTTAAGATTATTTAGCATTTCCAAAGGATTATCTTATTTTCCTAGCTTGGTCCCGTAAAGGATAAGTATTGAGCTTGTTGTCTATTTATACCTTCTTCAGGCCTTTAATTCTGTTCAACTCAGTCATCTCAGTAGATAGCTTAGCACTCAATTCAAGTATATAATACTCGTTCTGAAGGGTTTTCCAGTTGAGAAGCACCATAGACAACATCTTGGCATAGATCCCACCAAGAGCAGTCTGAATCTGAAAGTAAATCAAATGGGTTAAATTATTTGGGAATCATGAGTGAGGAGAAAGACTTGTGAGACAGGGATGAGGGATGAACAAATGTGAGGGTGTACTCTCATGACAGCCATGCTTGATACCTAAGCCAGTCTATCCAGGAGGAGGAGGTAGAAAATGTATCCACCAACTCCTATGTCTCAGCTGTAAAGTTTTGCTGAATGTACAACAACTCCCTTGGAATTTCAGGTTAAATATGTAGGGTTATCTAGTAGATTCCTGGTGATTCATACCCCAGCTGACAGTGGGAAACCCCAAGGTGGGAGTAGAGAGGACACAGCAGGGGCGTGAGATGAGGGCTCTTGGGTTGTGCCTGATGGAATCATATGTATTTTCCACAGAACAAGTGATCAAAAGCTAAAGAGAAACAGGTGAGCCTGGGAGGATCTAAGATGCCTCAACCAATAAAAATGATAATTCTGTAAATAAAAAGGAAAGTTGGAACGTTCCACTTTGATTTTTTTTCTTCCTTAAAAAATATTTTATTTATTTATTTGAGAGAGTGGGGGGAGTAAGAGCAGTGGGGGAGGAGCAGAGGGAGAGTGAGAAGAAGGTTCCCTGCTGAGCAAGAAGCCCAATGTGGGGCTCGATCCCAGGACCCTGAGATTATGACCTAGAGCCAAAGGTAGTTGCTTAACCAACTGAGCCACCCAGGTGCTCCTTGAAGCCTTTTATTTTTAATCATAATCCTATCATATCACAAGAAATAAATTGCATCCTGCCATTCAACTGGTCCTATTTTTCTTTTTTACTCTTCCATGCGTTTGTTCATGTTGCACACTTTCTTATACGGGAGTATATCCTCTGCCTCCTACAGCTTTTAAGTGAGCATGTAGGCCTGGATTATCTCTAAATTACTACCTTATAACTCTAACTTTGCCATAATTCCTTGACACAGTTTTGTGTAGTCCAGATTGGTACTAGTATTAGATCTATATAGTAGTATTGGTATTAGCTCTGGGTATTAGTTTCTAAGCCAGTTTCCCCACAATCTGTTTCTGCTGCTTGCTCCAACATGAACTTTCTGTCATCAGACTTTAGCTCCCCACACTCACAGCCTCTTTCACGGTGTACCCCATATAAAACTACCACTGCTGTTGTCCTTTCTCCTTTCCCATCAGCTTGACTTCAATCTACTTTCAGAGTTTCACTCTCTAACAGATTGGTTCTAGAAAATGTTGTTTTTCCATTTTTAAGATGTTTGGAAGATGCTCTCTTCCAACTTCCCCTGGCCACCCATCTTTTCCTCCAGGTGATTGAGTTATATTAGTGCTAACTTCCAACACTTCTTGCCAGCCTTCCAACTGCCATTCTGGATAACCATTTCTCCCTTATCATTTTCCTGTTTTAGGCATCACCTGAAAATGGGTGTTCCTGAATCACAGTATGAGCCATTGGCATCTCAGTGTTCTGAGGATCTGTGTTGAACATCTCCCAGAAGAGCTAATCTTCCAGGTGAGTTATCCTCCAGGTGAATTAAAAGTGTTCACAAATGTGGACATGTATAAGTATGTTATGTATTTGTATATTTCTAGGAGTCTTGCTGTGTGACTGTGTGCCAAAATGACTTAATATGGTTTTTGGATTATCAATTTATCCTGAAAATGAAGAAAGACTGTCTAACCTTGGGTATCAATTATTTATTATATACCGAGAATTATTCTAGATACTTTCCATAAATTTACAGTATCATTATTTTTACAGAATAACACAAAAAAAGTAGTTGTTTTTAATCTTCATTTGTAGATGGGAAATCAAAGATCAAGGAAGCAAAATAACTTTCCTAAGTTCTCACAGCTAGTAAGTTACTGAATCAGGGTCCAACTCCATCTTATGTGAGGACATCTTTGCTGTGTAGCTTTGCCCATCCATTTGGGGAGGGGATCAGTTTAGGGCAGCCCATGTGATTTCTCCCAAATCGTCTGGAATAAGTGTTTGTGCCTGAACTACTGAGGGTTTTATTCAGCCCTCGTCATTGTGTCAAAGTCCTCAGGTAGAATCTCAGGCTTCAGTTCGGCATGAATAATACCATCAGTCATTTGGTCTCAGTTTGGGTGCATGCCCTTCTTGGGACGTTCAGCTGCTTAACCCTCTGCTTCTCCTCTTTAACTGGAGAAAGCTGATGAGCCAGGGAAGCTCCAGAGCTCCATTCTAGGACAGTTCCATCCTCAGAGAAGAGACTTGAGAACCCCCAGAAGGATATGCTTCAGGAGATGCTGATACTTCCTTTATAATATTCTCTTAGCATAGGGACTTTGGTGAGAACTATAAGATGCCAGAGTGGAGAAGGTATTCAGCAAAGCAAGCTATGTCAACACAGACAAAATCTGGAACGTCACCCCTTCCACCTCCCCACCCCTACCAATTTGCAATAAATTTAGCTGTTTCTATCTACTAATCTGTACCCACCACTAGGTTATGCATTATGAGTAAAATAAATGAAGAATTATAATAACAGGGTCCTGTTTGCAAATTTACCTAATTTGTTTTCTTCCTCCTTCCCTTTCATGTTCCCTCACTTCCTCCCTTTCTCCTCCATTTCCTCCCTCCAAAAAGGATGGGACCTTCTGTAGACAAATTCTTAGAGGTTTTGCAAACCCACTCAGTAATTACTTTTGCTTAATAAACCTACTCTGAGACCTTGAGGTTTGTGAGTGATCACACCTATAATCATTTTTAAGTCAGGAACTAATTGACTATATACAAGAATTGAATAGATGGATATCAAAATGTCATTTTTTAAAAAAGATTGTATTTGTTTGAAGGAGACAACATATGAGAGGGGGAAAGGACAGAGGAAAAGAGAGAAAATAATCAAGCAGACTCCCTGCTGAGCACAGAGTCAGACACAGGGCTCAATTCCAGCACCCTCAGATCATGACTTGAGATAAAGCCAGACCCTTAACTGACTGAGCTACCCAGGGGCCCCTTAAAATGTCATTTTTATAATGGATGAAACTGACTTCAGTAAGTTGTTGAGACACATAGACTCAAATGGACCTCCTCCCTCCCCAAGTATCTTCGTAGAATTATGGCTTGCGGAGTAGACTTGCCCAATATCACTGTTAGCAGAGTGAGGTTAAAGAGAGAAAAGGAGAAAGTCTACAATACGTTTAGTAGTTAATATACCAATTCCACTCAGGGAAGGGTCCAAAAAGGGCTTCGTTAAAGCTGGAGAGAAATACCAATCTATTAGTCAGTAAACATTTTATTTTATTTTAATTCAGTTAACCAACATTTGGTACATCATTAGTTTTTGACGTAGTGTTTAGTGATTCACTAGTTGCCTATAACACCCAGTGCTCAATAGATCATGTAAACATTTTACATGAAATAAGAAAAACAAAAGTTTCCTTCTGGGGTAGATAAATTCTCCAGTCAGTCTACCTGGGTTAACTTAAAAAGTGGTCCTTCTAGGTAAAGAAAATTAAAAATCTGAGCAAAACCAAAAACCCATTAATGTTTTACTGATGCTTATACTCTAATCCTCTTAAATCAGCATAGTTTATAGTCAATACAGTTCACTAATTTACAACATTTATTTCTCTCCTCTCTGTGTTATCAAGAGGACCTTTACCTTCAACTGATTGTCAAAGACTAATTCCCACGCCTTGAAGCCAAGAAGGTTGTCTTAGGTTTTAACTCTCTATAAAAACAAGTCTGTAAGTAAAAACCACCCCCAACTGTTGCACACTTCATTTGGTTCCAAAATACAGGTTTTCAGCTCATGACAAAACTATCTCTAACTTATGTTGTGGTCTTTTCCTCCACAGCAGTGGTCTCTGCCAGCAAAAGCATCCTGGATTTTATTTACCAATATCCTCATCCAGAAAAGAAAAATATCAGCTGAGTGGTGCTCTGAACTCTGTTAAACCACATTAGCTCAAGTGCTTCTGGATATTGTATTTTCTATTCTGAAGCCCTTGTTCCCACTCTCTGGTGCAGAAGAGTTCTTCTAGTTTATAAGGACTGTGAGGCCCCTGGGAAATAACTTTACAGACCGTTTTCTGAAGGGAGCATTTACCTCTGAAGGAAACCAGAGAGCAGCAGGGTGTTACTGTTTGGAAGGCTCGTGGTGGTAACAAGAAATCTCACCTTCAGAGGGACTGCTAACAACACCCCAAGGAAATATGCCTGCAATCCTTAAAATCTGGTACTTAGAAGGGGTCCCTAAGGTCATCTGCCTCTTTATTCCTCCCTTCAGAGGAACAGGTGTCTCTTGTTCTCTTTGACCTTCTGAGGAGATATTGAAAACCCTTATCTCTTAACTCATTTTGTCATTTCCATTAGGAAATTATTTTCAATGCCAAACTGTTTCTAGCAGTCATGTGGTTTTAAAGCCTGGGCATTCATGTAACCTATCAAACACAGGAACAGGAAATTTTCAAGGAAAACAAATTTCCCTGTAGCCCATTTGGCAGAGGAAAACAAATTTCCCTGTAGCCCATCCTGGTCTGGGCTAGTAATTGCAAAGCAATGAACCCCAAAAGTAAATAGAGTCCTCATTCAATGGAGATTTTTTTTTCCCCTTTAAACTACTCTGTTAAAAAGTCTGCAGAATACTAAGCAAGTTTTCTTCAACTATCTGCTCAATATTTTCAGCTAGTTTCCTTTAGTTGTAGGTCTTTTTCCCAATTATCCTGTGGTCCTTCTTATCTCCAGGTCAGCACTAGTCAACAAATGTTGCTGTCTGCATAAGCAGTATCTTTCCTAGTGAGTTCCCGAAGGCCACATTCATGTTGTTGTCGTTGCTGTTTCCTTATGGCACCTACAAGCACCTAGAACAGCCACTTGCATCTAACAAGGGCCTTATAACAATAGCATGGAGGACATTGGAGAAGGGAAAAATGAAGGGAGAGAAATCAGAGTGGGAGACGAACTATGAGAGACTATGGACTCTGGGAAACAAACGGAGGGTTTTAGAAGGAAGGGGAGTGGGGGTATGTGAGCCCATGATGGGTATTAAGGAGAGCACAGACTGCATGGAGCACTGGGTATCGTATGCAAACAATGGAACACTATATCAAAAACTAATGGTGTACTGTATGGTGACTAACAACATAATTTTTAAAAATGCTTCTTCAACTCAATTGTAGAATGAATACTAGATGTTGGCTTTAAACAAAACAACACGTATCTTCTGTAGGAAGTGTCTATCTAGCACAATTGGTTCCTTCCCCACCTCCACAGAGTGAGAACTGGTATTCAACATAGGGATCCTCTTTGGAGATCCTTCACCATCTCGGAAGGATTCAGCGGGATGCACTGTCCCTAAGGCAAAGAAATGCAAGAGCAGTGCAGGAGGAGCTTCAGGGATCACTTACTCCAATCCTCTTCCTTGGCAGGTTTGAAAACTCAAGTTCTGGGAGGGAACACCAGTTGGCTCAGGGCACCCAGCTGGTTAGCGGAAGAATCAGTAAATCAGACGCTCTTCCCCCGACTCTTTAGTGCAACGTTCTTTCTGCTGCACAGTGATATTAACTCATAATCGTAGAAAAATTTTCAACATGAATTAAAAGGAAAATACTATTCTGGCTATTAAGAGAACAAACTCTTCAGAATGTCTTATTCTTAATTATTCAATTTATTCAAAATTATACTGTTTTAACATTTTTAAAATACCTTAGATGTTCACAGTAAAGCTAAAAAAATAACCTCAGGACTGAATACCTATATTTAGATAAACTTCGTGACCAACCATGCCTCCCAAACACAATGACCAGTCAAGTACAAGCCTGCTCAAGCCCTGAGGGTCTGATCTTTTTCGCATTATAATAGGATTATAAAGTACTTAACTTCTGCTACCACTATCGCAACCAGATTTGCTTCCTCACCACAGAATCCCTTTTAGGGACAGCCAAAGGCCAGTGCATCTTAATCATTTATCACTTGTTTCTAGGGCTTTGACTTTGATCTGGGGATAATTCCTTGTGTCTGAAAGAGATATAAACCTTTTATCTAATCTGGGGAACGAAGTACAGAATCCAGCAGCTGGAAGTCCTGGGTTTATTTTTCTTAGGCAAATCCACGAATTCATCATCACTTCAAGGAAAAACAAAGAAGGGGTTTCAGGACGGAGTTCCAGCTGTCAACTACTCACTTACAAAAAAGGGGGAAAAAGGCTGCCAGGCTGAAGAAGTGTTGGTGATCCAGATCCAAACAGAGGGGAAAGAGGCATTTCTCATTGTGAGCCACTGGCAGGGCTGTGAGCACCTTCTTCTCCCTGGTTACATCTCCAGGAACCATGGTCTGCTCTGGGCCTCCGACCTTGGACTCCTGAGTTTTACAGAGCTTAATTTAGCAAGAGGGAGTAGAGGTTATCAGCCTGACATCTGATTGCCCTTCTGAGTAGGGTTTGTGGAGCTTAAGTCTTGGATGAATGAGAAATGCATGCCCTTCAGCTCCATTTAGAAGCTGCATGTATTTACCCTGCGACAAAGGACTACGGACTTTTCTTGACCTTTAATGGACAGATAGATTCAGTAACTGAAGTTGAGTTCCGGCCAAGACGATGTATCATCATTTCTGTTATTACTGATTTTTATAAATATAATTCCCCTTATGAATTTATAGTTAGCTTTATGCTCATGGAATGATGTGCCAAGGCACTATTTTACCCATTGCTTCAAATGTGATTGATTTAAAATACCTATTTTTATGAATAGAGAGTTGGCTTTTGACCCTTGGGTGCTACTCCTACCCTGAGTTTACATTTACTTTTGTAGAATTCTACCTGTATTTCAATGGAATTTGCTCTCCTTTGTGACCTTGAAGGCTGACCATTGCACGTGACATAAATGAAGTGGGAGAATTGGGTTCAATTTTCTTTTTTTCTTTTTTTAAAAGATTTTATTTATTTGACAGAGAAAGAGACAGTGGGAGAAGGAACCCAAGAAGGGGGAGTGAGAGAGGGAGAAGCAGGCTTCCTGCTGAGTAGGGATCCCAAAATGGGGCTCCATCCCAGGACCCTGGCTGGGATCATTGATAGGGTCCGTGATCAAAGGAGAGAGACTGATACAAAGCGAAGGTCAAGCAAAGCTTTATTTCATGCCAAGCATCAAGAATCAAACTGACCGGTCGCGGCCGCCTCTTACAGAGAGAGCGACCCCTCCCAGCCTCACAGACTAACTTTTATAGAGTAAAGGCCATGTGGTTGAGCCTGGCCACACACAGGTGGCCAAGGAGATTGTAACACACAGAGAAAGTTGCATAGTCATGCTAGGTCACACACAGGTGGCCAATTGAATTACAGTTCACCCTGTAGTAGCTATTTGAACCAGCCTATCACCTTGGTCAGATTTGGTGCCCAAAAGGCACCCAAAAGGTGGGGCCCACATTCTTTAGGGAGATAGTGATTGGATGTCTCCACCTGGCCTGACTTGTCCTTGCATTGGGTCTCTGTTATCTCCATGTGACCTGACCCGCCCTTGCATTTGGGATCTGTTATCAGACTGGTTGGCCATATTTTACTGATTTCCTGGACTTGCTTCTAAGTAAGTTCCTCTGGGTGGGGGTGAGAGGGCAGGGTCAGTTTAAGTTTTACTGCATAAACAACAAAATCACTGTTTAACAGAGATGGAATCGCTCTGGCTAAATAGGCCCTTTACAATCATGACCTTTAAAAATGACCTGAGCCAAAGGCAGACACTTAAAGACTGAGCCACCCAGGTATCCCTGGGCCCAGTTTTCTGCTCGTTCTTTGTACTGCCTTTTTCTATTTTCTCTGTATTTTTATAAAGTGTTTTGAAATGTACTTCCTCTAATAAGGGAATGTAATAGGACATTTGACTTTTTTAGAGAAATATAACCAAAATCCACATAGACAAAAGTGCAAGTAAATATTGATGACCTATTATTAAGGTCAACTTGGGATTTAATGGTTAATAATTGATGCACTTATCTTGCACTTTACCTAATCTTCAATAAGTATTTGCTAACATAGAAAGATTACAATGTTAATACACTTGTCATCTGACTTACAGTAGAACTGAGAACAGAATCTGAATATCTCTACTCAAATTTCATTAACTTTACAATATACTTCAGTTTGAGTAGACCATTTTCCACTGGTATTAAAGTGGGTTTAACTGATAATGATTCTAATTTCTCCCACTATCTCCCTGAGGGATATATGCCCTCAGGTCCTATCTCCCCAGCCCACTTTATCAATTCTCAATGTCTCCCCATCACAGAGCAAGCAGAAACATCTCAATGATACTAGCCATTTGGTAGACCTTGTAGGATCTCCATAGCTATCTAAAAAAACACATTCTGGGGCACTTGGGTGATTCAATCTGCTAAGTGGCTGCCTTAGGCTCGGGTCATGCTTTGGGATCCTGGGACTGAGCCGCTACTTCTCCTTCTCCCTCTGCTCATGCTCTCTCTCTCTCTACCTCTCTCAAATAAATAATAAATAAATAAATAAATAAATAAATAAATAAAATCTCTTTAAAAATTAAAAATAATTTAAAAAAAATTCTTCTGATCCATGAGCATGTTAAAATGTCTATGGTGCCCAGAGCAATCTATACTTTCAATGCCATCCCAATCAAAATATCAATGGCATTTTTCAAAGTGCTGGAGTGAACAATCCTAAAATTTGTATGGAACCAGAAAAGACCCCAAATCACCAAGGAAATGTTGAAAAATAAAAATGTAGCTGACAGCATCATGCTGCCTGATTTCAAGCTATAGTACAAAGCTGTAATCACCCAGACAACATGGTACTGGCACAAAAACCAACACTTAGATCAATGGAACAGAATAGAGAGCCCAGATATGGACCCTCAACTCTATGGTCAAATAATCTTAGACAAAGCAGGATAAAAAATCTCCAATGGAAAAAAGAAAGTCTCTTCAATAAATGGTGCTGGGGAAATTGGACAGCTATATATAGAAGAATGAAACTCGACCATTCTCTTACACCATACACAAAGATAAACTCTAAATGTATGAAAGACCTCAATGTGAGACAAGAATCCATCGAAATCCCAAAGGAGAACATAGGTAGTAACCTCATGGACATAGGCCACAGCAACTTCTTTCAAGACATGTCTCCAAAGGCAAGGGGAACAAAAGTGAAAATGAACTTTTGGGACTTCATCAAGATAAAAACCTTCTGCACAGCAAAGGAAACTGTCAACAAAACAAAGAGGCAACCCACGGAATGGGAGAAGATATTTGCAAATGACACTACAGATAAAGGGCTAGTATCCAAGATCTATAAAGACTTCTCAAACTCAACACCCAAAAAACAAATTATCAAGTCAAAAAAATGGGAAGAAGACATGAACAGACACTTCTCCAAAAAAGACATACAAATGGCTAACAGACACCTGAAAAAGTGTTCATCATCATTAGCCATCAGGGAAATTCAAATCACAACCACATTAAGATACCACCTTACACCAACTAGAATGGCAAAAATTAACAGGACATGAAACAACAAATGTTGGAGAAGATGTGAAGAAAGGGGAACCCTCTTACACTGTTGGTAGGAATGCAGGTTGGTACAGTAACTTTGAAAAACAGGGTGGAGTTTCTAAAAGAAATTAAATATAGAGCTACCCTAGGACCCAGCAATTGCACTACCAGGTATTTACCCCAAAGATACAGAAGTAGGGAAAAGAAGGGCCATATCACACAATGTTCATAGCAGCAATGTCCATATACCCAAACTGTGGAAGGAGCCAAGATGCCCTTCAACAGACAAACGGATAAAGAAGATGTGGTCCATATATTCAATGGAATATTACTCAGCCATCAGAAAGGATGAATACCCACCATTTGCATTGACATGGATGGAATTGGAGGGGGTTTGCTAAGTGAAGTAAGTCAAACAGAGAAAGTCAATTATCATATGGTTTCACTTATATGTGAAACATAAATAATAGCATGGAGGACCTTAAGAGAAGGAAGGGAAAAATGAAGGGGGGAAATCGGAGGGAAAGATGAACCATGAGAGACTATGGACTCCGAGAAAGAAACTGAGGGTTTTAGAGCAGTGGGGGTTAGAAAAATAGGTTAGCCAGGTGATGGGTATTAAGGAGGGCACGTATTGCATGGAGCATTGGGTGTTATACGCAAACAATGAATCATGGAACACTACATCAAAAACTAATGATACACTATATGGTGACTAACATGACATAGTTTAAAAAAAAAAAAAAAAGTAAAATAAATAAATAAATAAAATACATTCTTCCAGACATGCTTCAGTGGAGTATAGCAGGATGTTATATTAGAATGAACACTGGATGCAAAATCAAATAGATATGAGTTCAAATTTTGGTTCCCCACTTACTAATTTGGTGACTACATAAAAATCTCTGTATACAAATTCTTAATAAAATGTTAGAAATATTATCTAGTTATATATAATGTATATATTATGTTGACTATGAACTAGAACTTATTCAGGAAGGCAAAATTAAGTTAACATTAAAATTCCATTAATGTAGTTTACCGCATTAATCTACAAGCATCTCCATAGATGCAGAAAAAGTATTTCACAAAATTTAACACTTATTCACATAAACAAAAGAAGCATACCTTTCAATAACCTAGGAGTAGAAAGGAACCTCTGCAATCTGATAAAATCTCTGAAAAACCTGTAGCTAGCAGCATATTTTACAGTGAATTATTGAATGCTTTTCTTCTAAGATAAGGATAAAAACAAGGATGTTTGTTTCCACTACTTTTATTCAACATTGTACTAGATGTCTCAGCTTATGTGATAAGCCAAGACAAAGGAATAAAAAGCATAAAGAGTAGAAAGGAAAGAAGTCAAACTCTTTTAATTTACACATAAAATGATTATATGTATAGACAGTTTGAAGAAGTCAATAAAATACTAGAAATAGTAAGTAACTGTAAAAGATGGAGGAATATGTAAAAATAATTTTATTTCTGTATATACCCCCCCACAAAAATCCTGGAAAGTAAAAAAAAAAAAAAATTAAATATGGTTTACAAAAGATAAAATAAAATATATAAAATACTTAGGGACAAATTTCATGGTAATGTATAAAACCTCTGCATTGGCACATCTGGGTGGCATAGTCAGTTAAGCGTCCAACTCTTGGTTTCACCTCAGGTCATGATCTCAGGGTAGTGAGATCAAGCCCCTCACTGGGTTCTGTGCTGAGCATGGAGTCTGCTAGAATTTCTCTGTTTCTCTCCTTCTGCCCCTCCTCTCCCCCTGCACATTCATGCTCTGTCTCTCTCTCTAAAACAAAGAAATAAATCTTAACACAAACAAACAAACAACCAAAAAAACCACTTCATTGAAAACTAGAGAACAGTGCTGAAATAAATTGAAGAAGACCTAAACAAATGAAGAAATATCCCACATTCATGAATTAGAAGACTCAATATCAGTAAGATGGCAACTCTTCCCAACTTGCTTAAAAGAATCAGTGAAATCTTAGCAAAAATCTCAGGAGACTCATTTTTGTAGTAACTGACAATTTATTATAAAATTGATATGTAAATACAAAAAACTAAATTTTCCAATGCAATCTTGAAAAAAACCAATAAAAGTTGGCAGAGTTATACCACCTGATGTCAAGATTTGTTATAAAAGTACAATAATGAGGAGAGGGTGATAGCGACATAAGAATTGACAAATAGATCAATGGAACACAATAAAAAGTCCAGAAATAAAACCATCCACATGTGGTCAATTACGTTTTTGACAGTCACCAAGACAATTCAGTGGAGAATAGAAAGTCTTTAAATAAATGGTATTAGGAGAACTAGATTCCATATGGAGGGAAAAATGAACTTCAAACACTAGCTTACACCAAACTTAGAAATTAGTTTAACATAGATCATAGAACAAAATGTGAAAAGTAGAACTATAAAACTTCTAGAAGAAAACATAGGGGAGTATTTTACTACTATGGCTTAGGCAAAAATTTCTCAGAAGAGGACAATAAAAACATCAAACCATAAAAGAAAAAAAAAGGCAAGTTAAAAATTTCTTCTTATCAAAAAATAGCACTAAAAAATGGAAAAGCAAGCCACAGACTGGAAGGAGATGTTCCCAATACATCTGACAAATAACTTCTATAAAGAATGTTGAAGAAGTCCCACAAATCCAGTAATAAGAAAGACAATTCAATTGTTTTTAAAAGGGCAAAAAAAAAAAAAAAAAAAAGAAAGAAAAAAAGAAAAACCTTGACCATACACTGCATTAACATGTATAAAACATCCATAAGAAGGTGCGATGGGGCTCAACATCGCTAGCATTTAGGCAAATTCAGTGAAAACCACAATGAGATACTATTTCACATATGAGAGCGATTAAATCTGAGAAGACTGACAATACCAAGTATTGACAAGGATGTGCAGGGACTGGAGAGCTCCAATATGGTGGGTAGACTCGGAAAATGGTACACCTGCTTTGGAAAACTCCTTGGTATGCTCTTTTGAATTACTCCTGCACCTTCCCTGTGCCCTGCAATTCCACCCCCAGATATTTACCCAAAAGAAATTCACGCATATGCACAATAAGACGAATAAGACAGCTTAACACAAGAAGGACTCTCAGATCCTCCTCTGTCCCCTGAAAGCAGGAAATAAATCTCCCATGCGAAAGATAGCATCTCTGTACCAGGAGGAGAGGAGACATCCTTCACCAGTGATAGGAAATTTAGAGTCCAGAAGTACTAATTTACTACCCCAGCCTAAATTCTGTTTAGAATTCCTTACTAACTGAAGCTCGGAAAGCTAAATTTTCTTTGTCTTGTCAGTTCCTCACAGATTCATTGTTTCTTTATCTAAAAAGTATAAAAACTCCCTGCCTTGGTCATCTCTTTAGATCTCAATTTCATAACTAGGTCTCTGTGCACATGTAATAAAACTTTGTGCGTTTATTTTATTTTATTTTATTTTACTCCTATTAATCTGTTTCCTGCAAATTTAATTCTTAGTTCAGCTGGAAGACCTTGAGGGTAGAGAATTTTTGCTTCCCTTCAGATGAAAGAGGCCAAATGCAAGAGTGTAATCTGTAGGGTTAGATTTATATGAAGTTCAAGAATAGGTTTTATGGGCTGAATTGTGTCTTTCCAAATCCAAAAATATAAGTCCTTACCTCTAGTCCCTCATAACGTGCCTGTCTTTGGAGACGTGATTGGACGTGACTGAGTTAAAATGAGGTTATTAGGGTGGGCCTAATCCAATCTGACCCCTGTTCTTGTAAGAAGAGATTAAGAAGCACACACACAGAGGGAAGACCAAATGAAGACACAGGGAGAAGACAGTCATTTGTAAGCCGAGACAGACTTCAGGGGAAAAAATCAACCCTGCTAACACCATGATTTTGAACTTTATCTTCCAGAATTATGAGAAAATAAGTTTCTGTTGTTTAGGACATCCAGTCAATTTAAGACATCCGTACTATATTATGGCAGCCCTAGAAAATTAGTACAATAGGCAAAAATAACAAATAATAGAAATCTGAAGGTTGGTTGACTTTTGGGGAAGAAGTTTGACTTGAAAGGGACACCAGGAAACTTTCTTGGGTGATGAAAATGCTCTACATCTTGGTTAAAGCTTGTGTGTTTAATTGTCAAAATTCATTAAACTGTATTCCTGATATAGGTGCATTTTATTGTATATAAATTATACAGAAATTTAAATAGAAAAACATCTAAATTCATTTCCATTCCAGCATTTCAACTGAACAGAAGAACAATAACAGCCTAACTCTTACAGGTTTTTGATAAAATAATACCTGCGAAAAACCTGACCTGATGCTTTGCACATAGTAAGCTCTTAGGGTCTGTTCAATAAGAACCTGTTCCATATTCTGGCTTCTTGTTCCTTTGAAATATTCTCTTTCTGGAATTTTAGTGAAAAACATCAACATCAGCAAACCACATTACTTTGTTCTTTTACCTGCTAACTCTACTTTCTGTTAGAGGCCTCTTTCTCCTTTCAGTATGTCCTGGAATATTCCCTAAGTACCATGTAGCAGTGACAGCATCCCACCCCTGCTGGGCTTGCCCTTCCCCTGGCAAGTGGCTCTGATTCCATCCATGAAAGAATTTCACACATTCTCCTGATGGCCATTGATCCCTTTCCAGTATGAATGTCACCCTGGAAACTGCCCCAAGAGGGGTTTGTTTTCAAACATTCAGGACTGTGGCTGCTGGTCTTGCCCACATTCATTTTCCTCTGCGGGGGGGTGGGGGGGATAGGGGGAGCTTGCCCCTTCCTCCTGGGTCTGTAGAGTTGTTTACTTAGGACCTGAAGCAAAGAACTGGTATGTAGTTGGTATGTTGTTGGTCACATTTGAAAGCCAATTGATGGGAGAGTCTGATAAACTTTGAAATAAATTTTTCACTGTGCACACAAAGTAGAGTATAGGACTGAAAGTTTCTGAATTCATCAGTAATATGGTCATAGAGGAATTCATAACCTTGTTCATATGTGTCTTTTTATGCAAGTCATCTGCAAATCCCTGGAAAACTTAGCTATGTTCGTGTGGGTAAAGGATGGGAAACTAGAACAAGATGACCAGAGCTAAAACATTGTCTAGAAACCTGAGTGTCAGCCTGGATGGCATCACAAAGTCTGTTTTGATATAACTATGTTCAAACACCTTCCTGCTTGTCACCACAAAAGATCTGAACTGACCTGGTCTTCCTAGTGATGCAGAACCTGGCCTTCCCACCTATATAACCTTGCTTCCTCTGTTATCCAGCATCTACCCTCTGCTCTTACAAGATATGTCTCTTTACTGTCTCTATGTGAGTTATACTCATTCCCATCCAAGGTCTATGGATGATCTTAGAGTTGGTGATATTCATGCAGGGACATATATCTGGGAGAAGGGTCAGGCTATACTGAGGAACAGATAGGCTCAGAAATAGCTAAAACTAGCTAAGTGCATTTTTGGACCCTGAAGAAGATGGGAAACAGGAGCTTTCAGGTTGGGCAATCAGGGAAAGTCCTTTCTTTTGCGTTCATCAAGAAAGCTTCATGGAGTACCACTGCTCTGAACAGCTCCAGGGGCATTATGCACATGGAATAAAAAGAGAGTTGTACAACACGGTGGCCTTTCCTTCACAGTGGAATGGGATTTTGAAAGCAACTTGAATGAGGGAAAAAGGGAAAAGGGGAGAAAAAGGAGAGATTATCCAAAGTATAGCTGTGGAACTAACTCACACATGAGCGAGAGAAGGTTGTCTTTTGGTGAAAAACAAATTCTTGCAACTTACCGTGATCAGAACATTTCCAGAGCCTTTCCTTTCTATTTCAGCCTGAAAATAAGACTAAAAAGAAGTTGAACAAAGTGGAATTGCTTTGCTTGGAGTAATAGAGCCCAAAAGATGACTCCAAAAAACATTCAAATCCATGAAAGGTCATTTTACAGATTCTGATGACCAGCTGTCTTCTAACTCCCATGGTTGCAAGATAAGTTTTTAACTCATGGCAATTCATGGCTCATTTTAGAAAGCTATTCTGCATGGTTGACCCCATGCCAATTTATTTATACCCTACTTAGTTCCATAAAAGGGTTTGAGGAAACAACATTTAGACTCTTAAACAACAAATATCACAAGAGATGCAGTCACTCACTAAATCATTGGCCATACTTGATGTCATGGCAGGAGATTTAGATAGTAGGTAAGTCTTATTTACTTATTTTGTAGGTGCAAAAACACCTCAAGAGATAAAGTAACCACACCTAAATCACATAACTGAATGGTTTTATTTTATCTTATTTTGGTACCCATGAACACCTAAAAGGTTCCTGAATCCCTTGAATTTGTGTGCAGAATATTGTGTGTATCTGCAAGTCTGCTACTCAGTGGTTTACCAATATATCTGTATTGGGTATTAAACATCCAGATGCCTCCATACTGGTTCCAAATCCTCCTGGTGACCCACAATCTCAGGTGTTCTGACCTCCTTCTAGGAACCCTCCAGATATCCCTGCAACCCAGCAAGTAGAGAGCCAGCATCTGACAGGGGACCTTCAGGACTCTGCTCAGTATTTGATATTTCAAAATTTATGGTGTGTGTGTGTGTTTGAAAATGCATATATGCACTTTCCTGGAGACCGAACTTATATAGGCTTTAATTAGGTTGTCCAAGAGGTCTTTGAACCCAAAATGATTGGGAACCATGGGGCCAGGATTATAATTCCACTATGACATTTGGCTTTATCCACAATGCCTAGTAGTAGACTAAGGTCTTTGGATTTACACATAGAATGCCTGGCCAAGATTTTCAAAAAGGGTTGAGCAAGCCAAGAGTTCAAAAATAGTTGGTACCGTAAGTTATTGTTCTTGTGGTCTTCTTCCACTGGAACTGTTGGGGGAGCATAAAGAGCCCCAGATTACTAATGAAGCATATTTGATCATATTTTCTTAGTAAACATTTATTTATATCTAAGCAAAGCCCCCTACAGCTATAGTAATATTATGTGTCTGGATTAAAAGGAAGTGAACATGGGCATGTTATCATAGCTAAGGTTCTGCATCAAAAGTCTGCCTGTCTTGTAGACTAACATCAGCACAAGCAGGATCCCAATTCAATACAATTAGGTTTATTTCAATACCTTTTGGGGTGTCAGAATGGAGAGGCTTAAAGAGTAAACAAACATTCATTGTACTTGAACTATGTGTCAAATCTTTAGCTAGGCTCTGCAAAAGGGTTCTGGAATCAGGCCTGAAAATAATCTGAGATTCATTTGGGCTACATTCCTCTTTTATGGATAGGGAGACTGAAGCTCAAAGTAGTAGTGACTTGCCAGATTTACTCAAAATGTAGGTGACAACTTTGAACCTCAAGTCTTAGTCTCTGGACGTTAAATCTAGTGCTTTTTGTCCATGATTTTTGGATGTTAAAGAGATGTAGAGGTTATTTGATATGAACTCCTCTTTCTACAGAGGAGAAAAAAGATTCATCAGGTTAAATGTAGCATATTGGTTGGGAAAAAAAATACAGACAGGATCTCAGTTTAGTTCTTCTGATGCTATGACCAGTGCCCTTTGTCATAGTCTAATGGATCTTGTTCTGCTTTGTTAGAATAACAGGGTTAGAGATATGAGAATCATGGGGACCCAAAGATGAGGAAGGGGAAAGAATGAGAGCAAGGTTCATTTATCAGTCTTAAAACTTTGCTTGAGGTGGGTCCTATCTGAGTTCTGACTATGCCATTAACAGTCTTGGGCAAATAACTGAGATTCCTTGAATCTTAGTGTTTTTCGCAACACTAGGGTAATACTTACATATCTCTCAAGCTTATCATAAATATTAAATATAATTCTTTAAGGTGTCTTGCATTATGCCTGGTGTGCAGCATGGACTCTTCCAACTTTAGTCCCCACAACTGTGTATTTCCTTCCCTCCTAACTTACCAAAATTAAGTTTATTTCCTCAAAAAATAGGTGCTGAGGAAGACACTTTAGCCAGGACACCTTTAGAGAGAATTGTCTGCTTAGAACTCGGTGAAGATTTGCAAAAAATATTGTTGTGGTGGTTAAACTTCCCAAAATAAAACCCTAAAAAAGGAAGCATTTTTGAAGCCACTTTATCAGCCCTAAAGAATGTACTTCCCTTTGATTTACTTCATCTCTAGGAATTTATCCTGAGTAAATAAACAGAAACATTATGTATGCTTACATTACATTGTAGTTTACGAAGGAAAACCAAGACTATCTAGTAACTGGATTGGAACCAATCTCACCGTAGTTTGATATTATCCATCATGGTGATCCCTATGGACAGCAATACTACACAACCTCTAAAGGTTGGGTTATTGAGAAGGGTTTATAGTTAAGTTGCAGAGTTTAAAAGATATGCTACAAAAAAGTATATTGTCTTATGATACCATTTTGTAAGTATATTTGTCTATTTACATATACATGGAAAAAGCTCACAGAAGATATGAGCCATATTGTTAACAGTGAACTGTCTCAGGGTCATTGGGTTATAGGTGATCTGTTGTGCCCTATTGCTGTTAGCTGGTGTGGCAGAGGGGGAGCTCTTCATTAGCCCCATGAACCCCATTTTCCTTCTAGGCTCATGGGAAAAATGATGTTTCCCGGCCTCCTTGCATGTCCATTGGCCATGGGATCAACTCTGGCCAGTGGGATATAGGAAAAGTAAAGTACTTATAGTTCTTACTTTAGAAAATCCAGAGCAATACTCTCTTTCTCTCTCTCTCTGCTTGTTGACTGGTCAGATGATACAGACATTCTAGCTGAAGACTCTGAGGCCCTGGGGACTACCGTGCAGCCAGAATGACGACTCCTAGATCCCTAAGTCACTGCTTGGAAGGGAGCTGCCAAAGACAGCCACCCACCTAGGTACATTTTTGCTCAACTTTGTGTGAGAAATACATTTTTATTCTGTCTATCTACTGCAATTTTGAGGTTGTCTATTATAGGAGCTGATGTTAATTGCCTTGACTAACACATGGCATTTAGGTTTTCTCCATTAAATGTGCATTATTTTGAAATTAGAAAAACAAGTTCTTAAAAAAGAATAACTGCTCTTCCCTCTTTTTCTACCTGACACCCTCTATTCTAAAGCATCCAAGAAGATCTATATCTTCAAACACCTGTGTGTGAAGGGATAATCACCCTCCTAGCCCTCTCCCGTTTCATTCAGAGACACAGTACCTGGAAGTATTTTGGAAAACTTGCCATTCCTTTGTATCTATGCAGGCACAGCTTTTGAACACTTAAGCTGTTTTACCAGAAACCTGGGGAGCAGAGCTGCAAAGCCACTGGCAGCTGATTCAAGGAAATCAGAGGCAGGCACGAGTCCTGCTGTTTGGCCTGGGGCCCAGCATATGGTTTTGGAAAAGAGGTATTTGCTATGGATAATTCTCACTCTGCAATTCCACTTAAGCCTCATGAATTGCTTGATGTGAACATGAAAGTGGTAGCTGGGAAACAACTGGGGCCTAGTGAAAAGTGATGCCAGCATGGCAGGTGGATTTCTACTTGTGCTGGACCAGCACTTCCACTGCCTTTCCCTTTCCAGGAGAGTAGACAGTCTCTTAGCCATTGGTAATGCACACACCTGAGGTTGGGACACATGCCCATTAGCGTCAGAATCAGGGCAGAAGATCAGGCCTTGTTACTTAGAAGCCCTGGCCTGGGCACCAGGAACACAGCCAGAGCATGGAGCACAGGTAAATGGACGAACTTACTGCCTATCAGACACTGTCCTGGGTCTTTGTCATGCATGTTGGCATTCACTCCCCTCAACAGTCCTGAAAGCAGGCATTATCATCCTCCTGTTACAGATGAGCACAACAAGGCCTAAAAGTTTACAGTCCTCGTTACAGTCAACACGTTAGCAGTAAAATTTGGCCACAGGTACGCTCTTTGGTTCTTCTCTTATCCTCCCCATTCCCTTAATAAGAATGATTAAAGTATTCAGCTAAAAGTCATAGGAGACATTCCAATTTTTGGTTTCAGGTTTTTAGGAGCATTAAAATATCTTCCTCTTATCTCACTTGTCTGTTCTATACTTTTATTTTTAATACTAGGAATTTGTTTGGATGTCTTCTTACTTTTGCCTTTTGCTTCATTCCTTTTATTTTCTCCAGACCCGCATTAGACTAGGACTAATTGAGTTACCTCAAAACCTGAGTACAGGTACACTGGCTGCCCCATTGTGCCCTGGAGTCAGTGTAGACCCTGACTTTTGAGATGAAATTCTCACTTGAGAATTCCAGTCTCCCTCACCACCCCCCCCCATTTGCCTTCACTCTTCTGCTTTCAAGGGTACAGGTTCAGGTGTTCCTCAGTTGTTTCCTCTCCCTCTCCTCTTCCCCCAAATCCCACTCCTTTCTACATATGTACACACACACACACACACACACCAGTTTAAGCCTCCAGTTAAGACAATCGTGATGAGACACCCCCTCCCCCCAGGAAGGCTTTATTTTAAGGTTAAGTGTATACTTGGCACTCTTTCTATTTCCTGTAACTGTACCCATGATAGCTGTTTTAGAAATTGAACTAATGTTCATGATTGAGAGACTTAGAAGATGCTGGGAGGTTTTAGGACATATCCTTTTTGTGTGGCCTCAAGTAGGTAAGATTTTATCTGAAGAGACTTTTCACTGAATATTCAACTGTACCCAAATAAAAAAATTAAATATCGTAGTCAAAGTGAAAGAGGAGAACAAGTCTATAGTGCAGACACCATCTGATTCTTGACAGAGATAAAAGAGTATCCATGTGTCAGAGCACTGAGTTCCTTGGAGAGCCACGCTGGCTCTTAGAGACAGGATGGTCATTGCCCTTATCCATGGACCCATCTCAGGAGGTTAATGAGGATGGCCTTCCTATAGGGGCCCACACTACCTGAGTGGTCCCATTTTTATTGGCACTAGTTACTCAAGGATTTCCTCAGGGACTGAGAAAACACGACTCCCTTTTGGGGGGCTGTCATCAGAGTTGAGTCTCTCTTCATCTCTTGAACCTACTTCCTTTTCCCTTCATTGTCTTTGTTCTCAGCAGGCACCCAGTGCAATGGCAAACCTGGGTCCAAGCCTTTCCAAGATTTCTGGTCCTGAGCTTTCCTGGTCCCAGAGGAGAAAAAAACTCCTTGCTCTTTCTCAAAGTCTACATATCTAGCCACAGAAAAGTTCTGATTAGCCCTATTTGGGTTATGTGCCCAAGTTTCTATGCAATTGCTTCTGGTGTGAGGGCTGAAATGCTGCAAGAGGCCAGGCCTGGGTCATAGAAACACCGCTTTGGCAGGGCCTAAGAAGGGCAGATTGGTGTCAGAGCAGCCCTACCTAAACCACTTGGAATGGATTCTCACAAAAAAGAAGGTTTCTGTAGCAGAAGAGGGATGAAAGAGGTCTGGGAAGGCAAAAACAGCACTCATGGGTACATTACGTGCATGTTAAAAATGGGGTAAACATTGTGGTTTCTCAAGGATGTTGACGTTCCAGAAAATCTTTGACATGTGGGAGTGCCATTTGAGTTACAAAACTGTGGTAAATAGTTATTATTTTTATTAACCTACTCTTTCAGATGCTGTAGTTCTTAATCTCACATTCTTTTTTCCCTCCTCTAAGTAAAAATTCCACAGATGTTTGCATTCAGGCTTAAATTTCATTCATTCTGATGTTTTCTATAATGTCGCTTGGGAATTAGACTATCCCTCTTATGTGCTTTTCTGTGATTTGGCAAAATCCAGGAATGAATTTCTTGCTTTTGTCCTTCTTGCCATGGGAGAATTGAAAGCAGTAGCCTTTGTCCAATAAAATTATTTTTTATCCTTTCTCTTTTGTTTTTATAATGGATTTAAAAGAATATCAACTTGGGTCAAGAATCCAGGGACAACTCTATTCCCCTTCCCTTAGTTCTTTCTGTCCCTTTCTGATATTCCCACATCTAACTGTCTTCTGGTATCATTTTCAACTCTCTCTTCCTGTCCTTTTCTTCCTAGAAAAGAAAACACCTTCAAAATGTTCAGAGAAAACCAAAACCTAGGTCTAGCACAAGCAAAATCTGGGCTCCATTCACCTCTTCATCCCCCGGTTGCTGTGTCCCTTGTTACCACTCCTATAGTCAACTCAGGGCCCCAAGAGAACAGTTCTCACATGAAATGGACATCTATGGAAAGCCTGCTGTCCAAGTTTCTGGACAGATATATGCTAGGATATATTGTGTGTGTGGTGGGGGTGCACTTTTGTTGAAAACAGAATAAAACTAGAAAATGCTGGGAGACTCCATCTAGCCCAAGGCACTAGAGACCCCATGGAGATGTCATAGACTACCAAGAAGCATATACCCAGGACACCTGTTCTCCCATTTGACTATCCCTTATGAACACCTAATTTTAGCTAACTTTGCCTTCATTTATAACCAGGAATTCTAAACCAAAACTTGTTTAATAACTATCAGTTTAGAGTAATAAATGTCAAGCTAATTACTTCACTTAATCCTTTTAAGCACCTAATGGGTTAGGTATTACTATCTTCATTTAATCAGAATGTAGAGTGAGGCTTAAAAGAAAGTATATAACTTTATCAAGTCTGTATGTCCAGTAATCCAAGTTTATGCCACCAAAGTATATTGTCTTATGGCTATAAGGCAAGTCATTATATAGGAAATCTGTACGGCAGTCCAGCAAGTCGGATGTTCCTTTACTTCATCTTCTTTATTAAAATCAAGTGATTGTAAATGTTAATCACATCTATAAAACGTCTTCATGACAATGTCTAGTGTTTGGCCAAACAACTGAGCATCATGGTTTAGCCAAGCTGACACATAAAAGCCATACTTCTTCCAATCACACTCTACTTTGGAGGGGTTGTGTCTCAGCTGGCACAGCTACAAATGGAGGTAGATTATTTAGCCTGCATTACATTTGGGATGAAAAAAATAAACTTTAAATGTATTTAGCCCCTGAAATGTTGAAGTTTGTTATTATGGCTTAGCTTATCCTGCACTGACCAACTTAGATGTTCTTGGTTGCGAGGAACAAAACACTCTATTTTCAAAAACAAACAAAAACCCAGAGTGGCATCAATAATGACTTTAAGGATCTAGGTGTTTTTCTACTTCTGGCAAAGTAATAAGACTATATACTATAGAAACTGACTATAGGTCAGTTTGATCAAAGTCTGATTCTCTGTGGGCACAAGATAGCACCATATGTACTGGGAAATATTCCATGCAGATCGATTTAGACTAATCATTTTCAAACCTGAATGCACATTACAATCACCCACGGATATTTGAAAACATGACCAATGTCGAAGCCATAGCCCAGAGCAATGAAATCAGAATCTCTAAGGTATAGGTAACAGGAATTACCAAGCTTTCCAGGTGAGTCTGATGAGTACCAAATAGGGAAAAACACCAGCCTGAACAGACCTCTAAAATCCAGGAAATAAATAAATAAATAAATAAATAAATAAATAAATAAATAAAATTTAAAAATAAAATCCTGGAAGGAAGGAGAAAGGGACAATAACAAAGAACCCATTATTTAGAGGACAGAGTATCTCTACTGCAAGCTTAAGGGTTAAATTGCAAATACTCCTGGCACAGAAAACTTAGTGACTTAAATATCTATGATCATAGTAGAAACTTTCAAGATTTTTTTTTTCCTCACTGAAAAATAACTTTCCAAACTAAATGCTATCCCATTCCCCCCCTGCAGCTCCCTCCTATCTCCCTAATTCTTACCTGTGCCTTTGAGCTGCACAAGCGGAAGAAGAGCTCCTGGTCTTCTGCTGTGACTTCCCATGGCCTTAAAATGCCTTACAAACAATTCAGGGCCATTCACAGAAATGAATGAAGAGGAGCTTCAAAAAACACACCCTTTGGAAACTGCCAGGATCCCTGCTGGCTGCTAACTCTGATTGCTACTAACAGCTTCCTTAGGTAAGGACATTAAGTAGCTCTGAACTGGTTAGACCAAGGCATTTTCAGCGTGGGGAAAGTGATTGAAAATAGAGGAAAGAGAAGGTGGTATGGTCTACTATTTGTTCATTTTTTATTATTCCCTAACTAAAATTGAAGTGTCCTGATGTTCAAAACACATAAGTGATAATGCTCCCTCTTCCCCATCCCAATCTGTCCCCTAAACACACAGAAAGTACTTAGCATTGATCTAATAACAATTATTGAATTAACCTAGCTCCTAGTTCTATTAAAAAAATTAAATTGAATAAATTGTAAAGGTTTTATTGACTTTATTCCATGATTCATGAATGGGGCAGCATCCAATCCAGCAGATCTCTGAGGAGTTCTACAAAATGAAAGACTTTCATAGGCAGGAGGGAGAAGGAACAAGAACTTCACACAGGTGGAAGAGCAAGTTGGTTACAGCAAGGTCACTTTCTTTTAGGGGATGAGAGGGATCTATCAACAGATTACCTATCTAGGGCAGACTAGGTGATTCCTGACTGACTATTTTAAGATCCCATTTCTGGGAAATCTGAAACTATAACTAAGCTAAGTCTTGGTCTGGTGACATGGGGCTTAATGTAAGAGACTCCATTTTGGATCTCCTGTCTGGTTTCTTACAGCTGTCAGGAATCATCATAAAAACCTTTTAAATGGACTTTTAAATACAGATGCATATCTCTGGGTGTCTTGACTTGCTCTCCCATCCAGATTATCTTTCCTTCTCATTCTCTTTGAGCTATTTTATAATTCTTTAAGTTGTATTAAACTAATATTAAGGCAAAGGATTCTTTCCATATTATGAATTTGTTGTGTCTGTTGGAGTGCAATTGACTGTTGCCTGTGGATAGACCAGGTTTTGTATCTATTTTCAAACTCAACTCAGTCTTCCTTTACTTCATATAAACATGTTTCTTTTAATTCTTTTTTGACCTGGTGTGACATCTTACTGGCTCCCTCACTGATTAATGAGTTAACCAAAATATTTGATGATATTTCATTTTATGTTTGAATGAAAATCATGATTATACTCTCTTTTAAAAATTATCTAGTAACAACTTGGTATACCGTCAACTCATGCCCTAAAATAACTTCTTTCCATCAAAAGTGTCAGTGAGGACTCTGGTAGATGTACAAAATAATATTAGAGATCTATGTGTAGTCCTAACCTTATTCCCTAAACTTCCTATCTGTAATTTTAAGTGCATTTTTACTCACATTCCCCAACAATAGCTAACTTCTACATAATGCTTTGCAGCTTGTGAAATGTTTTCAGCTATTTAATTTGTATATCAGTACCTTATATAATAAGTTAAACAAGATTATTATGACTCTCACTTTGTAAATGAGGAGCTAAGGGGGTTCAGTGTTTTGTCTGACATTTAATGAATAGAAACTCAGGTCTTCTAAAATAAATTTTGTGTTCTTTCCTCTATACTACTACACCACACAACACTAAACCCCTTTCTAAATTTCAAAGTGCCTCTTGAAGAATTAAAGTAAATTCAATTAAGTCTGAGACAATTTTAGAGTTAAGAACATTTTATTTGAGTATGCCAATAATTTGCAAATTAATACTTAATTGTATTTTGTACATTAACTCCTTTTAATCATATTACTCCATTCATCTATAAAATTATTGTCAGGGTAATTTATAATAGTATTCATTTTCTGAAGGAAGAAAATAAACTAACATTTATTAAATTTTTAACCTATTTAATTTTTTCACTTAATCTTCAAAATAAGCTAGTGGGTAACTTTCATGTCTTCATTTTACTGTTGGTGATGATAAATAATATAAATCATTGGTATATTTGTTGACCATTCACATATTATCTGATGTATTCATCACAACAATCCCATCAGGCTAGTTACATAAATAAAAATTAAATCACAGGAACATTAGGAGATATTCCCAAAGTCATATAGTTAGGACTTGAACTTATGTTCAAAACTCATGTTCTTCACAACTGCTTAGTGGCTCAGAGTAGCTCAGACCATTGTTGCCTTACTGTGGTATTGTTATCAATGTGACAGTGTCCATTCTGCATGGAGCTTTGTACTCAGGATTGTGAAGAATAAATGGGGCCTCTGGTCCTGGGTGTCTTACAGCCTGATAGTGACACAGGATCAAGGAAACATGGGATTTAAGTTGGAAAAATAAGGAACAAGGAAATTCTTGACAATGGCTAAAAATGCAGAGGAATTTCTTTCCTAGGGATCTGGAGGACCAGGGATGAAGTCATTAAGGTGATCTTCCTGTTTCCTCCAAGCCCTCAACTTTTCCCAGTCTTTAGTGCAGGGCAAATCCACCATATTGAAGAAAAGAAAAAGAGCTTCTTCTTCTCTTTCATCTCTGTAATTCATTCCAAAATGAGCTCAAATTGTCAAAGCTTTGAGAAACGAAGGATCATAACAAATACAAAAAATACAAAACAATTCAAAGGGCTTTTAAGGCACACTTGGTACTGAGTCAAGTACAAGGCTCAGTGCTTCATGTTACTTGTCAGATAGAGAGGCAACAGTAAGAGTATGGAGCTCTCTTGCCCACTCCAGGTCTGGTGTTCTTGTCTAAGAGAAAGACCCTCTAACTGGAATGAACAAGCCATGGGGGAACTGAAGCTGCCACGGCTGAAGAGGTGTTAAGAGATCCTACATGCTCTTCATGTGGCTTCCTGGTCTAAAGAGATTCCGGTGCAAGAGACTTGTGGGTTTGCTTGCTAGGCAGTTTTGGCAGACTGTGGGGAACCAGAAAGGATGGGAGATGTGGTGGACATCAACCTTCAGGTAAACATGACCCGACTGTCAAAAGTGTAAGAATGTGGAGGCCTAGGGGCCAGGGAAGTTTCCGGAAATGATTGCTGGAAGATGGTGTGTACATTTTGGAGCAGGAGTGACTTATCACTTAGGAACCATCTGGAGTGCACTAAGGACAAATCACAAAACATGTCCAGTGAAGAATGTTCCTTGCTGGCAAGTCAGGCAAATGCACTACAGACGGAGAGTTTGGATTTCAGTAATTCATTTGTCAAAGTTAGTGGTGTGGATGTTACAGGACATATTAGAGCTTCTTACAGTAGATTAGAGTGCACTCTCTGATTAGGTCTAAATGTCTGTGGTTCACTGTGTGCACACTAGGTGGTGATTCCCTAAACAGTGGTCTCTAGAAAGCACTGATATATAATGTACTGTACAACCTACAGACCATATACTGTATGATGACAGAACACAGAGAACATCACAGATGAAATGCATTTTGAACACTGACATCTTTTTTTTACATATTTTTAAATTTAAATTCAATTAACTCTTCTATCCATGTATCCACCTTTTCTTTTGCATGAGTCAAATGTATAAATCCTTATATTCCTCTGTCCTTCCTCTGCCTAATCATGAAAAGGCTTTCTTTTGCAGTGAGATTTCCAATTGTTGAGGAAGGATGAAAAGCTTCCCTTTCTCATCATTGTCCAGGCTTCTCTTTCCAGAAAGGTACCGGGTATGGCTGGATGACTTTTGTCCTTTTGACCCCTGTCCCTCTATGGCACTGGGATGTTCTCTCTTGTCCAGACTTTCTTTACTGACCACACACAGCATATTCTCACAGCAGGCTGAGAAGATTTTTTTCCTCCAATGGCAGACTGTATTAGGTTTCCTATGTTTATAAATATGGGTCTTCAAGCTTTTGGGAGAAATAATTTTTATTTTTTGTTTTTCTGTGGAATTGAGCATATCTCCACCTCCCTTCTAAACGTTACATAAACAAGTCGGACTGGAGAATGTTTTTTTCCTCAAAAATAAGGAAAAACAAAGCACTCTCCTCTTCCAAGAAGGGCCATGTGTATGCTAGCATTCTAATAAAAAACCACGAATGAATTGTTTCCTACTAGAGTATGTGCTTGTGACCAGGAGGGGACTTGGAACAGTGCTTACTGGGTAAGACATTTTGAAACCCTAAACAACAGCTTAATTAATCCATCCTTTGGCTTACACTTTACCAGAGGTAGGAGAGCTTTCAATTTTCAAATACTATAGCCACTGACTCCCAAGGTACAGGGGGACAACTAAGAGTACATGACCTACAACAAAACAGAGAAAAAAGAATACTCTTTTCATCTCCCTTTTAAATTATAATTTTTTAAAAAGATTTTATTTATTTATTTGACAGACAGAGATCACAAGTAGGCAGAGAGGCAGGCAGAGAGAGAGGGAAGCAGGTTCCCTGCTGAGCAGAGAACCCAATGCAGGGCTCGATCCCAGGACCCTGGGACCATGACCTGAGCCGAAAGCAGAGGTTTTAAACCACTGAGCCACCCAGGCGCCCCTTAAATTATGATTTTTATAAACCAGTGAAAAAATGGAATTCCATCTATATTATACTATGTCCAGTTTGGAAAGAAGGTTGTTGGAATAAAAGGGGGGAGGAAAGGAAAACAGCTTGTGGGGGATGGGTGGAATGAAAAGACAACAACTGGGCCTTTGATCTAGTTATAAACAAAGGTATAGAGAAACAAATACAGATATAACCAGGTAGAGACTTAGACAGAAACTCTCTAACATGGAAAGAGACCCTCAGACACACACACACATACACACACACACACACGGAGAGAAATGTTGAAATAAACCTATGGTCAAAGCATACAGAGACCTTAATAAGTTAATTAGAAACATATACATTTTAGACACCCACACACTGAGAGAGCTAGAGAGAAATTAAGGTGCTGGGAGAAACAAGAAGAGGTGTGTTCTTGAATGTTTTCCGTTCTTCACATGCTGTCTTGGGCTCCTTGCAGGGGATCATAGTGCAGTTTTAATAAATGCAGACTCTGAATCTTGCCTCCAACATTTTCTAATTGTGCAAAAACAGACTACTACTTAGCTTCTCTGAGGTTCAGTTTCTTTACCTCTAAAATACCTACTGTTGCAGGGTTATTGTAAGAACTAAATGACAAAGGGTTTGCTCATTGCCTGGTTCAGAGTTAGTACTTAATAGATCATGTGTAATATTATTATCAAAATTCATAACGAGACTGTGGAGTAGGTAGTATCATTTTTTATACTGATAAGGAAATTGAGACTCAGAGACATCATATACCTTGCCCAACCTGCAGAATTATTGCATGGTTGAGCTCGATTTGAGCTCAGATCTATCTGGCTCAAAAGCCCATAGTCCTTTCTCTGCATCATGGTTTGAAACTTACCTACCTCATCTAAAATGTTGCATTTGTGTGTGTGCATAAGTGTGTCTGTGTGTATTTGTGGTGGGGACACAGTAATATGGCCCTCTCTTTAAACTTTAAAAATTGCTCAACGTGTTCAGATCTTGTTATGCGAATTATTTTGGAATCCATGTGGGATTTTTAGGTATTTCTAAAACTCTACTTCCTATGCATCAATGAAGAAGAATTTTATTTTACAGCTCTGTGAAGTGAGCTTCTGGAAACCTCAGAGACGTCTTTGACCTTTCGGATACTGCTGCCACAATCCATCTTGTTTTTCTGTAATCATTGGTGGGAATGGTATGTCTTCTGTGCTTTTCAGACAGGGTAAAATTAAGTAAAAGAATCCACCAAACCCATATTTTTGAGGCTATTTTGATCCCAAACATCCTCGACAGGACGGGTTAATCCCATTTATAAAATTGCATTCTGTCGTCTTGGTGAGAAGTCATTCCCTAAGTATCTCCATGTGCTGGCTCAGCCTTCAAGGCATCAGACTCTCTCCTTTCCTAACTGCTTCTAATGAAACAAAACCATTCTTCTCAGGAACTTCTACTGGGCTTCTTTGCCTATGACCCTGTCTATCTACTGAACCTGAAGCTGACTAAGGGCAGGACTTCTGTCTTTGTATCACCAGGACCTGGTACAATGTTTGTTATAGGCAGGCACTAAATGTTTATTAACTGAATACATGAATCCCTTCTGAGAGCTCCCATAGAAGCTGATCTGTTCTTTGACCATAATTTTCATCTTTCCCTGTTGCATTTTGAGTATTTGATGTTATATCTGAGTAACTAATATCTAGGTCCTATCTCAAGAGTAGGTCCAATGCTTGATCATCTTTATGTCCCCTTTGTGCCCAAGATCCTGCCCAAGAAGAGTGCCCAAGAAGAGTGCAACACATATTTTATGGTTCCTGTCTTTAATAAGTTTTTCTCCTATACTCTTTCCTTAACTCAGGCAGAATGGTGAGAAAATCTCTTCAAAAATTGCTTTTATTCTTCCTCAGAAATAGAGTTCTTATTTTGCAAGTGGGGCTCTCTCTGTGGCTCAAATCCACCAGATTCACCGCTTCATGTCAGCTTTTCCTTTTATGGACTCATTCCGAGGAAGCAATTGCCCAGGACCATGCAAAAGTGCCACCTGATTGCTAAACGCTGTGCACTTGGCACTGGGATCTGACCCACAAATGAGCAAAATCTTCAGAAGGTTTGTTCAACTGCTCTGTCAAAAATGTTTTTTTTTTCCCCCAACTCCCAACCTAAAATCTGCATTCTCACAGCGTTTCTATATCTGGTCTGTGCCAGATGCATCTGCTCGGGGTTATACATTTCCATATGAGCATCGGTGGGTCTGTGTTGTTCATGTGTGTCCTGTCCCCACAGGGCAAAGTCCAAGGCCCTCTCTTTTACATGGAGATCATGGAGAATCTGTGTGTGACGGGCTGATGTGTTATTGTGTGTCAGTCTCTTGAACTTTAGGCTTTGCTTAATCACTAGAAAACATGGCTATTTGGCATTTCTCTGACATTCTTCATTCGTGAAAGGAAAACAAAAAAAGAGGGTGGTTTGACCTTGAGAACAGTGCCCCATGAGTGGGGTGCCAGAGCTTTTCTCTCACTTGCTCAGGCAGCAGAGAGAGGGTGTTCTGATTGTTGATGGACATTTCTAGCGTTCACTGACCTGCACCTTTCCCCAGGGTGGGGGTGGGGAGCACGGGGGAGGGGAGTAAAGAGAAAGAGAGAAACAGAACAGCCCTCTGGGATAGTGAGTTCCTAAAAGGTGGACTTTAGTCTCAATAGCCAAAAAGTCATATAAGCAGCCACTACCATGGAGTGTAAGCTTCAAGGTGACAGCCTCTTCTTTAGAGCAAGTCCCATAAAGCTACGAAAGGTGGAGATGGGAGAATTCAGAAGACAGAGAGAAGAAGCCAAGGGAAAGAATTATAAACAGGCTATGGAGGGCAGGTACCTTTCCCGGGGAGGCCTCCCCGAATGGAGGTCTAGGTCCTTTGGGAGGCGTGTTGGCTCTCACTCATAACTGCTATCAGAGTTTTCAAATTGTTTTACGGTCTCTTTGAAATATCACATTCCATTTGATCTAGGCCCAGCCAATATATCAGAACGTGTTTGTGATGTCCAGAGGCATAAATACATACTCTCTGCCAAATTCCGTAAATTGTTGCTGGAAACTTAAGTGGCATATTCCATGGGTGGGACCATCAAGTGAGACAGATGCTGGTGGTCGTTGTTCTTCCAGGTGTTTACAAAGATGCACAGAGTCAAGTGTCATGTAAATAGGTTTATTTAATGTGGACCTCATGTCTATGTGTTTCTGTAGGTGAGGCAGCTGGGGCCCTGATTGGTGAGGCCACTAGACCGCAGCGCCTTCTCTCTATGCTCCATCCCTCCCTTCCCCTTTCACCAAAAAGCTCTCTGGAACAATCCTGGGCTGCCCTGGGAATCTAGGTGTGGGCAAAACATGAATAGATGTATACATAGACTTCCTCTTATTCTTACAGATGGTCGTTCGGGGAATACTGTTTTAGAGCCTAACATGAAAATCATCGAAACGATGGCCGGTCCCACCCAAGTGGCTTTTATAACATAGCATAACATTCGTATCACCTGATTTGCACATTTAAATAAACAAGAATGACAATAATAGCAGTAAGGATAGAAACCCTAATTGTTCAAAACCAGCTAGGCTAAGGCACGAGGATGTCACAACCCTGTGGCAACAGCCCTAGGAAGAGGTTTTATTTTATCCCATTTTGGGAATGAAGAAACTGAAGCCCAGAGTGGTAAGTAACAAGCTTTTGGGTTACCCACTTGGCAAGTGCGGACTCCAGACTCACAGGCTGGTTTTCCTGAGTCCAGAAACCCAGGTCTTCACCTCTGTTCTCCATCCCTTGCCTGGGCTCCAGTCCCACCAAACATAGTTCTGTTTAACTGAGTTTATGCATGTACTTTCTTCCCGGGTCCCCAGATAGAAGTGCCTGGATGCATTCCTAGGGTCTTAAGTCTTCCGCCAGTGCTCCTTCCAGGCGTGTGACAAAATACTACTTCCCTTCTACCCTCCCCTTGGCACACCCTTGCCAACTCCTGGGGCCTTTCAGCTCCCTGCTGCCTACCCTGCACACAGAGAGATCTGTGTGCCGCCTGCTTACCAGCTCTGCCCCCCTGAGTCTGAGCTCTTTAGAGAACACTTTAGTCTTTCCGTTTGCTTGCCTGCTTGGCTTGTTCATTTTTTCTCATTTGAAAAAGACAGACCAGGACAAGACGGCTGGGCTGCACATGGCTCTCAATCCCACACTGGGCTTTTGAGGGGCTGTATTCACTCCTCAGTCCACTGGTTTATACTCTTAGCTTATCTCTTTTTTCCCCTCCTTCCTACCTTTTAAACAAGGTCTCAAAAATTTTATTAGGTCTCAAAAAATTTATATAACTTCTACTTTTAAAGTTTAGATCAAGCTTCTTTCTTAATGTCATAAGAATGCTTCAAGTATATTTTGAACTTTACAAAAATAGGGATTTTTTTCTCTGTTCATTTAAACATTTCAACATAAAATATTTCAAAGTTTACAATGGTTTAGAGAATAGCATAAACACTCGGATACTCACCACCCGGCTTTATAAAATCTTAACATTTGGCCTTTTTTTTCATATTTTTAAAAGATTTTATTTATTTACTTGAGAGAGAGAGAAAGAGAGAGCATGAGAAGGGGGAGGGTCAGAGGGAGAAGCAGACTCCCTGCCAAGCAGGGAGCCCAGTGTGGAACTCGATCCCGGGACTCCAGGATCATGACCTGAGCTGAAGGCAGTTGCTTAACCAACTGAGCTACCCAGGCACCCTCAGATTTCTTTTTCTTTCTTTCTTTTTTCTTTCTTTCTTTCTTTTTTTCTTTCTTTCTTTCTTTCTTTCTTTTTTTTTTTTTAGAAAGAAAAGCAACTCCTAATTCTGAAACTTGGTAGTGAGAAGGAAATAAGGAAGCATGGTTCTTGTATGAACTATGCTTCAGATTAGCTAAGTAGCCCCAGCAGATGAAGAAAGATCCTTTTCCTTCAGGACTGAGTAATTCAGACTAATACAGTGAAAAAAATGATGAAATTAGGAAAGCACCATTTGCAGCCTGAGATGAAGTCATCCATCCAGGCAATGAGCATAGGTGGATGGAACTACCTAGTGAAAGTGGATGGGAAGCTTTGCCACGGAAGGACTGCACAGCCACCGTCCGTGTTATTTCCATCCATTTTCACATCACGGAAACACAGGGTATCTCCAGATATGATGCAGTAGAAATATTCAGCGTAACCTAAGAAGTTCTCTTACTGAAAAAGTTGACCATGAATTTGGAAAATGTGTAGTTTTAGAGGTAATTACTGAATTAAGACATTTGCTTTAAAACAGTCAAAACAGTGGCATCTGGGTGGCTCAGTTGGTTGAGCGTCCAACACTTGGTTTGGCCCAGGTCATGATCTCAGGGTCCTGGGATCAAACCCAGCACTGGGCTTCATGCTCAGGGTGGAGTCTGCTTAAGATTCTCCTTCTCCTTCTCCCTCTCCCTCTGCCCCTTTCCCCTCCTCTCTCTCTCTCTCTCTCTGTCTAAACAAGCAAACAAAGAAACATTTAAAAATAAAACAAAAATAGTAAAAACAACAGCAAAACATCACAATTAAATTTGAGGTCTCTGAATGAACTCCTCCCTAATCTCGTTCTTCTCCTTACCTCACAAAAAGCATCTAAATTCGATGTTTACTATTTCCACCCATATTTGTTTTTATTTCTCCATGTGTATGTACCCATAAGTAACATGTGGTGTTAGTTTTTATAACTTTGAACCTTCCTCCAGTGGTATTCTATTGCATGTAACATTCCATAACTTCTTTTCTTTTTGTAACACTACCATTTGGAAATTTATTTATCCCAAATATATACATGTGGTCATCTATTTCCTTGCTTTATTATTGTCCATTATAAGCATATTCCATAATTTCTTTATGGATTCAAGTGTTGAGTGGCATGTGGGCTGTTTTCAACTCGTCGCTGTCACTAGGAATGCAGCAATCAACATTCCTGTGTATGTTCCATTGTGCACATTTGCTAGAATCCTCCTGGAAGTAGATTTTGATGAGTTGAAAGGTATTTACATGTTTATCTTTACCAGAAATTGAGAGGTTATCCTCCGAAGGGGTTGAAACAATTTATATGCCCAACACGACTTTATAAAAATATATGAACTTCAACCTGTTGGCCAACACTTGGGATTATCAGGTGTTAATAGAATAACTCTGACTCATGGCTCTTTGGAGATTTCTCACGCAGGGATTTGAACTTTCAAGCACAACTTTCTGAATGAAAGCATGTTGAAACTGGAGAAACAGCAAAAATGTATGAAACAAATACACAAAGCCTACGTGTATCCCACCTTTCCTGCATCACAGCTGCCACGTGGCATAATCATCCCACCGCTGGTGCCTTTTCAGTTCCTCAGTCTACACTGAAAAGTCCTAGAGTCAGGCAGCAGTCAGGACTTAAACAAACCTTAGAGGAAAAAGCACCGGTACTGTCTGATGGGAGGCTAAAGGTCATGGAGGGATGGAGGAACTCGTACTGTATGTTGGGGCAGAGGGGAGCACCGCTGCTGGGTGTATAAATCCTCTGCTGGCCTCTCATCCCAGGCATGGAGCACGGTTGAATGAAAGGCTGGGGCGGGAACAATGGCAGATGTGATGACATAATCACAGGCATGATTTTTTTTTAATTTAACTTTGTGTGTGTGTGTGTTCCAAAACTCATTGTTTATGCACCTCACCCAGGCATGATTAACAATCAAACTTAAGCTGCTTCGTGTTTGGCAAAGTGGGCAGAGACTCATTTTATGGGACAACAAAGGAAGCCATAAAAAGCAAACAGCTTAAAGTAATTATTTTGAAAAAAATAAAAAAAGATTATGAAATGTTTTCGAGGTACAAGCAGTATAAAGAATAGTACAAGTACCCACAGTTAAAGTTAATAAATAAAACATCAACAATGCAGTTGAATCGACCCATGATGAGCTTATGTTGAATTCAGAGTTTATAATTCCCAGGCATGTTACTCTGTCTTTACTAATAGGTATATGACCCTGAGGCACAAAGGACATGTTGTTTAAATGACTATCATTTAATTATGTGAATTATGCTAAAATTTTTTTTGCCTGAATATTAAGGTTTTTTTATTTTATTTTTTTAAGATTTTATTTATTTATTTGACAGACAGAGATCACAAGTACAAGTAGGCAGAGAGGCAGGCAGAGAGAGAGGAAGGAAAGCAGGCTCCCCGCTGAGCAGAGAGCCCAACTTGATCCCAGGACCCTGGGATCATGACCTGAGCCAAAGGCAGAGGCTTTAACCCACTGAGCCACCCAGGCACCCCATATAAAGGTTTTTTTAAAAAAGATTTTTGTTGGGGCGCCTGGGTGGCTCAGTGGGTTAAAGCCTCTGTCTTCGGCTCAGGTCATGATCTCAGGGTCCTGGGATTGAGCCCCGCATCGGGCTTTCTGCTCAGCGGGGAGCCTGCTTCCCTCTCTCTCTCTCTGCCTATCTCTCTGCCTACTTGTAATCTCTGTCTGTCAAATAAATAAATAAAATCTTAAAAAAAAAAAGATTTTTGTTTATTTATTTGACAGAGAGAGACACAGCGAGAGATAGAACACAAGCAGGGGGAGTGGGAGAGGGAGAAGACGGCTTCCCTGTGTGCAGGGAGCCCGATGCGGGGTTCGATCCCAGGACTCTGGGATCATGACCTGAGCCAAAGGCAGATGCCCAAGGACTGTGCCACCCAGGCACCCCATGAATATTAAGTTTTTAAAAATCTTTCATATCTGTAGTTTTTGCTCACTCATTTTTGCTGCTATAAAATTCTATAATTTTATTGCCTGAATATGCTACAATTCATTTATGCAGCATCGGGAAAAGAGCATTGAGATTGTTCCATTTTTCATTGTTATGATGCTGTACATGTTTTCTTATGCACATGTACCAGCACTGCCCTAGGGTTTATACCAAGAAGTGGACTTTCTCCATGTAGGTATAAGAATCTTCAGCTTTGGGGCGCCTGGGTGGCTCAGTGGGTAAAGCCTCTGCCTTCGGCTCAGGTCATGGTCTCGGGGTCCTGGGATTGAACCTCTCCTCAGGCTCTCTGCTCAGCAGGGAGCCTGCTTCCCCCTCTCTCTCTGCCTGCCTCTCTGCCTACTTATGACCTCTCTCTCTCTGTCAAATAAAGAAATAAAATCTTTAAAAATATAAAAAGAATCTTCAGCTTTGCCAAATTGATCCTTAATTTGGTAGTCTTAATGTGCATCCAACAAAGTATTGTTTTACATCTTATCCAGCACTTGGTATTACCCGATACAAAATTTCATCCTCAATTTAATGGATGTGAAATGGTTTTATCAAAGTGTTTTTAATTTATACTTTCTAATTATTAGCATAAACGTATGCTGCTCCTTCTTTGGATCACTTGTTTAGATCTCTTGCTCATTGTTTTTGTTTTTTCTTTTTTCTATCGGATTGTCCTTTGTGAGTATAGGAGTAGAGCATGTGTGAGTGTTTGTGTGTTGGTGTATGTGTGTAATTTGTAGGAATTCCTGATAATTGTGGGGGAAATTTGTACAAAATCTGTTCAGCCCAGAAATTGTTTCAATTTCTCCCAAAACCAACATTGCCTAAAATATAATCCTATCTTCTGTCCCTCCCCCAGTCTACCATGAAGGAAACAGAGCAGCCTGTGATGTAGTGTGCATTCCTAGGAGTTTCTTTTTCTTTCTCTCTTTCTTTTTCTTTTTTTTTGGAAAAGATTTATTTATTTATTTTAGAGAGCAAGCAAAAGCAAGGGAGTTTCAATGCTTTCCCTGAGCTCTGTAGTAAGAAATAGGGAGAGAAATTGCTAGAACTTGGACATATGTACCCCTCAAAGTTTCATCAAGACATAATTAGCATATAGTATATTTCATATTTAAAGAGAACAATTTACACATTTTGACATGTGTTATACCCATGAAACTATCATCACAATCAAGATAATAAACCTATCCCCCCCCAAATCTTCCTTATGCTCCTTTATAACCCCTTCTGCCCCAGTTTCCAGACAATCACTGCTCTGTTTTTTACCACTAAAATTTAGTTTGTATTTTACTGAATGGATGATCATACCGTATGCTCTGTTTTGTCTTGCATATTTCACTCTGCAAAATTATTTTGAAATTCATCTATGTTGTTCAATATATCACTAGTTCATTCCTCTTAATTGCTGAGTAGGATTCCACTATATGGATACAACAGTTTAATTTATCAGTTTACCTGTTGATTGGCATTCATGCTGTTTCCGGTTTTGGGGCAATTACAAATAAAGCTGCTATTTGTGTACAAGTCTTCATATGAACATACGTGTTCCTTTCTCTTGAGTAAATAGGAGTGGAATGGCTGGATCATAGGGTATGTTTAACTTTTAGGAAACTGCTAAAAATTTTTTCAAAGTGGCTGTACTATTTTACATTCCCACTTACCACATACAGTACTGGAGTTCTAGTTTTTCCACATTTTTGCTAATATTTAGTGTGGTCACTTTTTTTTTTTTTGTCATTCTAGTATAGTGGAACATCATGGTTTCAATTTGATTTACATTTTCCTGATGACAAACAATGTTGAACATCTTTTTATGTGCTTATATTCTATCTGCATATTTTCTTGGGTGAAGCATATATTCAAATCTTTTTCCCATCTTGTTATTCAGATTGTTTATTTTCTGATTTTGAGTTTGGAGAGTACTTTATAATATTTGGAATTCAAGTCCTTTATAAGATGATATGATTCACAACTGTTTTCTCCCACTCTGTAGCTTGTCTCATTTTCTTAACATAATCTTTTGAAGAGGACAGTTCTTAACATCGATGAAGTTCAATTTATCAATTTTTCCTTTCTGAATCATGTTTTCGATGTCACATATAAGAAATCTGTCTGCAGGTGCCTGGGTGGCTCAGTCCTTAGGCATTTGCCTTTGGCTCAGGTCATGATCCCAGGTCCCTGGGATCCAGCCCTGCATCAAACTCACTGCTTGATGGGGAGCCTGCTTCTCCCTCCCCACTCCCCCTGCTTGTGTTCCTTCTCCTTGTCTCTCTCTCTGTCAAATAAATAAATAAAAATCTTTTAAAAAGTAAAGAAGAGAAAAGAAAAATTTTTGCCTAATTCACAAAGGTTTTCCCCGAAGATTTTTTTCTAGAAGTCTTATAGTTTAAAGTTTTATACTTAGGTCTCTTATATATCGAGGTTTTTTTTTGTATATGATGTAAGGTATGGATTCAAGCTTTTTGTTGTTGTTGTTATGGATTTCCAATCATCCTGGCACCATTTGTTAAAATAAAAAGACTGTTCTTTCTTCACTGATTTTGTATATTTGTTAAAAATCAGCTGTCTGCTTATCAACCTGGAATCTTTAAGCTGACCAATTTCTCCTTTGGCTAATATTGAATTATCAGTTCCATATTCTTGCTCTCTCTGAAAACTACCATTTCTTTAGTCAGTACAATCTTTCCTAATTACATATCAGCTTCCTAGTTGCAATAGTTTTCCAGATTGTCTCCTTGAGATTATCCTAAATCATCCTGATGGCCTTGGATTTTCCCAAATCTCGATTCCTATATTTCTAGATTATTCTGTGGTTCTTTAGTCTAAGGATAATAAGAGCCATTCACTTTACTAATTTTTCTTAATTTCATTTTTAAATCTCCACAGATCCAACATGTCACTCCCAAATCTTAGCACAATATGATGTTAGAATTTTGACCAGTACTTGAGGACCACAATGTGATAAGATTTTGATGATCCTTACTGATGTTGGTTCTTGCTGGACCACACTAACACCTCATATCGCTACTTAAGAGCATAGCTTCTAAAGTTGGAGCGTATTCACTTATGCATTAGTTACTTTTGAACACGTGTTGTGTGCCAGGCACTTAACTAGTGCTATGGGGATAAACGGATGAGACATACTTTTGATTCCCAAGATATTTCAATTCTAATATATTCTGTACTTTCAGGTCCCAAGGCCATTGAAAGAGCTTAGAATCAATATCCTGTAGGTTTCAGAACCCAGATCTACTTTTTTTTTTTTTTTTTTTTTTTTTTTTTGCACAGAAAAGACTGTGGCCATCATTAGGAGGAAATAAAGTGCTTTTTGAGTCAAATCAGACATTCTAATTCAAAAATGGTGGGATTTGGTTGACAAAGACAAGCTCTGAGAAGGGATAAAGCATGCAGACAGGACCAGATGCCAGAAGGCAGAGGCCAAACCTAGGAAGGAGTCACTTTGGGTCATGAACATTTGTCAGAAAAGAATAAGAATGACAGAAAGGGGAGTGAACCAGTGAAGAATTATCTTTACCTCTTGACTGGGAAGTGTCTATGTAGGAGAGTGGGTAAAAGCGAATTTGAGCCTCAAGGATGAAAGACACCTAATAAAAGTTCAGTTGGTATTACCTATCCTACTGTGGGGTCACTGAGGCAGGGAGAGTCCAGACATGTCCCAAAGAAAGGAAATGAATCAATGTGAGATTACCTGTCTTCTGTGATAAATGTAGGTTTTGCACACATCATTAAGAAGCACTTCACAAAGGACAGACGGATGAGGTGCATGCCAAATGAAGCAGTTCTTTAAAAGCTACTGCCCAGCCAAGGTGCATTACAGAAATTAGCATGGAGAGCAAAAGGGGCAGCCTCTGGTCTTAGCCAGGGAAGGGAAAGGTAGTATGTGCTTTTCTCTAGGACCCCTTCTGTACTTCCTGGTAGGAGGTACAGAGGAGTTGGCGGAGGGCGTCAGGCTTCTATCAATATGGGGTTCTGGGAAGTCAGCAGCATCTGGGAAAAGGAATCCAAGACACAGACAGAGAGAGAGCTGCAGCCACCTGCACTGAGAATCCAGGAATTGAATTCCCTTCCCAAAGGGAAGCGAGTGACCAGAAGAGAGGGGTAAAGTAGGTAGGAGTACCATTGGCCTCACGTATGAGCTCAATAGCCTATAGTCAATGCTGTGTGATTCCAATGGCCCAAGGAAGACTTTCTGCCTGAAATCACCCTTCCACCCCTCAATTAGAGTGTAATAGTCCTTAAACCTGGGCATAAACTTTCCTTCATAATTAAAGCTAAGGCTTATAATTTAGTATCCCTGGGAGCATTCAGTTTACATTAGGAGAACTCTAGACATTTTTAAGAGTAGTATTGGAGGAGAGAACAATTTTAAGAGTCTGATAGAAGAGGGTGATGCATAGAAGAAGAAGATGGGAATCTGGAAGACAGATTCCATAGCTCTTGGTGGCCAGCCTGATGCGGAGGTCTATGAGGGCTGCCATATTTGGCAAGACAAAACAGAAAGAAGTAAGATACTCAGTTATATTTATTTGAAATTCGAATTTAACTAAGTGTCCTCTATTTCATGTGGCAATCCCAGATCAATATGGAGTTCTGCCTCATTGTCCCACTTAAACCTTGCCACTGTACTTGTAGATTCTCTGAGCCTTTATTTGTGCATGTGAGCATAGAGGGGCTGGGGCTCTTCATTTTCTTGGAGCCACAATACATGGACAGGAAGATATATTATTGAAATCCAAGAATTTAAACTCCTTGAGGACACAGACTGTCATTTCTGTTTGCATCCTCAGTGCTTTGCATAAGGGCTGGGGCAGAGCAGTTTGCTCAATACAATTATGTTGACATTCTAAAAAATGTCAATAATAATAACATATATACAGTGCTTACATACATATATACAGTGCTTACCACACTCAGGCTGTCTGCTAAGCACTTCCCTGAACAGCTGAGATGATGCATAAGACCTGTTGCAGGTGACTTAAGAGAGGCTTATCGGACATTGCTTTTTAATTAAGTGGATTCTTTTGTTATCAGTGTGCAATCCTTCTCAGGTGAGGAACAGTCCAGACCTCAACCCAGGCTTCCATTCAACTCTTCAGCTCCCCTGCTCCTAAAAGACAAAAGCACAGACAAAACCAATTATGATATCACTTCTTCCCTACCTCCCTTCTGTTCCCATCATCTGACTTCAACTACACTTCACACCAGCTCACCCGGCGCTCCCCCACATTCCCAGAGTGCAAATGCACACCCAAGAGTGCAAAGCAGCTCTTTGTTAAGAGAGTAAACAGCTTCTGAAATAATTTCTTAATGTGTTTTCCAAATATAGATGATATGGGGTTACACAAGAGATTGGGTTATCCAGGCTCCTCCTTGTGTCCATTCACTGAGAGCCCAGGCCTTGTTTTATGCCTGCGTGGAAACCTGCAAATGAGTGGCAAAGGTTTGGGTGGTGAAACATCTCTAGCCTGGCATGGATTGGGCTCAGATTTGCCAAACAGAGCACTGGGGAAGTTTGGCTTCATTATATCTATCAGGTTAGGACCAGTCAAAGCTCAGGGAAACTTTGAGATTGGGGAAAGCAGGTCTGGAGCAACTGCTTCTACTTTTGTCCATGTCTTTGTCTTTTTTTTTAGGCAGAAACTCAGATGCTTTCCATCAGTACCTTTTTCACCCCCACCCCCTCCATTCCACCCCCACCCAACCCCCAGGGTGCCATCTCCATGTGGGGAGAGCCGACCCCACAGGGCTCTGATTCATATCCATCCAACTCATCAAAATATCATTTAGTCTAAGCAACTCCCCATCCAGGCACTCTTTTACAAGCTGTTGTAAGTCTGGCTTAAGCCTATTGTAACTGAGCAGTATCTTTCCTTTTCTTTGGTTGAGAAGTCACCAGCCCTAAACCAAAGCAGGCCTGAGAAGCTGCATTTGTCATTCATTCATTGGATATTTTTAATGCGGGGCTCCAGTCAGCTCCAGCATGTTCGCTAGTTGGTGAAAAGTACACTCGGAGCTGTGTTTAAGGGCATCAGTCCCACGCAGTCAGGACATCTGGACTGTGAATGCCTAAGCTCCACCTCAGCATTACCCGCAGTCTGTTACTGCTCCTCGTTTTCTCTGCTTCTACTCTAGTCCCGACCAGTGTCATTTGTCACCTATATAACCCAGTGACTTCCTGCCTGTCTGACATGCACAAGCCCTCATTCGGCCCTTGCTCTGACCGCATCAGTCTCCTGCTCATGGCCCATGATGATCCTTCCTAAACCGGGTGTACGTAGAAAAGTCACAAGGGGGTATCTACCTAATGACACTACAAAACTGGGGAAAACATTATTATTCTATGTTTTAAAAACCTATGGAGTATAAAAGTCTCAAACATTCTGATGATATCACATAGAGCTTCAAGGAAATTTTAAGTGTGAAGTACACTACTTTAGATTAAATCCCTAGGCTCCCAAGAAATATATTCATTGCCTCTGTTGTTAGTGAACGTGGGTAAAAGTTTGAGAAGCCTAGCGTAGAGTGACCCAGCACCTCAGCAGGTCTGTCAAAGGCCATCACACCGCATTCCTAAACCTCAGTGCAGTTAACGGCTCCCTACCCCCCACATGCACGTCGCTCTCTAGAGAAATAGGTAAGTCCTATTCTTCAGTCCATTCCCACCCTAGATGTTTGTTCCTATAACCAGAATGCCTTTAAGTTTCCTGATCTCCTAATTCCATATGTATTTTTCTTTCCATTATAAACTCATTCTTTATATGACTCAGAGCCCTGGTCATGTGGCACTAGGTTGTCAAGGAACATTTATTGAAATGTCGTGAGTAGAACATAATTGCTGACATCTGAGGTGTGCAGAAAGGAATGGAACATGTCTCTGCTCTTAGCAGGGAATGGGACAGGATGGTGCTAAGTGAAGATTCTAAAGAAATTTTCGGACTTACTGTTTTCTTCAGTAGGTCCCAAACCTCATTTCCAGAGTGGGGAGGCCAAGGTTGGGGTGAGGGCAAGGACTCAGAGGATGCACACAAGTTCATCTAGAAAGGGCTGATGATGTGGAAAATGGGAAGAAAGATGGATGATATGGATGATATGAATTGTGGTGAAAAAGAAAACAACAAGCACAAACTGGAGTCAGCTCATGGAATCTGAAGTTATCTCAGGGTAGATAGGGTCAGAATCAAGTTGAATTGTAGGACAACCAGCTGGTGTTGGAGAATTGCTTGTTGGGAACCAACCCCCAACACCTAGGACATGTTGGAACTGAGGGTAGAACCCAAACAATTAGGGACTCTAAACTGGCCTCCCTGCAGCCAGCAGGGTGCGCAAGTCTCAACCACCATCTTGAGATAGGGTCTGGACTTCCCATCCCCCACTGTCACCGCAACTCCTCATCTACAGACACAGTGTACTCCCCCATGAGCACTTTACCTGCCTGCCCTGATGCAGAGAATAGACAAAACTATTAAAAATTCTAATTTGGAATCTACAGGTAAAAATTCTGAGGAGATGCCAGAAGAATGAATAGAGATTGGTTGAAGAGAGAAGACCTCAGGCAAAAGCCCAGTTGGAGATACCTTGGGATGCTCCTTTCTGAGCTAAGTCATTTAATTTAGGCTCCTTATTTTAGGGCTTCTCTGTTCAAATACATCACACATGTAAACATGTCTGGTGTCGTCCAAGAAACAGTCCTCAGGCTCTGAGCCACAGTTTGGGATTTGCACACCAGCCGTGTTCTCCCGGCCCTTTCTCAGGATTTTAGCCTGTTTCCCTTTGAAGCACTGTCTTGTCTACCTTTTCTTGATTTGCCCAGAGCCATGTTAGAGCTTATTCCACATCTGAGCTCCTCAGATTCAGACATTTTGCTCAATTTATTTCAAGGACTATTAGAAAAATCCATCCAAGATCATATCCCTTCTCCACTTTTCAACAAGACCTCTAATGCCAATGGGGAATGGAGCCAAACTTCTCCCTTCCCCAGACCTTGGAGCAGGGGCCTTGCCTTTGCTTCCTTGTCCCATCTAGAGCTCTAACCAGGCTTCTGGAAGGGGGACAAACTGCTTTATCCCCAAACTTCTCATTTCATCTGTCCCACAATGGGGAGAAAAACAAGGCTGATAAGGATCCCCTAAGGAATTCTCTATCAGGTCAGTCATGAACAGCCCATTCCCAGGGCTTTGGATTTCAGGATGGGGAAATTTGCGAGGGCACTTCCAACCAGGCAGACAGGGCACCCTCTTCATTTTTCTCTTCTAGCTGTTCGTCTTCAGAACTAAGTAGCTGCCATCTCTGAGGAAGCAGGGAGCTGCTGCTTGCCCTGTCTCTGGGGGCCAGTGGGTGGGCGAGGGAGGGTTACAGACAGACTTGCTAACAGATTGGCATTGCTCTTAGGACTCAGTCCACAGTGAAATCAAAGAGAGTTCACCTGTACTAGCTTCGAAGACAGCAAGCCGAAGAATCCCACCTCCTTTTACTGTTCTATTCTTTCCCTGCTCTCTTCTTCCCCCACCCCTCACACACAAAATAGTAAGACATCATAGAGTTTCAGAATTGGAATATGCTTTAAAAGTCTTTGGTCTACGGACTCTCCTCATGTTATATATGAGAAAACAATCATGGAAAGAGGTACAATGGCTTGTCCATGAGCACACGCTGGAAAATGTCAGGACAAGGATGGAAACAAGACACTTATAACTTCTTTCTCTTTCTCAGTTTCAGTGGTTCCCAGCTCTTAATTGTAAATATACAGCTTTCATCACTTTTGGCATATCAGCAAACACCTGTGCTATTACTTAATACTTTTTCTTTAGCCAGACCTATTTTTTACCTAAGTGTATTTACTTTAAAAGGAAACTATATCATTAATGCCAATGAAAAAGCAGCACCATTTACCCTAAATATTGGAGACCAAAGGGCAAATATATTTAATGGAAAACAGTCTTAGGAAACTAGCTCGATCTATTGAAGGCTGTCATTCTAAGACCTATTCATTTGGGGTTAAAATGGGAGGTAAGGATTTGAGAGGAGTTAAGATCATTCTAACACTTGACTGAGATATTCTCCTTGAAGGGAAGAAGGAGACTTGAAATGGGAGCAACCTTCCAGAAAACCATGAATACCTCTCCATGCACCAGCAAAGTTTTCTCCCAACACCTGTGGTGTATGTCGCCCAGTTTGGAGCTGGGGCACGGGATGGCTCTGCTTCCAGAAGGAGTGTTTTCCCTTCTTGAGGGTAGGGTCCCACAGATGCAGAAAGACACATGCAGTATTCCTTACACATTTCAAAAATTGTGGGCAGTGGTTCCTGGAAAGGAATGGCTTCTTTGATGTCAGTTTTGTTGTTGGCTGGTATAGCTTCTCACAACTTTCTGGCTAGGAACATCCTAGAAAAGCAAGCAGGGTCACAGAAGGTGATTAGAGAAGTTCTTGGAACTGAGAGATGGTGAGGTGATTTTCTATACCCTTCACTTCCACCTTTACTACCATCCCCGTAAGTCTCTGTGTGACCTGCATCACTTCTCTGTTGTGATGACAGTAATAAATGGGATTCCTTCCCCTGTGGGAATATCAAACTGTATATGATCTGAGACTCTGAACTCTAGGTGACATTGGGTCTGGTTCAAGCACAGCCTGGAGGGGTAATCTTAGCATTGTCACAGTAATGACCCAGTTGGCAAATGGTTCTTACCCACCTGCCACTGCTCTAGGTGCGGGGTCACAGAAATAAATAATGCATCATAATGCATCACGTCTGTATGTAGAACAGTTCTGGGTAGTTGAGTTAAATTTTATTCAACAAAAAGGGCAAGAAGGACGTACATGCTATGTGATGCTGATGGGTAGTCTGATGAATGTTCTGGAAGCCTTGAGGAGGGAATGAGGCCAGGGTCTTGAGGGGGCAGGGGATGCTTTGTAGAGGAGGTAGGATTTTTGTAGCACCTCCTTCTCCCTATTTTCCTCTGGTCTTCCTCTTCCCCCTTCTTGCCTTCTTCCAGAACGGGTGCAAAGTTTACACTGGCAGAGGGCTGGGGGTTGGCTCTCACCCCTAGATGTGGGCTGAACAAGCATCCTGGAAGCCTGTACTGGTGGGAGGATGGCCAGGTGGACAGTGCCCACGCTGTGGCCCGTGAGATCCTCAAAGACAGATTTACCAGTTGCCAAATTCTCCTTGTAGCCCACTCTCCTGCTGGTGGCCCTGCGCATAGCAATTCCTGGGGACTAGAGGGAGGAGAGGGCTCAGGAAGGCAGGAGAGGGGGCATCACACATAACCTGCACGGATTCATAGGGCCCCGTTGGGCAGTTTTCTGAGCACACATTGGATTTGCCTTTACAAGACCCCTCAGGCCACACAGGCTGACACGGGCTGACCTAGGCTCCCTGGAAGAGTGCTCTGGCAGGGAATCCGAAGTGGGTCCAGCTCAGCCACTGAGCCTCCATTTTCTCATCTGTCATATTCACCAGCTTTTTAAGAAGATCCTTTTCCGGATTTGGAAGGAAAATGAGAGAATGAGGCAAAGAGGAGGGAGGTGGGAGGGGGAGAAACAGAGAAGGGGTAGGTAGGGAAAACAGCAGTAAAGCAAAATGGTAGTGTTATGGGGAAGACAGGAAAAGTAGGGACTCAGGAAAAGAGCAGTCAGATCTGTTTGTTAAAGCTTCACAGCCCCTTAATATCCACGGAACACACACATAGTACTGTCTCTTTCGTTCATCTCTGCAGCGTTTGGTGGGGCCGCATGCGCTATAGCCAGGTCTGAGGCCATCAGCTCCAGACCATAAACATTAGCTGAGGAAATTTCTCTGTGGCCAGCTCTTGGGAAATACAGGGGTTTCCCAGGTATGCATCTAGGTTCTGACAGTCATGAACTTTCACAATCGTAGAAAAGAATTGCAGAAATTGTCATGCAGAATTAAGTAAAAATACATCTATTTAGCATGAGAAAATATATCACAACAAATTAAATGTTTTACAAAGCTGACATCTGTAACAAATATCTCAAAATCTGGAAACTCATATTTCCATTAATTAGCTTCTTTGATAAAGTGCTTTTTTTCACCCTACATTCTTTTCGGTCACTTTCTCATATAGCAACAACTTTATGAAACCATTTTCTGCAGAGGGAATGAAAAGATCATTCAGCTGTCTCTCCAGCACAGCTGATGGAAATTTGTGTTTTTAATAGTGAGGTTTAGGATACACAGACACAATAAAAGGACTGGCTGTCGGGGATGCCTGGGTGGCTCAGTCAGTTAAACATCTGCCTTAGGCTCAGGTCAAGATCCCAGGGCCCTGGGATCAAGTCCTGTATCAAGCTCCCTGCTCAGTGGGCAGTCTGCTTCTCCCACTCCCTCTCCCTCTGCCTCTCTCTCTCTCTGTCAGATGACTTGCTGTTTGTAGTACCACTACAAGTTTGGGCCTTACAAATAGAGGAATTCTAATCCGTTTCATTTTTGTCTGAATCTCATCAAAAAGAAAAAAAGTATGGTGTGCTTATATATTCTGCATTATTGAATATTGTAATACGATTGAATCATTGTAATTCAATATATCACTAGTGGATAGATTAAAAATTTGGCCTTAATTAAATTTATTTTATAGAATTGAATATATCCTAAGTGTCCAACAATGGAGAATTGGTTAACTATGCCAATGTCCAGAAGCAATATTCTTTCATCATTTAGTATAATTTTTGTAGACAAATATTGTTGGCCATATAAAGGTTCTTTATATGTTAACTAAATAAAAGGCATATTATAAGAGATTGATCTCACTTTTTCAAATATTAAAATATGGATGCCTTGGTGGCTCAGTTGGTTAAGCAACTGCCTTTGCCTCAGGTCATGATCCTGGAGTCCCAGGATCGAGTCCTGTATCACGCTCCCTGCTTGGTGAGGAGTCTGCTTCTCTCTCTGTCCCTCCAGCCCTCATGCTCTCTCTCTCTCATTCTCTCTCAAATAAATAAGTAAAATCTCTTAAAAATATGTGTTAAAATATATATGTATATATGTATCTACATCTACATCCATTTCTATATCCGAGTATATCTATATCTACATCCCTATTATCTAAATATCATCATCATAGGGAAAAATTAAGCATAGAAAATTGTCTGGAAGGTTATAGAGTTTGGTATTAGTATGGGCAGTTTAGAAAGATGGTAGTGAAGTTTCTTCTTGTCTATTCTCTCATTTTCTGTAATGATTATGTTACTATTGTCACAATAGGAAAACAAACAGAAGTTTTAAATGTATAATTAAAAAAAAAAAACAAAACCTCTCATCCCCCACTCAGTCCAGTCACAGGCATGAGAGAACCCTGAGGAGTGAAGGTTAAGAAGCAGTATGTGTGTGTGTGTGTGTGTGTGCTGGTCTCTGTGTGTGTGCACATGTGCATGTGTATGCGTGTGTGTCTCTGTGTGTGTGCACATGTGCGCATGTGTGTGTGTGTACACACACATCTGTCTAAGTGTGGGAGCGCCCACCTGTGGGCGGTGCAGGCAGACATTCGGACAACAGTCCCCACCCTGGCTTCACTCTGCCCTCCCGTTACTGAAATCCTGGTGAAAAGCCTTCAGGGTCTACACTGCTTCAATCCCGCAGCCCCCTTGACAAGCTAGAGGCTGGGTAGGGGAGACCAAATTTCCCGTCAGAATGTGACGGGACAAATTACTCCAAGTGAGAGGAGAGGCTTCTGTCCCTGCACCCAGTGGGGCAGTTGGGAAACAGGGTGAAGGACAGGGCCACCCTTGCTCTCCTGAGTGAAACCCAACGAAGGGAAGGGTAACTGGAGTATGTACGAGATGCCAAAATGAAGGGAGGGCGGGATGCTGATGAACACGTCAGAACTTCCCTTCCTGTGGTCCCCATCTCAAACTCAAACCCTCCTAAGTGCCTGTGATCACTTGGAGAAGCAGTTCAGCGTTCAGTTTCTAAGACAAACGTTGAGCCCACGTGTTCCGTCCTCACACACAGCAACCCCTTGCTGCTGCCCAGAAGGCATCTTTTGGGAGGGCAAGCCCAGGTCCAGGGAGGGGGCTACCATATGCAGGTGAATCCCCCTCCCCCACTTCCCCAGGAGCCTCTGGGTTCTAGGAGGTTCCCTTCCGAAAGGAAAAGAAGCGGAAGGTGTGTTTCCATTTTGGGTTGGTGACTTCTTCAGTTCCCTTCCCCAGCTTTTCCTGAGCCAGAGTCTGTTCTCCCCAAAAGACACCCAGGACGGGAGGCTGGCCTCTCCTGTAGTCTACCTGGGGCGCCTTCAGATCAGCGTCTCCTCAGTCAAACAGGGGCAAGATTATTCCAGCCCCTTCTGCCCACCCGCACTCCTCCATTAATTCAGGAGTTCTTGAGATCCTGTTCTGTGCCTGGTACTATGCTGGCTCTGGAGAAAGAGCTGAAAACAACCTGGAAAAGACCCTGTCCTCTGTACTCCTAAGGGTGCCCGTTTCACTCTCCATGGGTTGGACCACAGGTGCATGACAGTTTTGTCCCCCAGCTACCCTGTTAGTACAAAAATCCTCCCAGTCACCACCACACTGGCTGGGGGAGGTCATGTGGGAGCCCTTTCTTCTATCTTCACCACACTCCTCACCTTCCCACCCTACAGTGTCTCATGGACTAAATGGAGAAAATCCCAGGATATTTAGCCAAGATTCCTTTCCCAGATTGGGCAGCCACCGAGAGCTATATACACATCGAACTCATTCCATTCCTGGGGTCTGATATGTATGGGCCTTTTATAAAGTTCTCAGGTCAGAGAAGATGAGACCCAGCTTATCTTTTAAGGGGGACTTGCGTTATTGCTTGTGACAGTTGACTGTTCTCACAGCTGCTTTCTCCCAGATCATCTCATCCTCTCTACCACATTTAAATCATTCTAAAAAATCCTTCCTCCTCCGAGAAACCCTCTGGGACTAAAATACCAGAAGAGGCATACCCTGTCCATCCTCTGAGCCGCCCTCCCCTCCTTGGGCTGAGCTGGGGGCTCGGAGAGGGAGAGGTAGGCACTGCAGGTCCCTGCACTGTGGATTACTGCCACTTCCAACCACATAAAGAGTGGCACTTACCAGGATATAAAACATTGGTTGCAAACTAAGGAGGGAGAAACCTCTACACATTTGAAATTATGATTGTTCCCTGCAAGAGAAGCAGCCCTCATCTTCTCTTTCCTTGTTCTGAGGTCCGCCTCTGGTCAGTTACAAAGGAGTGAAGTTGTCAGACTGTCTGCTCACTCTGACAGTTTATGGTTTGGAGCACTCAGGTCACACTCAGGGCAACTGGAACATATCTGACAGGATAACATGCAGAACAGATTTCTACCTGGCTTCTTAAAGTACATTTATTTTTTAAAGAAACTGCCGTTGTTTTTCCTGTGAATAATTTTTTTTAATTGTCTTTTTTTTTCCGGGGCACCTGGGTGTCTCAGTTGGTTGAGTATCTAACTCTTGGTTTCTGCTTAAGTAATGATCTCAGGGTCATGAGATCGAGCCCCGCGTCTGGCTCCGTGCTGGGCATGGAACCTGCTTGGGATTCTCTCCCTCTTTCTCTGCCCCTCCCTGCCCTGCTCATGCTCTCTCTAAAAATAAATTAACAAATAAATAAATAAAATGAGAATAAAAATAGTCTTTTTTCCGTATAGAAACTGGAACATTCTGAAAAGCACGATACACATAAACTCATGAACATTCACCACTATACCACAACCTGCAATAACAATTTTCCTTGTCCTTGTACATATACCTCAGTTCTTCTCTACGAATGCGTGTATGCATGAATTCACCAGCTGCCTAGACACCAACCTCTCCAAGCCCCAATCCCCCTGCTGTGTAGAAATTATCTTCCTGCGGTACCTTACTCCAAACAGATAGCATAGATATATAACCTACAAAATCGAGATGATACTGTAGGTAGCATATTACAATCTGCATTTTTTACTTACTAATATGTCAAGGACAAATTCCTCTTGTTGTAATTGGATTTGCTTGCAATAAGATTGTTATGACTGCCCAGCATTTCATCACCCAGTTGGGCTGTAACTGAATTAACCATTCCTTCATTGCTCATTTAGGGGTTTCAATGTTGCAATGTCACCAATGTTACAAATAAACCACAGAGAACAACCTCATACACACATCACTGTGTCACTGATTATTTTCTTCCCATTTATTCCTTGAAGTAAAATCTCTGGGTCAAAGAGAATAAACATCTTTATAGCTTTGAATGCACGTTGCAACGTTCAAAGAGACCCTCTTGGTGGGGAGGGACAATGAAGAAAGACAACTCTGGGACACTCCAGGCAGTGGCTGGGGGGTGGAGTGGCAAAGGAGTTGACAACTATTTCCTACCAGGTGGCCACGTTCCAAATAGGGACCTTGAGGTAGAAGCAGAAAAGAAGCTCCACGGAGCTTTACATCACCCTTACAACCCCCAGGAATGGATGGGCTGAGAGAAGTGGCGTGAAGCTTAGAGGCTCCCAGTCTCTTTGAACCACAGTATGCTGGGCAGGATCTTGGAAAATGTGGCTTGAGGGACTTGTCACATACGCGCGCGCACACACACACACACACATTACCGCCTGCTAAACCCTGTGAATCAGAGCTTCAGAGACACTCTTCTCTGGTCTTCAAAAAGCCAAAAGAAAATCTGTATCTTCTCTCCATAGCCCTTGGCATCTTTTTCTTTTATCACCCTCCCTCCCTCTGTGCTATGCCAGGGATCCGCTAGGGAAAAGCATAGCTCTCTCTATTCCTCTCTCTCAACTTTATGGCTCTCTTGTACCTACGTAATTAATTTATCCAGTATATGAGACAGGGTCTACTATATGTCAGGTACTGTGCAACGTCTGAGGGTTGAAAAGATGAACCAGAAGCAGCCCTGCCCATGTAGGTAAGGGTCTGTTGATAATACTGATAGATATTGATTGACCATAAACTGATTTGTAGATCACTAAAATACAGTGGGTAATTTCTGTTTCTTTCACTCACATATTCTTAGAGTAATACCTGGCAAACTGGGCATACTTGAAGATATTTGATGAATGAATAAATGCATTGAAAGAGTTATGTCCCTCAATACCTATGGGTACTTTTTTTTTAGGCTTTATTTTGAGATATAATTTATATGTTATAAAATGTACTTGTCTTTAGTATACTATTTGAGTTTTTAGTATGTGTAAAAAGTTGTGCAGCCATCACCCCAATCTGATTTTAGAACACTTCATCATCCCATGAGAAACCTCATTTCCACCTGGGTGCACTTCCAATTTTCCCATCTCCCCTGCCTCGTGCTAGGCAATCACTAATCTACCTACTTTCTGTCTTGATACATTTGTCATTCTGGATGTTTCATGTAAATGGAACCATACAATGTGTGGTGGTGTTCACATCTGGTATTTTCAGGGAGCATAACACTTGTGAATTTCACCTATGTTTATATCAATACTTTATTCCTTTTAATTGCAGAATGAGAGTCCCTTCTGTTCACATACCACATTTTGTTAATCAGTGGATGAACGTTTGATTTGTTTCCAGTTTTTGCTGTTCTGAATAAAGCTACTGTGAACATTCATGTACGGTCTTTGTGGGAACAAATGCTTTTATTTCTTTTGGGAAAGACTGGAATTGCTAAGCCAAAGAGGGGTACTTTTTGAGCAAAGACTTTTTCCTTACTTTGTTTTTTACTGAAATATAGTTAACACACGATGTTTCAGGTGTACAGCATAGTGATCGGACAAGTCTGGATGACCGGGAGTGTGGCCACCACTATCACCATACAATGTTATTATAGCATTGCTGACTCTCTCCATGCCGAGACTTTTATTCCCATGACTTATTCATTCCATAACTGGAAACCTGTATCTCCCACTCCTTTTCACCTTTTTGGGAGCAAAGTTTCTAGGAGTCACTTATGGAAAGAGGACATGACTTAGCAAGATGGATCTAAAATCTGAGGTTCTGAAACAGACACACAAGTATGATTCATCCCAGTCACTTCCTAACAGAGCAAAGGCTGGCAAAGCCTGGGCTGTGCCTCCCTTTTCCATACTTCTCTTTAACCTGCACACCGTCTTTCTGTTAATGCTCCTTTCCAAGGCTGATCTTGGCTTGCCTTTTTTTTTTTTAAATAAGGCATTGAGGTGGGGGAGAGTTTTCCTATCATGTCCTACCCTTAAAATCACATTATTATTTTTCTTTAAAATAAAGGGAATATATGGCTTTTTTTGTATAAATATTAGATTCCACAATCTAAAATTAAAGAAAAACTAAGAAAAGTAAAATGACCTAAAATGTCACCACCCAGACATAATCACAATTAATATTTTGGTCTATATCCTTGCATAGTTAGCCAGATGATAGATAGATGGATAGATATAGATATCAATGTGAATGTAGAGTTAGTTGTTGCATATGTTATTTTGGTATCTATTTTTTCACGTAATATATCTTATTTTTCTGTCTTTATATTTTTCATATTTAATGACTATACACTTTTCCACAATCATGATGAGCTTTAATTTATTTAACTAAATCCTTATCATTGGACATGTAATTTGCTCCGAAAATTTTTTGCAGTTGTTAAAAAATACGGTAGTGAATGCAGCTTCATTAATTTTACATACACTAATCAGTATTTTTGTAGGATTTGTAAAAATGTTTTTTGAAAGAATGTTTTGAGGGCTTTGGTTGGTACTGACAGATGCTGCCCAAAAATTGCAATCCAGTTTACACTTCCACCAGCCATGGTTGAGAGAGTTTAATCCCTGCATTTCCACTAAAACTGTCATACCGTAAAAAAAAAAAATAAAATCCAAAATTTACAAACAGACAGAAAATGGCATCTTTTGAAAACGAGCTACATCTTTTCACAACTAGTGAATCTGATAGCTTTTTGCATATTTGTAGGCTATTTAATTTTCCTCTTTGGATCATCCACACTACTCTAGGGGAGCATTAAACGTCTTCCTTTCCATCACCTCTTGTCTGATACTCTGCCCAGCAGACCACCCAGAAACGCTTCCTCTTCGCTCACACCTTGGAGAGAAGGCTAATGAAATGACAGGTGGACCCTGCTCCACCTGCCACCACAGTAAGACCACAGGGCCCACTCCCATGGCATAGGAAATATCTTCTGCTGCCCACAGACCGCCTGGTACCCACTGAGGTTGACCCAACTGATATCTAAACCACAAATCCTCAACTCCGTTGGATCGAGTTTTACGACAGGATGAAAGTGCAGGCTTTCGGAACCCCATGTTTTGGCACTAGCATCCTTTATCGGAAGGGCTAGTACGTGGGTGGTGGTGACCAGCTGTTCTTCTTTCCCCTTAGAGTCAGAGCAAAGGAAGTGAGATCAAATTATAATAGAAAGGATGCCAGTGAGACAAAAGAAGGAACTTATTGCCAAGGAAGCGTGTGGAGTGCTACACCTAAGGCAATCTTTGATGAGGCTGAAGTATCTGTGCCTTCATTGGATCCCTGCCCAAGAGCAGAGGATGGGCCTTAGCTCAGACCTGAGGTGACAAGCTCTAGCTTAGCGCATGAACGCCCTGGCTTCCTGTATGGCTAACACCATCTGAGAGCTTGTGGACCATTCTCGGGGCTATGGGTTTAGACACATACCATGCTTTGGGTCTCTCCATCCCATTTTAGAATGGATTATATAATCTGAGCTTAAGTTTCTAGACTTTGAGAAACAAACAGAAGCAAAGGGAAGGTATGTCACTAAAAGCTGACTATTTCTCACATTCTGGGCTAGGTGCTTTAAAGAAGATCCAAAATCTTTATGACCCAAATGAGGAAACTGAGTCACAAAGGTATGACTGGCTCAAGGTCACACTCTAAATGGCAGAGCTGGTATCCACAACGACATGTTTGGGCTCCAACGTTTTTTTCCATTGACCATATTACTATAGAAATAGTTGCTGCAGGAGGTGGGGATACGGGAGAATAAACTATTACACCGGACAGTGACCAGCCCGTTACCTTGGCCATCGTGGTCTTCCCAGAATCTAAGTACCACTTGATCCAGATGGAGAAGGAAGGACTTGTATGGTTCTCCCAAGGATGAACCTCTTTCCGGTGTCATTATCTTTTGGCTCCTCAGCCATAACCAACCACCTCGTTCTTTTACTCAGATGCAACGGTAGGCACTATGTGGGAGACACAGGTAGGGAATAAAAGACAGAAAGGTGAATCTTGACTCTACTAGCACATAGCAGCTGGGTGACTTGGGGCACATTAGTAAATTTCTGTGTGCCTCCTTTCCTTCATCTGTAAAATGGGGTCATCTCTCTTCCAGTTTGGGTATAAAGATTAAAGAATTAGTAAAGTACTTAGAATAATACTTAGAAAAAGTTCTAAAGTAATGTTAGCTTTCATTACTTAGGTGGACAAAACAGTATGCCTTAATGCCGTCTCCCTCCCAGCTTCCCTCCCTTCCTTCCTTTTGTCCTTTCTTCTTCTTCTTCTTCTTTTTTTGCCCTCTCAATCAACATGCATTTTAAGTCTACTACACGCTGGACATTATGCTAGGTACATGCTCTGATTTCATTATGTTCTAAACCTCGTACTATTTATTCTTTCCTGCTAATGACAGACGGGGTTAGTGTACCTGTGCAACCTCTGGCAGCTCTTTTGCTAACATCTGAAGATACCAAGAGAGAAGAAGTAACCAAAACATCAGAAACCACAAGTATCTGAGGTGTTGTCTAGTCTGAACTTTTCATGTCCTTGCAGATGAGAAAATGGAGCTGGGAGATGCTAAGAAACTCCACAATGTCCCACAGCCAGTTACCCAGAGAGTCGGGACTCAAATCTATGGTTTCTGGGGATCTCCTGACCTCTTTCCGTAAACATTCCTGCCTTTGTTAACCAATAGCCCGGATGGAGTGCCACAGGATCTGAGGCGTTGATAGCCAGATATTGTCTTGGCATCTTGCATGGTAATTGCATTCCAGATATGTTTCTGCTCAGCCTTTTTTCCTTGTTACGAAATTCTACTCACTAATCACATGGGCAGGAGTGGGGCCGAGGTGGGGTGTATTGTACCTAGTATCAACAAAATTCAACTTCCAACCACCACATCTGGCTTGCAGGTGTCCCCCGTTCCCTCGGAGACGTTGCCTTGCACGGGAGTAGCTATCTCTGTCAAATGGTCCCAGCTGTCCTCTGAGACGCCAGGCATCTGGGGCTAATGTAAAAGGCCTGGCCTCTGACTTCACCCAGCCTCCTTGTTCCAAACTCTCTGTGGTCTGAAGACCTACAGGCAAACCTAAAGCAATTGTCCCTGGAAACATTTCCCGGCTCTGATACTTACTAGCTGTGTGACCTTCAACTAGTCATTAGCTTCTCCTCAGTAGCCCCAGTCCCCATTTGCAATAACCAGATACTTCCCCCAACACTCCCAGCTTTGAAATAATGTAAAGTTTGTCTTTCTAGTATTCAATGCATTGCCAAATATCTATTAACCACCAGCCACGTGTCCAGTTCTCTGCTAGGGAATATACGCAGAGCTTTGCATCATTTTTTTTAAGAATGGCATATATGTAAAGTGATTTGTACAGCCCCCCAGAATAAATAAATGAGGTCGCCTACAGCAAGACGTCATATTCTGAGGCTCTATACTGTCCTAAGCAGCCCCAAGGGCCATCTTGGGACCTCTCCTAAACCATTGTGGCATACCATTCAGGAGGAGCCACTATGATCCAGAGGCTCTTTCTGGGGCCCTAGGCCATCTGGGAGTTTACAGTCTCGCCAGGAATGTGTGACACTCAAAACAATATTGAACAACTTAACAAGGCACTTGAGCAAGTTCTGCACGGTAGCTAAAACTGAGGGCTGCTGTAACTCAGGGATAGGGGATAACGATGTAGTGAAGGGAGCTGGGCGGCTTCCTCCAGGGGTGACGCTGCCTCAGGAATGGCAGGCTTGGATCCCGGTAGCATCAAGGCAGGAAGTAGAAAACTACAGAGCCTACAGTGAGAAACAAGAGCCCTGGATTCTAGTCCTGACCCCACCTCTGAATCACTCTTCAACAAACAGGTGAGGTCAGCTCTGCACACCCTCTTACCTACTACCAGTGGTGTCTGTGGGACAAGCCAACGCAAGGTCCAAGGCTGTGGCGGGTTCAAATGCAGGAGTGAAAGTGAAGATATTGATCAGGAACGAAAGGCCATGTTAATGTCAGGGGTTATAATTAGCCCTGGATCTGGGAAAGTTAATGTTAGCTTTATGATCCTAGAGGATTTTGTCCTGGTTGGTTCATGAATGGATAATGTTCAGAACAATGCAGGGCTCATCACGGAGACTCTCCGATGGTTTCTGACCAGAGACAATGAGTTTCTCAAAGGACTTCCAGGTCTGAAGAATGCTCAGATTCTAGCATGAGCAGCCACTCCCCATTGGAAACAGAGTGAGGTTATGGGGAATCATGAGGCAGACAGTTAGACAACAAATAGCAGACAGCACCAGACTAATGGGGAGGTCAACGGAAAGCTGCAGAAGAATGTGGAAGTACCAGCTCCCCAGAACGCACCCAGCGGGTTGGCTGTGGACATTGGAGCCGAAGGAAGGTAGAAGCTATCCAGGTGAGGGAAGAGAAGGGGAAGTGTGGTCGTCCCTTTGTCTCTCCAGTTCATGAAGAAACTGGATTCTTTAAGGACTGTCAGACTGAGTGAGTGGGCTCAGTCCAACAGGGAATCCTTTGCTTACCTTGATGACTGCTTGCTTGGGCCACCAGCTCTCTAGGGGACGCTGGGCTTTCATCCCTACCCACCATCCAGAAGCGGTCATGCTGACTCTGACCAGGAGGGGGATTGTAGTGAGGAGGCACTTAGAATCTAGTTTGATCAAGGGGCTCATGTTACTGAATAGGCATATTGAAGAAGAGCTTTAAAATTAAATCCGATTTTACAATTACAACAGACTACTTGGACTAAACACCAGACTGACTGCATGCTCAGTGAGAGGTAGAAGAGGGCAAGGGTAAGAGCTAAGAATGAGAGCTCAGGTGGGAGGTGTCCGTGGGTCTTGTCTCTCCCCAGGGGTCTGAGCCCTGCCCCTTTGATGCCTCACTCTCTACCTTGCTTCCCCATCTCCTGCTCTTCCTGCTCATTCCTCATCAGAGATGGAGGATGTGAACTTCCCCTAGGATGCTGTGTACTGCAGAACAAAACTCTGTTCATTGCTACCCAGGTGGTCCAGTGAAGGTACCAAGACCGTGCAGTGAGTTCATCTCTTCCCCGGGGACCCAGAAAATGACTGAAAGCTTGTGCTATATAATTTCACAATGGCTTGGAAGCCCTGGCTCTCACTTCAGTGGGCAGATTTATACCTCCCTAGATCCTATAAGAGCTATGGGAAGTCTTCGTTAGAACAGGGTTTCAAAAAATGCAAGGAAGGATATGTGGAAAGAGAAGGAAAGGGATTAGACATTTAGTAACTATGAGACACCTATTCTTCATACTTTTTATATTTTCTCACAACTTTGAAAGTTAGTGTCGTCTCCATTTTGCAGGTGAGGGAACTGAGGCGCTGGGAGGTTTATGGACTTGCCCAAGGCAACACAGCCGTCCACCCCAGAGCTGTGCCTCTAGGACTCTCTGCTGCTAGAGCTTATATGATTGCTGCTTTCTTGGAGGAAAGATAGAATAGAGTTCATGGTCAGCCCCAGGCCATTCATGATATCCGGAGGTGACACCATGACATTCGTGACTGAACTCGGTGTCCTCCCAGGGACTCAGAAGCACTTTTCCACAGTTTTCAACCAAATCCAGGGTCTCGCTAGGATTCTGAACCCTCAACTTTAAGGACAGCTCAGAATCTGAAGGGAAGATCTAGGGAGAATTCACGAATGCCATGAAAAGACCCATACAAACAATAACTAGGGACCAAAGGAAAGCAGGGTGCAAGTGCCACTTGGGAAAAGGGACCGGCTGCAGACACCGAGTCTGGGAGTATTTGCAGGGCCCTCTGAGCAGAGCCGTTGGGTCGTGGTTGCTCCAGCAGAAGTGAGCCAAAGGTTGTAAAGTGCCAATTTAGGACAAAGGGGGCGGGGTGCCTCTCCCTTCCTGGGAGGCCTGGGAAATTTAAGCAGCCCAGTTCCAGCGAATCTAGCTGGAGGCAGAGTACAGATTAAAAAAAAAAAAAAAAAAAAAGTCTTTTTAAGTCTCTTTGCAAGCCTCAAACTTGGAATTGTGGAATTCTAAGAAGCACATTTGAGAACAGATAAGGGATAAGAGGGAATGCATTTAGCTGCCCAGTTCGTTCGGAATGAAGTTGCTATGTGTTCTTCTAATGACATCAGGTGCCCAGACATGACAGCAATAAATGGAGAAGAATATTTATGTAAACAAAAGAAATATAAATAGATGGGAGAGAGTAAACTAAATATAAACTCTCCGTTCAAAGTCACTGTGAGAACAGCCAATGCTATTTTCAGAGGGGGGGTGTGTAACCACAGGCAGGGTGCTATTTATAGACAGAAGGTTGTATGTAAACTCTGACCCGACCAGGCAGCTTGCTATGGTGGGCTGTTCAGCTCAAGCTGAAGTGGCCTATTGTTTTCTCAGCCCCACAGGGAAGAAAACAGGGGAGAAAGAACAAGTCCTGTTTTTCCTCGTCTGCGCGCATGCGCGTCTGTATACATTCTCCCGGCTCCGTTCCTGTTCTCGCCCTCCACTCCTTATATCCTCTGCATTCTACCAGGCTCAGTCAGGTGCCTTCTGCAAGAGGACACCTGCTCTAGGATCCAGATGCCCACTGCCCAGTTTGCATTTCCGGTCCCTCCCGTCTGCTCGTTTAACACTGGGTGCATTCACACACATTGCATTCTTTTCTTTGGCCACTTTTCTGCCTCTTTGACTATGCTGCGGGTTCACTATGGGCAAGGTTGGGGCTAACTCATGTTGGTGTGCTGTGCGCGTGGTTGGTACTCAAATTTGGTTTGTTCACTCAGTCACTCACCTAAAAGAAGTGAGAACTTGGTAGGCAGAAAGGTTTAAAAATTATTATTATTATTATTATTTATTATTATTATTATTATTATTATTAATGCCAAGAGTCGTAGGAGACTGAGCCATGCCTGAGGGCTTGCTCAGAGGCAAGGGGATGACAGCAATAACCTCTCACATCCTGACTTGCCCTCTCGGGACTTTGCTCATCTTTCAGGTGGACACCTGATTCTTGGATCCTGAATTCCATCCATCGTTTCCCTGCTTCCGTATTAAGATGTCCTTTTCTGACTAGCTCCAGAACACAGAGGAGTGCCTTTCCTCTACAGAGAGGTGAATAGCCGACGAGGTCTCTCTTTTGTGCATCTCCCAGTAGAGGGCAGCATCTCCCTAAGGAATTTTTCCTCAGGCAGTACAGCTCTTCCCTGCAATCTTAAAAGGAATCTGCGCTTCAGTGGCAGGCAGAGAAAATTGTGCTCAGTCTCTGCCATCCGGGTTCATGAGGAGAGGAGGTTGGGTAAAGAATGGACTGCATGCTGGATAGAAAGGTTTTTGTTTGGTTGTTGTTGTTGTTTTCAGAATGTTATTTGTCCTCAGTGGCCTGAGAACATGGTTCAGTCTGAAGGCATTAGAGGGCTCAGGTCCTTGGTGTTTGGTACCCAGCAGAGCTCTTTTGTCTTGAAGTCTGAGAGACACTAGGCCAGAGTCAAGGGTTGTACAGAAGGGGCTGTCCGGGTGGAAAGTTCTGCCGTGCCCTTCCCCTCATCTGTTGGGGCACTGAGCAAACTCAGAGTTATATCTGAGGCAGACCTGAGAGGGCAGATGACGTGCTGTTGGCCGCTCAGCTAGTCAGAGACGGGACCAGCATGGAGATCTGCTAATGGCCATCAAATGCTCCCCCACAACTCGGGACGGCTAAGGTCAACAGTAGCATCCAAATTTCTTTCATTCTCACCAACATTCAGCCTCGCAGTACATTCTGGTTCTCACTGATTAGAGATCATGTAGGGTCTCAGGCGATTGACTTGTTCTCATCTTCCAGTTAAACAGCCAGGAAGGGCAGATAGGGACAATCTCATGGGAAGGAATCAGTGCTGGTGGACAGGTGCCCGAACCTCTGGGTCAGGTAGGAAATGGGTCACTGAGGCATCGAGGAGAGCAGGCATGGGATGGACACCTGGGATGGGTTCCTGGTGCTGTCTTTCTGAACTCCTTTTTCTAGAAGTCTGTCTGTTCAGAATGTCTTTTATCTGCAAGATAGCATATTTACTGGAGATGAAAGAGCAGGTGCTAGACGTACCTGCCAGGTTGTGCTCTGTCGTTCTTATGCAAAGAACCTGAAGTTGGAGGAGAAGCATCAGAAAGAGAGAAAGTGAGAAAAATTACCTAGATGAGACTGGCATGGGATGTTGGGGGCAGGGGATGAGGGCAGAGAAGGGGGGTGGATAGACTTGTCCCCCCTGACTGAATGGTCCCACTCGGTGATGCCCTCCTGATTCCAGGAGAGTTAAGGAATCCAGATTCCTTAACTCTCCTTTTGCTCCCAGGGAAATGAGGACTAATTTAAGAAAGCAGCACATTAAGTGTTCTCACCCAGTGAAACCTCAACCTAAGTTCGGGATACTCCAGCCTTCCTGCATACTATTTCTGGGTAGCATGGTGGGCCATGGCGGACATGTCCCCCCTTCCCTCTCTGGGCACCTTCTGGCTGGAGGCCTCTGCGTGTGCTGGGAAATCATTACAATTGCTTTCAAGCCTCACCGGGCCAGCCTGGGCTCCCAGATTGCCTTTTGATATACATTTGCCTCCAATGGCTCTTCCGATCAGCATTCACTCTGCATTTCCTGGTCTTTGTGGTTTGTCAGCCCCTTAACATTGCTTTAGCTTAGTTGGCGTGTATGTGAGGATGAATTATGAGAGTTAAAAGCCTCCAAACCTCTGGCATGCTGGAACAGTTTCCCGAATGTGGGTCTGTTGCAAACTGCTGTCATCGCAGCTTCGATCAAAAACATCTCTTGCCCCCAGGACATGACTGTTTTGAAAGCGCTTCTGTCCTACAAGGCTCTAGCAGCTATTGGGGAGAGAGTGTCTCCCATTTCCATCCAGTTTCTAGAGAGGGATTTTGGGCAATTGTTCAGTAGGTAGGACCTTCGGCTCCCAGTCTGACTGTGGGAAGGAATTTGGCACTCTTGTGAAATGAGTTCTACTTCCAGTCTGGTGGGTGACTTCGGACTAGTGCCTGCTGAGCCTTAACACCTCATCTCATCAGCCTCATACTGTATTCCTGGAAGCAGAAAAAGCGTGAATTTTTCTGACAGTGGGTGGAGGTAAGTCATTCCGAGTACAAACTGAATACCCGCAGAGAGTTAAGGAAGCACGTGCTAATGGAGGTTGGTGAGTCAACAGAAAAATATTGCCATATTGGATGTACATCTGCCTATGTTTAAATCTTCATCTGAGAAAGGGGTGAAGTGTTGGAAAGCATTTAAAATCAACAAAGATGGGAAATGAGATAACAGCCTAGGACCTTTGGGACAGGACATACCACTGCTGGCCTCGTGAGGACAGCTGCTTTGACAGCCGTGCCCTCCAGAATATGCCGTGGGCCTCAGCCTGGCAGCAGGGTCCCTGGTCCCCAATAGGGACTCTGTAAATATTTGCAAAGTGAGTAGACAAGTGACTGTCTCTGTTTTGGGCTCATGCCATTTAGAGGGCATCCAAAGTGCAGGGGACGGAGAGGCTTGGGCAAGAGGGATATTACTGCTGGTGCTGAATAGGAGAGTGACACTTTGTGAGAACCCAGTGGTTGGGAAAGCCCCATGCTTAAGTCTTGCCCTGATACCCTGACCCATGAGGGAGGGCCTAGTCCAATGCCATGGAGGAAAATATAGACCCAAAGAAGCAACCAGAGGACTGGAAGGAGCACAACTCTGCAGGCTGGCACTGAACAAGACCCAAGACTCATCATATTTGAGATACTCCATAAGCCAAGAGCCAAGGACAATTCTGCTTCTGCCTCTTCCTCTTCCATTGAACCTCTTGGGCTGCCCTTTTACCTATTCATTTCCTTTGAAACAGCTCGTGTTCATTTTCAAAAATTAAAATATGGCAAAACTGGCTTTTGTAGGAGTTTACAGTGCCACGAGCTTTAATGTACATGCAGAATCTTACGACTACTGCTACAATCAGAATATAGCACAGCTCTGTTAACTCCAAAAAACCCTCTCACTACCCTTTCGTTTTCACATGTTCTCCATGATTCTAACTCTTGGCAACCCCTGATCTTTTCTCTATCACCATACTGTTGTCTTTTTGGGAATGTCATATAAATGGAACCATACAGGATGTAACCTTCTGAAGCTAGCTTTTCACGCAGCATAATTTCTTTGAGATTCAACCAATTGTTGTGTGTATCAGTACTTCCTTATTATTATTTTTATCACTGAGGAGCACCCAACTGTATGAACTTACCACTACTTGTTTACACATTCACCTGTGAAAAGGCTTTGGAGTTATTTTCAGTTTCTGGTAATAATGAATGGAGTTGCTATAAATATTTATGCACAGGTTTTTGTTTCAGTTCCTTGGCTGAATACCCAGGAGTGGGATTGCTAAATCACATGATAAATATATGTTTAACTTTATGGGAAACTGTCAAACTGTTTTTCCAGTTTGCATTACCATCAGCACTTAATATTGTCTGTATTTTTTATTGAGCCATTCTAATAAGTGAGTAGTGGTATCACATTATGTTTTGAATTGACATTTCCCTTAATGAGATGTTCGTGGACATCTTGTGTGTCGGTTTTCCATCGATAGATCCCTTACGGTGAAGTGTTTATTCAAACCTCCTGCTCATTTTTAATTGGTTTGGTTATTTTCTTATTACTGAATTTTGAGAGTTCTCTCTGTGTTCTGGATACAAAACCTTTATCAGATACATGATTTGCAAGATTTTTCTCCTAATCTGTTTTTTCGTTTCTTTAAGACTGTCTTTTAAGGAGCAGAAGTAACTAATTTTGATAGAGTCCAACTTCTCAATGTTTATTTTAGGGGTCTTGCTTTGGTGTTGAATCTAAGAAACCCACCTCTAACCCAAGATCACAAAGATTTTTTCTTACATTTTCTTCTAGAGTTTTTAAAGTTTTAGGTCTATGATCCACTTTGCACCTTAGAAAAAAAATCAATTGGTCATACGTGGATGGGTCCACTTCTAGGTTCTCTATTCTGTTGCATCCATCTATTTGTCTATCTTACCATAAAGACCTTGCTGTCTTGATTACTATAGCTTTATAGTAAGTCCTGAAATCAGGACGTGTTAAGTCCTCAAACTTGGTTCTTCTTTTTCCAGGTTGTTTTGACTATCCTAGTCCCTTTACCTTTCTAAGTGAAATTTGGAATTATCTTGTCAGTTTCTACCAAAAAAAAAAAAGATATATATATATATGGCCTACTGGAATTTGGATTGGGATTTGTATTGTCATCTTTGCTATCTAAATATGTCATTTATTGACGTTTTCTTTGCTTTCTGCTATCAGCATTTTGCAGCATGCATATCCTACACATGTTGTTAGACTAACACCTAAATATTTTGGTTTTTGGACCTACTGTAAATAAAATGTATATATAATTTCATATTTTAGGGGTTTTTTGCTGGTATCTAGAAATATGACTGATTTTTGTGTGTTGACTTTGTATCCTGTAACCTTTCTTAGTTTTTTATTAGTCCTAGGAATTTTTTGTACTTTCTTTAGGATGTTTTATGTAGACAACCATGTCATCTGTAAAATAGTGACAACTTTGTTTCCAATCTATATGATTTTTTTCTTACTTTATTGCACTAAGAATTATAGTACAATGTTAAATAGTAGTGATGAGAACAGACATAACCTTGCCTTGTTCCTAATCTTAGATGGGAAGCATTCTGTCTTTTGATGTTGAGTATAATGTTAGCTTAGGCTTTTTTATAGATGTCCTTTATCATAATGAGGAAGTTCCCTTCTATTCCTAGCTTCCTGAAATTTGGGGTTATGCATAGATATTGAATTTTGTCATATGCTCTTTCTATATCAATTGATACTATCTTTTTTTTTCTTGGAATAAGCCCCGTTTTGTCATGATAAATTGTTATTTTTATATCCATGCTCATTTTTAACTTTATTTTGGCTGATATAGCTCTGTGCCCTGCCCAGAAGGTTAGCTCCTAAAGGTGTCTCTTGTTTTTCCAAGCATCAGTTTCTGAGACGATTGGACTGAGATTTCCCTACAGTCGCTTTTTGGAGAAAGAGGACAATGTCATATGCGCATGGCATAAACCAAGAGGTCCCTGTAGTACAACAGGAATCTTCTAAATGAGGGACCAGAAGATCTTGACCATTTCATGGCTCCTGTATTATTCCCATTAGAATTTTCTCTTCCTATTCTCATTCATAAGACAGGGACTTGGTGTGAGTTTTAGTTCCAAATGACTAATCTGATATACTAACTTCTTTCATTTATTTATTCAACAAATATTCATTGACAGCCTATTACTATGTTTCATGCTCTCTGTTCAATGCTAGGGATGCTGTAGAAAGTAAAAACAGAATCCCCACCTTCATGGAACTTATAGTTTGATATGGGAATCAAAAGTTAATCCAACAGACATATAAATGTTAACAGGAGAGAGCGCTGGTGGACCATTTTACAGTCATATATCATTTCTCTACATCAGAGTCCTAAGCTAAGAATCATGTCTTATTACAATTCATATCCATCCTGACTTTAAGACCATGTATAGGTTAGGGGGTTTCCCTTACACTGGCTGCACATGACATTAGGACTTCATCTCCTGGCTGACTTGTTGATAAACTAAGGGAAGAATGATGGTGCAATGACTACATGAGACAGACCCACTCATGGGTTTCCTTTCCTCTGACAGAGTGTCTGTAGTTGAGACAATGCTCTAGAAGAAAAAATACCAAGTATTTTGAGAAACTGCAAGAAATGTGATGGTAGAGTGGGGAAGAAGAAGAAAAGGAAGTTTTCTGGCTAATTGGATTTTGGAAATTCTAGTTCCTCTTACTTGCCGACACAACGACTCCAAGTTGCCAAGTGAGGGAGAAGTGGGAGGAGAGTAAGGTAGAAAATACAGTGAAAACATAACTTGGAAAAAAAGTATTGCTGATACATTCTTCGTATTCAACACAAAGTAAAAGCCAAGATTAGTCACTTAAGGGGTTAGATACGAGAGTCTCTCATCCTCCATAGGGGCCAGTAGATTTCTTGAATTTGGGGACTAGAAGCATCCCTAAAGATCTACTGGTCCAACCTCCTTAGTTAGGAAATTACCCAATTGAGACTTTCTTGGAGTCCTCTAGCTAGTTAATAGAGGAACTCACCCTCAGACTGAGGGCTTTGACTGCCAGAAGTGCTTTTTCATCTCTACCTCCTGTTGATGGAAATTGAGCTCCAAAAGTAGTGAATGATCACGGATCACAGAAGCATTATGATCCCTGGACACCAATGGAGGAATGAGAAAGTTGGAAAAGATAGCCATTTCTAATCTAAAGTTGGAAAGTCCAAATTGCATACTATTGACAGATAATTATGATAACCAATATCAACTGAGTACCTTGTTCCAGCCACTGTTCTACATGTTCGACACGTATCAACTAATTTATTTCTCTCAAAAACCCTCTGAAATAAGTGTCATTATTATTCTAGTCTATAAATACGAAAACTAAGGTACAGGGAGGTTAAGTAAGCTGCCTAAGGTTGCATAGTCAGTAAATGGCAAAAGTGGAATTTAAATCTATATAATCTAATTTCAGAGCCAGCCACCTGACCATATGCTAAAGTGTTTCAATGCAGACAGAATGCCAATTAGGTGCTCCTGTCCTAATTCCTCACACAAAGAATTCCACAATCGCTAGAACCAAATTTACTGCCACCTCCAGCCACCTGGTACCTGAACATCAGAAAACTTGAGCATCCTGTCTTTGAGGTGGGCCTCAGAACAAAAAGCCTATGTGCTGTCTTTGAAAGGAAGAATTCTGGTGGTTCTAAAAACCACTCATGCTGAAAAGAAAGCTGACCACTGACCCCAATTACCAGTGTTTCCTTCTCCCACTTACTCTACTGCCCTGGGCAATGTGCCAGGGTCTATAAAGCATACTCACTCTCAATTCTTTCATAATTCTGTTCTGCCATTGTTAGCCTTCTGGGTATTACCCAGTGCCCATAAAGCATATTAAATTAATTTCTGCTGCCTCACTTGACATTTACATTTGAGAAGCAGCTCTGTGATGGGGCAGGGAGGTTGTCTGGAAAAATACTAACTTAATGTCAAATTGAGAGATGGGTACCAGCTTCTTTTGATTACATAGGATATATGCCTATTCAATTATCTGATCATAACTGCCTACAGTCAGCTGGGATGGAAGCTAACTGCCCTCTAGGAATTAGAGGATGGTCTATCAAAAGGCTTTCCTCAGAAGATAAACTTGAAAGACTTTCCTCCTGTTTCCTATACCCACATCCTTGTTGAGTTCTGATCAGAATGGCAAGGTAGCTTCCTTCACACTTGTTTCAACAAGACTTATGGGAAACAGAGAGGGGAGTAATTCAAGAGAGCAGCCATAACAGCATCCCTCACATCAACTCTTTCTGTATGGTGCTTCCCACAGCCACCCACTTGATTTTACCTTGTAGAGATCAATGTTGTTGGTTTGTCCCTTTTGAACTCATCCTGACTCACAGGAATGGTCATGGGATAGTGTAGAGGTGGGAGAGGTAGTGCGACATACACTGGAACAGTCTCCACAGATAGTTGACTGTAATATTTCCCATTTCCATTTTCCCCCTACATTCAAAGTATTTTTACATGTGCTAAGTATTAATCTATTCGCCAAACATTTATTGAATGTCTACTGTATACCAGGTCCGGAATATATCCCAAGGCATATGTTTGGGATACAGTAGTAATACAAATAAAACAAAAGATGTTTGCCCTTATGATTTTACATATGTAGGAGGTCATCTTAAGTGCTGCTCATGATGATCTGTCAAGGAAGTTAGACCAAGATCCATTAGTCTCATTTATGATTAAGATGAAGAAAACAAGGCCCAGGAATTTGAAGCCCTTCCTGAGGGTACACAGCTAGATAGTGTCAGAGCCTGAAAAGCTGAGGCCACTTGAATCCCTGTCCATCTTTCTTCTTCTTTTTTTTTAATAGATTTTATTTATTTATTTGACAGACAGAAATCACAAGTAGGCAGAAAGGCAGGCGGCGGGGAGGGGGAAACAGGCTCCCTGCTGAGCAGAGAGCCCGATGTGGAACTCAATCCCAGGACCTTGAGATCATGACCTGAGCCGAAGGCAGATGCTTAACCTACTAAGCCACCCAGGCACTCCCCTGTCCATCTTTCTACTGTACCATTCTTCCTTGAATCTTAGGAACAAAGATTAGATGGGGTCTTGTGAAATCATTTCAGTTGTCACCCTCTGCTTCCTATTCTCCATCTCAGTCTCTTAGAGGAGACACATGTCAAGAGAACTGATTCTGCCTGTTCCTGAGGCACCTATCCATTCCAGTGAATTATGGCTCTCAATTTCTTGAAGTTCTGTTGTGTCTTTAATTTAATTTAAATAGTGAGCTACATGCTCACTATTTCCTATCTCCCTCCACCCTCAGTGGAAGTAAAATGAGACATCTTTTACGAACCTGAAGACAATCCCCAAAACTCCTCATCTTTAGAACCACTGACAGAATTCTAAATTCAGTCCTGAATTGTTTTGTTTCAGTTGACAAGCAAAATGTAGCAAGGGGCCAGTCATTTCCCCCCATTTTAGTTCTTCTATGGTATATAGTTAAAATGACTACTTATCAGACCAAAATTTAATGGCTAAAACAAGATTTAAGAAGTAACTCTGGGAGCAGTTGGTAAGTTCATGGGGGAGGCTCCATGATTTGTAGTTAGAATGAGGTTTTGGCAAGCTTCAGACCACTAAAACAGTCTTTTAAAAAAAGAAAGTGGAATAAGAAATGTTCAGAGTAGTTTCATCATAATAGAAAGAGTATGAGATGTGAAGTGAAAGCCAGAGTTAGTCTCAGCTCTACTGTTTACTAGTTATCTTGGGCTGGTCATTTAAAACTCTGTGCATTCATTAATTTCACTTATTAAGAGGCAAAACTAGGATTTTAGGATTTTTATTAAAGGAAATGATATTTGTCAAAAGGATTTCTCGGGGCCCCTGGGTGGCTCAGTCAGTGAAGTGTCTGACTTCAGCTCAGGTCATGGTTTCAGGGTCCTGGGATTCACCCCCCATATCCACGATGAGCTCTTTGCACAGTGGGGAGTCTAGTTGGCCCTCACCCGCTGCTCTCCCCCCCACTAATGCACTCTCTCTCTCTTTCTCTCTCTCACTCAAATAAATCAATAAAATCTTAGGAAAAAAAATGATTTCTCCACCATAGGGTGCCATGTAAATGTTCGTGATTGCTGTTATACTTACGATTGCTAGTTGTGGAAGAGAGTAAAGTCGTGCTACAAACTTGTGGACTATTTTATTATAGTCTGTTTACAGACTTTTTGTCTTCCACCTCTAGAATGCTGAAATTGCTTGCCTGTGGCTCCACCGTCTCCTATCCCTAATGTGAGAGTGATACCTGGTCCATTTCTCATGCAGGAAGATATTAAAGCTCTAGCAGGTAGCTCCATGACAACAGAGGTTGTTTTGTTTTTTTCTATATCCCTAGCACTGGGAACAGTGTCTTTCTTATAGCAGGCACTCAAAAATATGTATGGAAAAGATGAATAAATCATGACTAGCCTCAAGGCCTATGGGAGAAAGAGATCAGGAAGAATTTTGTACAAAGAAAATGAGCCTCTGAATGAAGTGAAGGTGTTGAGACTAGTGCGATAGGAAACAAGAAAAGCCTTCTCCATCCAGGATGGGTAAAATGGCTTTGGCTATAAAGCAGAGAACCTCTGATATCTGCTTAATGCCAACCAATGTCCACTCAACTTCCTATCCTCTTCCAGGTCTCTCCTGTGACCTGATCATCCATGATCTGGCAGCATTCTGGAATGTAAGAATTGTGAGGACTTCTACCTGGCTTATTTTTTAGTCCAGGTCTTCTAATTCCTAGCAAAGGGCCCCTTCTCCTTCCAGAGGAAGTGTTCCATTATTTGTTTGTTTGTTTTTCAAATGTCACATTAGTTTTTGGTGTAGAGTTCCATGATGCATTGTTTGTGTATAATACCCAGTGCTCCATGCAGTATGTGTCCCTTTAATACCCATCACTGGGCTAACCATTCCCCAACCCCCTCCTCTCTAAAACCCTCAGTTTGTTTCTCGGAGTCCATAGTCTCTCATGGTTCATATCCCCCTCCAATTTCCCCCCCCTCTTTCATTTGTCCCTTCCTTCTCCTAATGCCCTCCATGCTATTCCTTATGCTCCACAAATAAGTGAAACCATATGATAATTGCCTTTCTCTGCTTGACTTATTTCACTTATCATAATCTCTTCCAGTCCCATCCATGTTGATGCAAAAGTTGGGTATTCATCCTTTCTCATGGCTGAGTAATATTCAATATGGACCATATCTTTATTCATTCACCTGTGGAAGGGCGTCTCAGATCCTTCCACAGTTTGGCTATTGTGGACATTGCTTCTATGAACACTGGGGAGCATATGGCCCTTCTTTTCACTACATCTGTATCTTTGGGCTAAATACCTAGTAGTTTAAGTAGTATAATTGCTGGGTCATAGAGTAGCTCTATTTTTAATTTTTTTGAGGAAACTCCACCTTGTTTTTCAAAGTGGCTGTACCAACTTGCATTCCCACCAACAGTGCAAGAGGGTTCCCCTTTCTCCACATCCTCTCCAACATTTGTTGTTTCCTGTCTTGTTAATTTTGGCCATTCTAACTGGTGTAAGGTGGTATTTTAATGTGGTTCTGATTTGAATTTCCCTGATGGCTAATGATGATGAACACTTTTTCATGTGTCTGTTAGCCATTTGTATGTCTTCTTTGGAGAACTGTCTGTTCATGTCTTCTGCCCATTTTTTGACTTGATTGTTTTTTGGGTGTTGAGTTTGAGAAGTTCTTTATAGATCTTGGATATCAACTCTTTGTCTGTAGTGTCATTTGCAAATATCTTCTCCCATTCTGTGGGTTGCCTCTTTGTTTTGTTGACCGTTTCCTTTGCTGTGTAGCAGCTTTTTATCTTAATTAAGTCCCAAAAATTCATTTTTGTTTTTGTTTCCCTTGGAGATGTGTCTTGAAAGAAGTTGGTGTGGTTGATGTCAAAGAGGTTGCTGCCTATGCTCTCCTCTAGGACTTTGATGGATTCCTGTCTCACAGTGAGGTCTTTCATACATTTAGAGTTTATCTTTGTGTATATAGTATAAGGGAACAGTCAAGTTTCATTCTTCTGTATATAGCTATCCAATTTTCCCAGCATCATTTATTGAAGAGACTGTCTTTTTTCCATTGGAAATTTTTTCCTGCTTTGTCAAAGATTATTTGACCATAGAGTTCAGTGTCCATAATCTGGGCTCTCTATTCTGTTCCATTGGTCTATGTGTCTGTTTTTGTGCCAGTACCATGCTGTCTTGCTGATCACAGCTGTGTAATGTAGCTTGAATCAGGCAACATGATGCCCCCAGCTTTGTTTCTTCTTTTCAATATTTCCTTGGTGATTCGGGGTCTTTTCTGGTTCCATACAAATTTTAGGATTGTTTTTTTCTAGCACTTTGAAAAATGCCATTGTTATTTTGATCAGGATGGCATTGAAAGTATAGATTGCTCTATAAGCATAGACATTTTAATGATGTTTATTCTTATCCATGAGCATGGAATGTTTTTTCCTTTTTTTTTTTTTTTTGTGTGTGTGTCTTCTTCAATTTCTTTCATGAGTGTTCTGTAGTTCTAGAGTATAGATCCTTTACTTTACCTCTTTGGCTAAGTTTGTTGCAAGGTATCTTATGGTCTTTGGTGCTATTATAAATGGAATAGATTCTCTAATTTCTCTTCCTACAGTTACATTGTTAGTGTATAAAAAAGCAACTGGTTTCTGTGCATTGATTTTGTATCCTGCCACATTACTGAACTGCTGTATGACTTCTAGTAATTTGGGGATGGAGTCTTTTGGGTTTTCCACATAATGTATCAGGTCATCTGTGTTATTTTAAAAATAAATATTTATTTGAGTTTTGGGATTCCTTTTTGTTTGTGTGTGTGTGTGTGTGTGTTTCTATTTTTGTCTTACTTTGTCTTAAGTGTGGGGAGAAAATCTGTTTCTTTCAAAATGTAGTGGTGGTCTTGATTGTAGGAGAATGTATGATAGCTTAGAGATTTTACCAAGAAATCAGTGGGTTTCCTTACCATATCTTGGCATAAAATACTACTAAGACAATCTCCTCATCCAGCCCGTGTGTGTTTTTCCTTCCCTCTTGAAATTGTCAAACTGACATAATTAACTAAGCTGTTAGCTAAATAAATCATTGGATCCTAGCAAGAATTTTTACTGAGATATCATTGCCCCCGCACCACACTGCATGAAGGACTGTCAACGCCACGCGATAGATGTATGGCAAAAGATTCTGTTTGGGAGACAGCTCTCTCTGCCTTAGCATCAAATGTGGCTGGCAGGCTAAAGAACAGATGTCATGGAGTATATGTGAGAAACCCACCAATTCCTTAGAGTATTTTGATCACACATGGTTCACAGAGCCTAAAAGCACATGGAATGTACGTTGATGGTCCAAAGATGGGCTTAGGTCATTGGTGGACCTCAGCAGGAGGTGCAAGTCTATAGTCCTCATTTGACAACCATGGTCTGAGACAAGGAAATGGACTTATTAACCTCCAAAAGTCCCTTCTGTCCTTTGACAATCTGAGGTAGATGAACACACTGCTAACGTTTTATTTTTATTTTTAGTTGTATTCATTTGCTAGCTCCTCAAAAATAGGAACCTGCTTCATCTCCTGGCCTTTGTGACCTATAGTAAGGCCATCAGATAAATACACAATGTTCACCTTTAAAATTCCACTCCAGCTTCTCTCTGTTCATTAGAGTAAAGATAAAGATTGGCCAAAGACTAAAGATGTTTTGGAGGAGAGTCTTATTAACAATTAAAGCCTTGTTTGAGTTTCAACAGAAAAAGAAACAATGGCTGAAAAGTCAAGACTGCAGTGGTCGGTCTGTTGGGAAATTCAGAATGCTGCTGCACTCTTGGGTGATGGAATGCTGCTCCCTCACTTGGTTTAATTAGAAGCATGGTTAATGGCCAGACACTCAGAAGAGAGATTATAGATTCATGAATTAAGGTCATGTTTACACCTCTATTGTCAACTGTAATCATTTGTTTAACCCAGGGTCTCCTTGGTTTATTATGATCATTATTGCTTGGCTGGAGTTTCACAGTTATGAATGAAGAATCCATATGTGAGCCTACATAATTCCAGCAGGAACCAGTCTGTCACTATGTTTTAATATAAGGGAAGTTTCCCTTAAATATTTGTCTTAGTCTTCAGTCATTTTATTTCAGACCTATAAATTAGGCCCAATCAATGGGTTCATTAATAGTTGCCCTCATCTACTGAGAAGTAATCTACTTTGAGAATATCAGCAATGACTACATCTCATACTTGAAACATTTTCTAACTTTCCAAAGGTTTTGTGATCATCAGCTCATATGCCAGAATGCTATGAAATCTAATTTGGCCATATAGAAGAAGATATGTTTAAGGCCCTGTAGAGATACCATAATAGCATTTGGAACAGTGTGATGGATAGTACCTCTGCCTCTGCTTTGTTTTCTGTTATTCCCTTGAGGCTTCACTGCAGAATTGGGGATTAGAGAAGAAGAGAGAGAAAGAAAGGGAGAAAGAGAGAGAGAATTTCTGTCTCTGTCTTTTTGAGGAGCTATCTTGTTTCCTTTTCTTATGATGGGGATTTTCACATCGTAGGGTTTATTACTGAGGAAGCATTAGAGTAAACCTGTGTACATCTATTAAGGTCATATAGAAATTTGAGGAACTACATGGACCAACCACTCTAAGGCCTGAGCAGCTTCAGCAGTAGGCCCTAATATTTACCTCTTTATATTTTCTTACTTTAAAAAATAAAATTTGATAGTTTTCTTCCTGGGAGAATTTTCTTTTCTGTCAAATCAAACCATCATTGGTTAAGGCTGTGGTACTCCAGCTATCTCGTTCTGTCCTGAATGAACAATTCTGCAGAGTCATATCTAAACCAGACTCCAGTTTCTTTCATCCTTGGCCATGTGATCACAGAGAATCTCCTACAGAGTCAAAGACAGAGGGAGGGATGGCAGCAAGGCAAGAGTAAGTGCTCAGGAATGTGAATAACCTGTTCGTGCAATTAAAATGTGCACTGAGTCCTTGCTTTGACCCTGGGTGTGTGTGTGTGTGTGTGTGTGTGTGTGTGTGTTTGTGTGTGTTTATCTTAATGTTATAGTCTCCTGGGCACATATGAATATTATTCATATCTATTAAGATCTAGTAGCAAGCTGTAAATTCCTAGATTTTCTCAAAACCTTAGAGTTTTCCTCAGTAATTCTCTCTTGGAGCTTGTCCTAGACACCACCAGCAACATCCCCATTTGTCATAGATATTTTCTTGTTTGCTATAGAACTCTGAGCAACTTTGGGGCACAAGGCAGGGGTACTTGAACTATATTCTGGGCCATTTGAAAAAAGGTCTCTGGTTTGGGCTGGCATCTAGGTTTTCAGATCACTTGATGAATGGACTGCAACATCACAACCAAATTTATTATTGTGACCTCCAAAATCAAAACAACAAACAAGTCTCCTTAATAGTAGATGATAGAAATTTCAGCATCTCCTTCATTTTGAAATAAACATTCTCACATAACGAAAGGAATCCATCAAAATCCTTGAGGAGAACACAGGCAGCAACCTCTTCGACCTCAGCCGCAGCAACATCTTCCTAGGAACATCGCCAAAGGCAAGGGAAGCAAGGGCAAAAATGAACTATTGGGATTTTATCAAGATCAAAAGCTTTTGCACAGCAAAGGAAACAGTTAACAAAACCAAAAGACAACTGACAGAATGGGAGAAGATATTTGCAAATGACATATCGGATAAAGGGCTAGTGTCCAAAATCTATAAAGAACTTAGCAAACTCAACACCCAAAGAACAAATAATCCAATCAAGAAATGGGCAGAGGACATGAACAGACATTTCTGCAAAGAGATGGCCAACAGACACATGAAAAAGTGCTCCACATCACTCGGCATCAGGGAAATACAAATCAAAACCACAATGAGATGCCATCTCACACCAGTCAGAATGGCTAAAATTAACAAGTCAGGAAATGACAGATGCTGGCGAGGATGCGGAGAAAGGGGAACCCTCCTACACTGTTGGTGGGAATGCAAGCTGGTGCAACCACTCTGGAAAACAGCATGGAGGTTCCTCAAAATGTTGAAAATAGAACTACCCTATGACCCAGCAATTGCACTGCTGGGTATTTACCCTAAAGATACAAACGTAGTGATCCGAAGGGGCACGTGCACCCGAATGTTTATAGCAGCAATGTCTACAATAGCCAAACTATGGAAAGAACCTAGATGTCCATCAACAGACGAATAGATAAAGAAAATGTGGTATATATACACAATGGAATACTATGCAGCCATCAAAAGAAATGAAATCTTGCCATTTGCGACGACGTGGATGGAACTAGAGGGTATCATGCTTAGCGAAATAAGTCAATCGGAGAAAGACAACTATCATATGATCTCCCTGATATGAGGGAGAGGAGATGCAACATGGGGGGTTAAGGGGGTAGGAGAAGAGTAAATGAAACAAGATGGGATTGGGAGGGAGACAAACCATAAGTGACTCTTAATCTCACAAAACAAACTGAGGGTTGATGGGGGGAGGGGGGTTGGGAGAGGGGGGGTGGGATTATGGACATTGGGGAGGGTATGTGCTATGGTGAATGCTGTGAAGTATGTAAACCTGGTGATTCACAGACCTGTACCCCTGGGGATAAAAATATATTATATGTTTATAAAAAATAAAATTTAAAAAAAAAAACATTCTCACATAACCCAATCTCCTGAACATCCTAGAAACATCCATAAAATTAAGCATTTTGATTACTTTCAAATGAATTGTTAGTTCAGGGGCATTAAGTACATTTACATGATGGTACAGCCACCTCCACCATCCGTCTCCAGAAATTTTTTTTTTTTTTGTCTTCCTAAACTGAAAATCCTTAAACACTAAACCTCCATTGCCCACCCACTCTTGGCCCTGGCAGTAACCATTCTACTTTTCTGCCTGTGAATTTGACTGCTCTAGTTACCATAGACAAGTGAGATCATATAGTATTTGTTCTTTGGAGACTGACTTATTTCACTTAGTATAATGTCCTTAACAGTCATACATGTTGTGGCGTGTGTCAGAATCTCCTTCCTTTCTAAGGTTGAATAGTATTTCCTTATATGTATAGGTCATATTTCATTTATCCATTCATTTGTTGATGAACACTTGGGTTGATTCTACCTTGTTGCTTTTGTGAATAAAGCTGCTGTGAGTATGGGTGCACCAATATCTGCTTAAGTCCTTGCTTTCAGTTCTTTTGTGTATATCCCCAGAAGTGTACTGCTGCATCATATGGTAATACCATCTGTAATTTTTGTAGGAACTGCCATATTGTTTTCCAAAGGGGTTGCAGCACTTTACATTCCCACCAGCAACACACAAGGATTCCAATGTCCCCATGTCTCTCCTAACACTTGTTATTTTGTGTTTTTATAAGTCATGCTAATGAGTTGCTCCTGATCCTCCTAGGCCCTCATTATGACTATTTGGTCACAGTAGTGTTTCAGGTTCCCAAGAAGTAGTTTAGCTTAGGTATGAAGACCAATTATCCACACATCAGAATATTTCCCTTTCCTTAGGACACTTTCACCCTGCTTGAAGAACATAACATTCTTTGGTGAAGGCTAAGAAAAACACTCAATGGTATATACTGTATTACTGCAAGGTCCTTCTTTAAAGGCAACCAACTTCTTCATTTTATAAGCTTTAGGTTGGTAAACTGTTTCATGTCTGGAGCTTGGGTAAGGGGTCATGACTTTACCAGGAAGACTAAGACCAGCCTTTGAACACCAGAGCCGGAGTTTTTAAGTCGCCAAAATTGGGTTGTACCTACTTAGGCCACCTATCTCTTTTGGAACTGGTGTTCTCATGATGAATTAGTCATTACTTAAAATCCCTATTGAGACCATTCTAATAACTATGTAGACCAAACTATTATAGTAACCATATTTTCCTTATTTGTGTTGATACTGAGCTACCACTCAGTCTGGAATCTTTCTAAATCCATTATAATTAAAAAGCATACTTCAATAATAGTGTATCTCATCAAATCACTGCCTAAACAACAACCTTTAAAGCTTTGATTAAAGGTGCTGGAGCTCTCCTCACTAATATACTTTGACTTTGTTATTTGCTTTTTGGGATGTGTTTGTAGTTATAGGTCAGGAGATAATTATGAGACTTGAGGAGAATCAACTCATCAAAAGCTTAACAGCTTTGTCAGTCAAGGAAAGAGGAAAGTCAACTTCTGTTCTAATATATAAGAATTATTCCAAATGCTCTTAATTCTCCTATATATCCCTATTCCTGTTCTCAGCTTCCCAGCTATTCCTAATCAGTGCCCCAGGTTCTCATAAGGCACCTCAGAAGGCCGTGAGTTCAACTGTTGTAAATTGACAGCCCATAGGATCGAATGGTGAAATTGTTTTTATCTGAGCCTTGTGCCTGCAAGATATTAGAGATTCTTTTCACAAGGTCATAGAAAGTCCTTGAGCTTCATCATAAGCATTGAGCAGAAAACTTAGGAATTTGATCTTATTATTCTTGCTCTTTGTGCTATCTAGAAGGGGTCACTGTACTACATATTCCTTGATTTTCTCATAGCACCTATATTTTTCAAAGCAGTGTCGCCCTAAGCCTTGATCTCAATGAGCACCGTATTCTAGGTAACCATAGACAACAATTCAATTGGCTATTTCAATGCTGCAAGCCATGAATTGCCAAATTATTATGACTTAATAATATATAGATTTTCACTGATCTTTGTTTCAACTGGACTTGGTTCTCCAATTTTACTTCTGATTCCTGGATACCACTGTCTGGCACCAGTTTCTGTAGTGTTTAGGGTATTGGTTATAAATAACAAAATCCAATGAAGTTTACTTAATACAGCATTTTTAGAAAAACATTACAGACAAGGCTGGCTTCATGGATAGCCATACCAGGCTCCATGCTCAGAGACTCGAGGTTTAATGCTCTGCAGGCACCATCTTGAAATTCTTAATTTTATGTTTTAATTTGTATTTTGTAAGTGAAGTCTAATGGGACAATGGAGCAGGTGCCATAGGCTTGTAGCCTTGGCTCACATGTGGCTCACATGTAGCAAATGAATGACCAATGAATGCATGCTGAGTGCTTAATCCTTCTGGTAGCATGAGTTAATCCAATCTGGAGAAACATTGTTTCATGCCACATGGAGGCTAAACTAGATCCATCTGTGCCCAGGGGCACCACACACTTCTGAACACAAAGTCCAATCATGTTCTGCTACCTCACAACCTTCCCCTCCCTTCTCAGAGTTGCACCTCAGGCTTTGAGCAAATACCCAGGAGGAGTCTCTCCTCTGGGCCCCAAGAAGGGAAATGCCTCCCCAGACACAAGACATCTTAAAGTGTGAGGGTGGAGACTGCAGCTCCGAGTGCCTCTTAGGGCCCCTCCTCCTCCCTGGCCCCCGACATTCCCCTCCTCAAGGCTGATGGAAACATATGTGACAACATGCTCAACCCGCTGGCTTTATTTCACTCTGTTTCTGCATTTCCCCATATCCTCTAATCCCCTTTATCTCCAAACAAATTTGTATATAGGTGTGTAAAGAACTGGTATGAACCCTGCTTTGTGCTTTGTTTTGTTTTGTTTTGTTTTGTTCTTTACTCTTTCAGAGAATTTTTAGATTTCTTGCTTCCTGCATGTCTTTTTTTTTTTTTTCCCCCTGCTGTGTGAGGAGTCCAGATTCCTAGTTGAACTGTAAATTCTTGATCTCCCGAGTCAGTCCATATCCTGGAAAACATCCTTGGGACAGGGGATGGGAGACTCATCTGAGGAAACAGTTAACTCTTTCAAGCCCCCTGAGGTTCTGCATGGAGATATCAGCACCTCCATCCATGGTAGGCAATGCAGCTGGGACACTTACCACCACATGCTATCTACAAGTCCATGCTCAGGAGACAGAGCTCGCCTTTCTTACTATAGCTGGCTCTTTTCTACCAAGATCTGTATCACTTCTGAAGTAATGCCTGTGGATATGAGCAAATATCCCAACTCTTCACATTTCCCCAGATTTCCATATGGTCCAGCTCCTTGCTATTCCTACAAATAGTGACTTTTCATTAACATAAAACATAAATAATAATTCATCTCTGGTTACAAACAACTGCACAATGTATTTGTATCAACTTTCCCTAAATTTTAACACCATGTGAAAAAGTACAAACACTGAATAATAATGGAGTATCTTTCTGACTAAACTCCATGGCTTCCTATCAGGGATCAGAAACAAGGTAACTTTCATGGAACACTGAGTCAGGGTAAGGAGCTAGCTGTCCTGGAGCTCTGGATCAGGTGTTGCTCCCACCTCTGGCCCTGGGAGTGCCTTGGAGTACAAATTACTCCTAGAGAGTAAGGCTGCTTTCCCTCTCTTCCCCTTTCTCCTTTAGGTGCCAAGCATCCTTACTCTGATTACTGTAGCTAGCGCTATGATCATATTTCTCTTACCCGCTCCTAGAACCTACAATTTCTGCACCTTCCCATTTTGCAGAACTGAGCTCACCTCATTAATAGAAAATATTTCTGGGATTTCCTGTTTTAAGTGTCCAAAAAAAGAAAGGAAAGAGAAGAGGAGGAAAGGGAAAGGAAGGAAAGGAGGGAGGAAGGGAGGAAGGGAGGGAGGGAGGGAGGGAGGAAGGAAGGAAGGAAGGAAGGAAGGAAGGAGAAGTGAGGGAGGGAAAGAAGGAGGGACAGGGAAGGAGGAAGAATAAAATCTACACAATAGACCAACTCCCAGTTTCCAGACCCTGGAATGATATCCTTTCCATCAGGAATCATTTCCCTGGTGGCTGAGCTCTCATATTGCTTGTTCAGCCTACCCTGAGTACCTAAGAATATATAGCCTACCCTTTTCAGAATTCTGAAGATTTCTTATTAGTTGGTTCTGGCTCCTTGCCAGGTGGTATTTCTTAAAGAGACCTATACCTTTTTGTTGTTTGGACATTTTAAAAAATTGAACATTAATGAAGCTTTTTAGAAGAAAATTATAAAACCAGACTCACTATAAATCACATTTCACAGATAACAGAAAAACTTAAAATTTAATAATGAATTAGTATGTTTTCATGGTTTATTAGACCTTGATTTCTTTAAACATTGATTTTATGGGGGAAGGAAGCATCTTACTAATTTTTGCTGCCCTCGTATCTAGCAAAATACTAGGCTCATAAGACATGGATAAATAAATAATTTTTTAAATTTCCCATCACCTCCTTATCAGTTCTTTCTCCTTACTTGATAACCTAAACCATCCTAAAACCAGCCAATGGTATAACGGAGGGAAGGAAAACAGACAAGCAAGTGGCCACTAGATTATTTGATGGGTTTCAAAAATCCCCACTTACTGCTAGGATTCTCGGGATATCAAGGGAGCTAAAACTTGTTTCCAATTATTATATCAGCATAGATTAACTTGTCACACTCAGGGTAATGGAATAGGACCCAAGACAGGTAAGTATGGAATGAAGGTGAGAGGAAGATCTGTTAGCCCTTCATATTTACATGCTCAGGCTGCCACTACCAAATTCCACAGATGGGGTGGGTACATGTGTTTTCTCCCAGTTCTGGAGGCTAGAAGTCCCAGATCAAGGTGTTGGCTGATTTAGTTCTGGTAAGGGCTCTTGTGGCTTGTAGGTGGTATGTCTTCATGAAGCCTTCCCTTATTGTGTACATGCAAAGAGAGAGAGAGACAGAGAGACAGAGAAACAGAGAGACAGAGAGAGCAAGCTCTCTAGTGTCTCTTCTTACAAGAACATTAACCCTTTCCTATCAGGGCTCTACTTTCACGATCTCATTTAACCTTAATACTTCCATAGAGGCCTTCTTTCCAAACACAGCCATAATGGGTGTTAGCCCTTCAATATGGGGTGGGGGACAGGGTAGGGAGGGAACACAAACATTCAGTTCATAGCACCCCTGAACTTTAGGCATTTGGTGATGAGGATGAGGTGTTTACAGAAAAGGAAGAAGCAGTAAGGAGTGTAGACATTTTTCAATTTGTAATTTTGTCCAGGAAGTTCAACTTCTTCAGTCATCAATGCCTTTGGAAAGCCAGCAAAGAATTAGAAATCACTAGGTTGTATACCTGAAACAAATATAACATAGTATGTCAACTATGTTCAAAAACTTTTTTTAAAGTGTTAGGAAAAAAAAGGAATAGATGAGGGGCAGCTGGATAGCTCAGTTGGTTAAGCATCTGCAGTGCACTCAGGTCATGAACCCAGAGTCCTGGGATCGAGCCCCACACCAGGCTCCCTGCTCAACCGGGAGCCTGCTTCTCCATCTCCCTCTGCCCGTCCTCCCTCCTTGTGTTCTCTCTCTCTCAAATACATAAATAAAATCTAAAATAAAAATTTTTAAAAAGAATAGATAATATGTAAGATTTTTAGCAGTAATGACTAACTTTCTTCCCTGAGTGTCTTAGCTCTTCTGCATGCCCTCGAATGCCCAGAATTCCCAGGACTGAAACACCCATTCTCAATCCTGTTGCTGGAAGGGCAGAAACCCAGAGGTCTTTCTCCCGAGATGCCAGCATAGGGAAGAGCCAGATTTTATTTCAGAAGAGGACCACCTGCCTGCAGCTCAGTTCCTCTGTTCCTGTGTGGTGAAAGCTCTGGAGAGGCAGCTCTTGGTCAACAGCCTACTTCTACTCCTACTCCAGCCTCTCGTACCAGTCAATCCCAGTAATGACCATACACTATCTGTTCTTTCTTCAGTGCTAGTCTTTCTTCAAAATAAAAAGTACTTCGCCCTCTCTCTCAAAGCTGGACTATAGAATCTGGAATAAAACTATGGAAGATGCCAGAAATGCCGACAGAGTGATAAAACTTTGTAAGTACAAAACCAAAACAAATCTATGGCATGGAGACAGTCCCAAATCTTCTGCCTCAAACAAGCTCCCTTCTCCCAAAGTGTGTATTGTTGTCTATTGTGGTCAGCAGTAAAAGGCAAAGCAATTTCATCCTGACATACCACAGAGCTCACCAACTCAGCCAGAAGAATTGTCTCTAGGAGCCAGAGGGTGGATGGAATGGTTTAGAGTTCCCAGGGTGGGAATTCAGACCAAAAGGTTGTCATAAATGAGAATATTTGCCACTTCGTCTGTCATTAACCATCTTTGTCCCAGAATCAGACAAACATTCTAGTCTGTAAAGTCAAGATTCCACAAAAGAGGAAGGAAGGAATTAGAGAAACTATACAGACAAGCAGAAGAAAAGATGGCTTGAGATGAACAGCAAAGTGTTTCAAACCTTCTGGCTTTCTGAATTTCTTTATTTAAAAATTAGTAATTGAGCACCTGTTGGCACTGAACTAGATGCTGAGGTAGAGTGGTGAGATCATATAGACACATCCCTTCCCCCTCTTGAAGCTTATGATGTAGTAGAAACACAGACATCAAACAAGAGATTTACAAATTTGGCTAAGTGGAAAAAATATATAAGATACACTAAGAGAGTATTGGGGAATCCAGAGAGGCCTCTTTGAGTAAATAATATTTTCAGTTGTGACCAGAAGAATGGGTGTGTGTGTGTGTGTAAGGCAGAGTGGGAAAGGCACATTCCAGGCAGAGGAGGGAACAATGAAGCCTTTAGGTGGGGAAGTGCTTGAGAAACCAAAGACCAGTGTGACCAGAGCCCAACCAATAACAGCAGTGGTAGGACTGAGGTTGGAGGGGTGGACAGGGACTGGATTATGCGGGGCCATTAGGGGCAAGTAATGAATGTTGGAATTTTACCCTGATGGTTCTAAGGTGGGAAGAATATCATTTAGACTTTGCATTAAATGGAAGAAAGGACAGCAGTGGGGAGACCAGTTATGAGGCTGCTGACATAGTAGAGATGAGAAATGCTGGTAAATTGCCATGAGTGAGGCTGAATATGGAAAGAAGTGAATGAATTCAAATTATGCTCTGGATGTAGAATCAATAGAACTCAAGGATGAATTAGATATCACAAATGAGAGAGAGAAACCAAAAACTTTTCTGAAGATAGAGGGATGGTTGATGGTACCATTTATGAAGACGGAAAATCAGGAATTTGTTGTCGAACATTTGTTGTTACCTATGAGATGCATGTGCAGTATCAAAGTAGAGCTGTCAAGGAGGCCACTGGAAATACAGCTCTGGAAGTCAGAGGAGCGAGCTGGGCAGGCCCTTGGAAGGGCAAAGTCAGCATGTAATGATCTTTAACGCTGTGGATGGCCCCAGGTAAGAGTGTAAAGTGAGGAAAGGTCCAAGTCTAAACTGCAACAACGCCAATATTTAAATTTAAAACAATACACATACAAGGTATAGATTCTTCTATTCCCTCTTCCTCATCTAGACAAATATTTATAATCAATTATGGCCTTCTTTCCTACCGAGCCAAAATGCAGAATTCAATTTGTTCTCAACACAACACTATAGAAACCTCCGCCAAAAGATAAGTGCTGGCAAAAGAGATAAAACCTGATTGATTTTCTGGCTTTTGTTCAAGGGTTACTAAAGTTTTTAAGAGTGAAAATTTATTTTTAACTTCAAAATATTTAAACAAGCCCACATAATGGTAGTTTTGCTTTTATTTATTCAGCCAAAAGACTATACTTACTGCTCATAAAATGCCATAGTAGCCTATGGTGATAGGGGTCCGTATGGGGGTGCATGGTAGTCTACGGACCTAGGAGACCTAGCTCCCCTGGTTAGGAATTACTGCTCTAGTGCAGTGATCCTCATAATGCATTTCTTGGACCACTAGCATCAGCATCGCCTTGGGAACATATTAAAAATGGAAATTCTAAAGCCCCAGTCAAGATTCATTGAACAAGAGACTGATAATAAGTTCTCTCTGCGACTTTGATGGAGGCTAAAATTTGGCAACCACTGCTCTAAAGGTTCCTAGAATTAACTAGTCTATTCTGCTACAGAGAAGGTGAGCAGACGTCTTCAACCTGATCATTTTAAATTCCATCAGGAACTATGTTGGGTTTTCAAAAATTCATTGTATTCTTCAGGCCTGAAGTCTCTGGGGGGAAAAATGAAACTGCTTAATAAATATGTGGTGAAAGAATGACTGACCATATGAGCTAACTCTTACTGTCATACATGCTGGAGAATGAAAGTAGGGACTGGACAAGTTAGTGCCTACCCAGAAGAACCTCAGTCTTCTCTACGAAGAATTTCTTGGTGGCAGCAAGGTCAAAACAGTTGCTCTGTTCAATGCTAACTCTATCTAAACCACACTGTAATTTCATTTGAGCATTAGGTGTTTCTTGATATAAGAATCATAAAGATGCAAGGAATGTTGAGATAACCAACTTATCAACCAGTGAGTAAACTGAGCCCCAGAGGGGTAAGGGGCTAGTGCACACAGCTAATAATAGCACAACATCCCCATCTCATCATCGCCTGTAGAACAGAGTGAACGAGAAGTCAGACAGAACCAAGTCCTCTGCTTATTGCTCAGTAACTTGGGAACGTCTCACCAAGTTTAGATTTCCTCATCTGTAGAATGTGAATAAGGATACCTGACATCCTGGGGTAGAATTTAAATCAGATATGGTATGAAACTCAACTTCAGTTTTCCTCCCTGCAGCGGTGGGCTGAAAAATGGCCCCCAACAAACATCCACATCAAGTCCCCAGAACCTGTGAATGGGACTGAGTTTAGGATTTTGAAAAAAAGGAGCTTATCCTGGATTATCGGATGGGCCCTAAATACAATCACATGTATACTTAATAGACAGACACACTGCAAAGACAGGCACACGGAAGAAAAGAGAATGTGACAGTAGAAGCAGAGATTTGAGTAATGCCATCATAAGTCAGAAAGGCCAGAGTAGCTACCAAAGCTGGAAGAGACAGGCAGGATTCTACCCAGAGCACCTGGAGAAAGCACAGTTCTGCCAAATTTTCAACTTTAAGCCTCCATAACTGTGAGAGAACAAGCTTCTATAGTCAAGTTTGTGGCACTTCACTACAGTAGCCTCAGGAAACTAATTCACTGACTAAATAGGAGTGTTAGATAAACTCCCCCGAAGTCCTCTCATCTCACCGCTGTCTGGGAGCTCTCTCTCTTTCTTCTGAATGTAGGGGCTGCTACAGTCTCAGAGACTAACTTCCAAACGCAATGATTGACCATTGATGTTCAACACAGGTCTTCATGCCTTTAAGGAGAGAAGGCAGGAAGGAAAGGATGTGCACTACATTAAGGACCTCCCCAAATGCCATGCATACTCCCACATATGGATTCGTTCTCAGGACCAAATCGCAACAACAGGATGAATGTTGTTGGATGAATATGTCCAGTCGCCCCACAGAAGAAAAGGCTGAGAGAAACATCTACCGTAAATTTGGTACAGTTATCAGAAGAATGGCTGGAATCCCTTGAAGTTTAATACTAATGGATTAGGTGGGGAATCACAGATGACACTATTTGGGACTTTTGGATGCTTCTTTAATGGTGGTTGGGCAGAGATAGGGTGGGAAGGATGGTGGATATAGGGGAAGGAATCCTACTTTTAGCTCAAGAGAAATAAGTCTAGGAGGGCAGAACACAGACCCAACTGCCAATCCAAGGTGAAAAATAGATTCCTTTTGGGGGGATGACAGATTTGCCCATTCACTGAAGAGTACTGTGAAATTAGTATAAAATTTTGAACACAGTACACTGGTTATCTGTCTATGGATTTTTTGAACCTTTAAAATCAATATTGTTAATTCCTTCAAGTTTGTATCCACTCCTTCTTCATTACATTCCTTTTGAACAAATTTCCTTTTCTATATCTCAAGAATGGAAAGTATTCTTCTGCTGATATCAAGAGTCCCTTTACCTTTCTTCAAAAATTGCACTGGAATTTTTCCAGGTCAACTTGATTGTACCATCCTTGTACCTATATACACCTTGTGGTCTATACCATTTCATTTCCCTTGTTAAGAAAAGAAAGCAATCAGAATTTGTGAAGAAATACAGAAACCTACATCCTTCTATGTCTTCCTAGGGAATGGGAGAGTCTCCCTATAATTTTAGAGTTGGCTTCTTCTTAATTACAATCATTTCATGCTCAAATATCTTATATTTTTTGGCAGCTCTCCTGCTCCTGGTTTATGTTGCTTCCTTGAATTTGCTAAGTGATCCTGCCCTTCATGGTCTGACAATGTGTGCAGACCTTGAGTAGCCCAACCACTAATACTCTTTTTTTCTTTTTTTTCTGGAACCCAATACAAGTGTAACAGGAGATTTCTCTAGTTGGCTCTTAGATGATTAAAGCTACTGTCCTTTTCTTCCCAAAACATTCTGTTTGGATACATAAGTAGTTGTGTGGCCTGAACTCCACTTTAGAGAATGAAAATAAAAGCACAAGGAGGTTATAATTTTTTGTTAGACTTCATTTAATAATAATAATAATAATCAAATTTTAAGAATTTGAGTTCTGGCTGTTATATTCCTCGTTGGTATCTTCTGCTAGGAACACCAGGCTTCAAAGTCATAGTTAAATATAATTTTGCCTAAAATGTTTACATCTGACCATATCACCAACCCTGCCGAAGACTTTCAAGCCATATCCCCTGGACCATTTGTGTAGTGAGTTCCATAAACATGTAGATTACCATGGCATCTTCTATCTCTTTGGAAATGGGAAAAATCGGTTCCATCTCCATTTAGTTAATTTCACTTCCAGCAAAGCAGCGAGTCACACAAGGAAATGGCAATGCCTATAAGAGGTGGTAGCAAAGTAAGCCAAGGAAGAGATGTTTGGGCAATAACCAAAGTCAATGAGTTGGTTACATTTGGTTCTTATTGACTTATATGAGCAATGGTGTTACAGGCAAGGGAGGCAGAAGGGACAGAATGCAAGACATCGAATAGTGCATGGAAAGAGCTTCTCCAAGCTCTGCTTTGCTTAGCTAGTCTGGGATTGCATACTGTTTACAGTTTCAGCATCCTGCCTGGAATGGACTTTCAGGGGCCATTTGGTTTGTTCTTTGCCTCCAGGTAGAACTGCATGTAATATTACTCAAATTTATGGGCATTTCTCTTGTTCTTAAAGACACCCAATAAAAGAGACATCATATCATTCTTGATCCAAACCAGTCTCCAACAACTCTAAATAGAACACTTTTTGTGTCTTTCCTAAAAATCACTTGCTGTAAGACAACCCTTTTTATTCTGCCCTCAATGGAAATTAAAACAGCTTGTTACAGACCACCTTCTTGAGAAAAAGCAGTTGTAAATACCTCTCACTTTACCCCTCAGCTGCTTTATCTTCTCCATGATGGAAAACCATAATGTATTTTAATTTTCCTTTGATCTCTTATACTTCTTTGCACATTTTTTACTGAAAATTCAGCGCTGTGAAGAAGTTTCCTGTGTATTAGTTTTGGAAGTTCAAATTCTCCACGTGGCCCTTCTAATAGTCCTCTAGGTTGGTGGCTCTCAGCTCTGCTTTGATATCTGACTACATTTTCTGGCCATTAGCCTTTCCTCCTGCCCCTCTTTAGTTTATAGTATTTAACGATATTTCCTAGGTAGTCAGGCTTCTCCCCTATTAGCACCCACCAAGGCTGGACTCTTAGTCTTCCATCAGATGATTGTGAATGAGTGAGTTTTCCTTAAGTTCTGCTCGTCTTCTGTGAATGTTGGACCTGCTTTGCCCATACAGGGTCTATGTCCATGTTCTTATTATGGGTAGGCCCCTCCTTTTCTCATGCCAGTATCAACCACAGCCCTATCTCCTGCTTTGTTGGTAAAAATGTCCATATATCATGGGCCCAAAGCATGTACATGTTCTCTGAACTCCTCCTGCCCTCCTAGATCCTGTATCATAATATATCATAGAATAATTCACTCTTTCAGACTGCTGTTTTTCTACTTGTGGTAGTCCAAGACAAAGATAGAAACTAGTCTTTTTTACTGGGACAGTGCTGAATGGTTAGTAGAGATTGCATGTAGTGCTGTGATGAGGATTCTGAAGCAGCATCTTAATTTGGTTAGAATGTACATCATGATTGATTTAAGACATCTGCCCCAAGGACAAGCAGAGATAAGGACAGTATGTATGCCATGTATTTGCAATCCTTGCTTTGGGGTCTTTCCAACTAAATTATATAGAAAGCATCATTACACTTCATTACACATCATTACTCTTGGATCTTGCCATGCTAAAGGAAACCAGGTACTCAAATACTTATTTACTAACTGTCTGGTTGACATTTATATGTTTGTTTGTGACTACTGTCATTTAATGTCTTCAAGAAAATATGGCCAAGCAGAGTGACAGCAAAGTACTTTGCCAAACTATTCTGTCTCCAAGGAGAATGGAGTTCCTTCTGTGAGAGAGGGAAGGGGTTGGATAGAAACCCATCTCACTACCCTCTACTATAGGCTTATATGAACTACTCATTGACTTCATAGCTCTCTGCAGATTTCTAGAATTTGTTTGCTACATTTTTATTCCTTTGCCTAGATTCAGAGCCAAGTTGTAAGCTCAAGTTATCCAAATAAAAATTCATAAGGCTGTGTATCAAATGCTCAAATTGTCATCAATATAAACATAGTTAGACAATTCTTTTGGAACTACCCTTCCCTATCAATCGTTTGCCTCAATTCTCCTACCTTCTACTTTCTACTTTCTCTGTTCCATTTTCTTTATTTCTAGCTTTTGTTTGCTACTTTTCTCATTGAGAAACTCACCCCTAGCCTTCTCCCCTTCAATATTATCATGAATCCAGGAAAAATAATTATCAACACAAAATCCTGTTTCCAAACCTCTCTTTAGTATCTTAAAAGACTTAAGCAACAATTGAGGGTGCAGCAGAACTGCCAACACTTAGCAAAATTGTAGGAGATAAGAGTTAATTGTTGGCTAAATTCCCTGAGTGCGTGAGTGAGTCAGCATTATTTCGCTCATCCTGTGCACAGTTCAGTGTTGAGTATTTGAAAGAAAATGAAAGAAAGTGAGAAGCTGACTTCTACTCTTAGGAAAACTAGCATTTTTTTTTTTAAGCTAACTTTCTAATCAGAGCCATAGGAGAGGCAGGTATATTTACCCTAAGAGTTGCTGGTATAGTTTCTAAATAACAAATGTCAATATACCTTAAAGTCTAGGAATCAGGCTCTGCAGTGGAGTTTGAAATCAACTGTGTTCATGACCCTGGCAAATTATTTAACCTCTTTAAGACTCAGATGGGAAATGGAAATGATATTAGTGCTTACCTTACAGAGATGTTGGGGGAACTAAATGAGGTAATGCAAGCAAAATATATAGTCTTATAATGCTGCATGTAAATAGTATTATTAGTAGCTAATCACTTTCATGTTAACACAAGTGACTTGAAAATCCATAGTCAGGTTTCATTAGTATTAGCAGCTGATGTTGGTATTAACCAACCAAACATAAATGTGATCATCCCATGACATGGTAGAAAGTAGCTGCTACATATGGAGGCTGTCAATTGCAACTATCTTAGGTTCTGTTCAGAATTTATTTAGAGCTTATACTTACATAAGGGGTCCCAACACATGTAAAAGTAGAGCTCAGGATCAGCTACTTGGTTGTCATCATTTTGTAGACCTCCTTTGTTCCCACTCTGATATATTCTCTCATGGGTCCTTTAAGTCAAGCATCTAGGTACCCAAATGAAAGGCATTGTTCTTGCATCTGACTTGGAGAACTGGCTCCGCCAGGAACGTTCTCAGGTGGAATGTGTGGGCTTGGATGACTGTACTTCCCTGGAGCGACAGAATTTGTAACTCTCTTTCATTTTTTTTTTTTTCAATCTAGGTGGTGTCTCCACATTTTTAAGCAAATGGAAGTTGTGAATCTGCCAAGTAACCCTCAAACCTCTTTCTCCTTGAAAGGATGCACTGCACCAAAGGGAAGGAAGGAATTAGTCAGAAACCACAGAGCAATTAATGGCTGAGTCAACCTGTATAAAATATGGCCTAGGAGACAACCCACTTCATTCCAACTCAATTGGTGATGTCCAAAGAAAAAAGCACATGGCAACATGGCAACTTCTTTGGTTGACCAAAATGAACCAAAACCAAGTGCCACTGTGTGTGTGTGTGTGTGTGTGTGTGTATGTATAAGAAAGAGACAGAGACAGAGAGAGAGAGAAAATATGAGCATTTTATTTACATATGTGGCATTGATTTTTCTTCAGTGGGAAAAACATTATGTAAAATCCTAGAATAACTAACAAGCATCACATTATATACTAAGAAAAAAAAATCTACATAAATATTTGCCGTGACTGGTCTAAATATCTACCTAAAAAAAGAAAAAGGGTCAGAAAAAAATCCTTCCTTTAGGTGGGGGATGCTGGCTCATTTCTGTGCATTTACAACCCATGGAAAAAATCTGTTCGTGGGACCCCTTGGAATTGTCAGAGTCTCCTCCTGTGAAGTCTAACCCATCCCTCTGGGGAGAAGAGACTGCTTCAGTGACTAAAGTTGCAAGAAAGCACATGCCACAAGAATGCAAATCTTCCTCCAGGCAAATAGTTCAATAAACCCCAAACAGCCGGCTCTGGAGCTTGTCTTCTGATTCTGAGGGATGCAGTCCCCATCCCCAGACCCCCTCCTCCTACCTTTAGTTTCCAGGGTGTTCTACAGGGTGATGTCTGTTCTGCTTTGGGTTTGCTTGACTGCACTGAACACCACACACTCCTTTGGTTTTGACAACAAAGCTTTTGACTCATCCCAGCTCTGTCTGTGGATGTGTGCATGCACGGATGTATATGGACCGAGGGAGTGTATTTATATTTCACTGAAGTGACTTTTATGATATTGTCACCAAGTCATATTGTCTCCAGTTTTCAACTCCCAAATCTCTGTTATGGAAAGTTCGTATGATAAGATCACCCACTTATTTCATATTTTACTTATTCTTCAACGGGCCAGAACAGGGAATCTTGGATTCTTGACTTGCCCAACCACAAACCCTGCAAACTGAAAATATTTACCAGGCTCTGTGAGAAGCAACGTTCAAGGAGGTTTCTCCCAAGGATGAAGATCAAGTTATTTCCATCAATATCTAGCCCCTCCTTATAGCATCTCAAAGTTGCTATAAAGGGATTGATGACAAAGTCTTCCCAGAGAGTCCTTCTTCTCAGCCAGGTCCAAGGCAGCATCTCAGGTCTGTGACTTTTCAATCATGAAGCAGCTTTTGGATGACTCTAGTGAGTGAATTAACAGTCACTTTTAGACTGTATCCCTGGCTTGTGCATACCTCTATTAAGAGAACTGAATGCTATTTAGTGAAGGTCCACTCAACTGGGTTGAGGATGAACTAGATTAGACCCATTTCCTGATTGCCACAATCCAGTGCAAAGTTTAGCCCTTGCCTTAATAACTGAAATTCAGATTAGGTAGGACCCAAAAAGTCAGCACAAAGGACGGCAGATCACTCCTAGAAGTGTATCAGTGAAATGCCTTTATCTTTATCCTGCTCTCCCTCCTGATTCCTCCAACCACCCAAAGACTGGGCCTGAGAATTATCCTCACTGCTCACATTTATTAAACAGTTATATTCTCCAAATGAATTGTATAGGAAAGTGCCAAGAGAAAACAAATTTCGAGGGCAGAATATTCTTAGGCAAAAATCTCCAATTAAAAAAAAATCTATGAAGATGTCTCCAAGTTTTATATCTTCAAAAAGTGGGTTTCAAAGAATTAAGATAATTTTGTCTGAATAACAGAAGGCCTGGGGGTAGGAAGAGTAGAACTGAATCATAATCTTCAGGGCTACAAAATACCTCTCTTCCTAAATCCTGGTCTTCTTTTGAGATGACACAACTTGATGCTGAACAGTAAGGAGAGTTGGGGGAGAGATTATGAGGTAGACAGAGTGTTATAATAGGACATTGTCAACTTGATTTCTCTGTCAGTTTTTCAAAGAACATGAATGAATCTACCTGCAAATGAGTGGGCTGGGCTGAGTTTGTGGAGCTCCTATCTTTCCTGGGAATCTGTGGTCTTTTCCACACACGACTTGAGAGACAAAGGGCAATGGTACTGTGTGTGTACATTGGAGGGTCCTCCGCCAGCATGAGGGGGCAGGGAAGACATGGGGGTAAGGGTGACACCAGGAGAGCACTCATTGAGGAACCAGAGAGTCTGGGATGAGTTTGAGGAACCTCAGATGTGGAACTAGAGAGTCATCTCTCTCTTTGGGAATCTTCCTGCAGCTCTGTGCATGCAGGGAAGAGAAGGCAGTCGAGAGAGAGGAGCCCTGGGGGTAGGATCACACTGAAGTCTCTAGTTTCATTTTAGAGGCAGTGGATAGCAGACCCCAATAAATCTGGGCCTGCTTTTGATTCCTCACACCCAGCAGAAATTCAGGTCACTCTTTACCCACCTGGTGAGAACCTGGGAGCTGGCGTAGTGATGAGGAGTGGGAGGAGTATAGTTTTGTTGTCCAACACCCAGAAAACTGCCTCGTAAGTCCCTTAAGACTCTCACTCCCTGAAGCCCACTTGTTCTGGTAAGGAGTGGGTCAAGAAATGGATGAATACTTGCAGTGTCTCTATTTTATTCCTTTCATAGAAAAGCTCTAAGCAGAGAATGAGATTTACGTTATACTGACCACTGTGATGTCAATGAAGAAGGGTCATTAGATGTTGGGAAACGTCAGTGAAAAATTAGAGAATGGTTCTTTGTGGGTAGGGGACTCCGCATGTTGGCAGCAGAAAGGATTGCTTTTCCAGTATGAAAGACAGAGATACTGAGTTCCAGAGACTGCACTTAGCCAGCCCTCTATCTTCCTATGTTGACACAGTGGGAGGTGGGAGGGGGTGTGGGCAGAGGAGGGGAGACAGAAGGTCATTCACATGAATGACACTTTGCATTGGATAGAGACAGGATTTCTGTTCAAAAAATAAAAGGTAGTGGGTTTTTTGTTTGTTTTGGGGTTTTTTGTTGTTGTTGTTCTTCTTCTTCTGGGTTGACCCCTAAAAACTGGTGTGGTCTCCCCAGCAGCCTGGGTAAGAGTTGAAAGCCTAAAGGCACTGGCCACTAGAGGGGGTGCTGTCTCCACTAGGCACCCACCTTTGGTTGAAGGGTGTGGCTGTGGTCAGGGTGTCCAAAGGTGATACAGGGGAACAGTGAAGAGCTGTCCTATCAAAGGCTTTCTGAACAGGGTATCACAAACCACAAACAGTGCTTTTATGGCCAGGATTGGGAAGGGTCTGTGAGCAAGAAAGACAAACAAATTTCAGATGCCTCTGGAAAACTTGCAAGTGAAGCAGTGTGCTTGTCAGAAATTTCCCCGAATCCCAGAGTTTTACACTTCGGGAAAACCTGAGGAGGAACTTGTAATTGCTCTTTAACAGACCCTTCCAGAATATGTGTGAGTCAGATAGGATCTGATGCAGAGTCAGCTCTGTGGAACAGCTCCCCGTGGCCCACCAGGGAATCTGGTTATCCTTAACTCACCTGGTTAGAATTTAGAAACTGGGAAGAGGAGTCTGAAAGCCCCCACCTGGGTCATTGAGTCTGAGAAGGGAGAGAATGTGTTCAGAGACAGAGCTAAAGGCTAGTAAGGAGGAATGAAAGGAGGGATGAGTCTAAGCTGGTGGTCTTCTGTGGGCCACTGTGGGCTGCAAGGGGTCATGAGGGTGGGAGGAGCCTGTGCATCAACGCTCTGGATGGTGTATGCTAACTTGCCCGTTCCTTATCTACGCTGGTGGCTGACTGCTGGCCTCAGGTCACCAGGAAACAAAAATATCCCTCTTATTCCCAAGATCACTTCTACTTTCCATTTTGATTAGAAAATAACAAGAAACAAAACTCCCATCCCAAACTACCCTCACTTCCAAATACCTCCATTCTTGATTAGAGGAATCATGAGGGGCATAGACACCGGGGTTCCCATCACGTCTCTGCTCTGCATCCCCCTGATTATGCACGTGGGGCTCTGAGCCCTGGGGGAGGACTAGTTACTTAGACTAGCTACTAGTTAGTAACTAACTAGTTACTTAGTTACTTAGCAGACTCCCTGCAGATAGCCACAGTGTCTAACAGAGCCCAGGGTTTCTCCCGCTACAGCACAGAGGCAACGAGATTGCTTTTGTGTATCAGCAGGAGAAAGAGAGCCCTTTTGTTGACAGACCTGTCGGGCGTATGATGAATTGCATCTCTGTGAGGGTGCTGTATAGTTATGGTTTCCACTTCATGGAGGTTCATCGCCAGGTCTCCTGGCACTTTAGAAAATGAACTACTTTAATTCCACTCTGATCAAACAGCCTTCCACAGCAGCCAGTTCCTGGCTCATGCTAATATGGCTGCTGGCTCGTCACTTAGAAGGCCAGCAAGGACCAGCCTTGATGGCCCCTCCCCCAGAAGCAAGGGAAGAGAACCTGGCTGGCTGGGTCTTAGAGAAGGAGGGCAGATGCCTGATGCTCTGGGGAGTTCCAGGTGGTGCAAGTCCCAGTGAGGGTGGGTCAGGGGGCTCTGCCGCCTGCAGTCACAGAGAGCTCACTGTTCGTGGATTTGTGTTTCCTTGTCGAGCACCTAAACTTAACGTTATTTATTTTAGCTTTGGTGAATCATTATCCCTAATTTGGGGGGACCATTTTCTCTGGCTCTCCCAAACTCTGCAGATCATTACTCTGCTCTGAAAGTTTAAAAAAAAAAAAAACATATATATACATATATATATATATATATATATATATATATATATATATATATATTCCTTATGCAGGGAATTCATAATTGATCACTTTTTGCTAATTTGATTTCATAATCATGTGTATGGTTTTTCAGGCTATCTATTGCTATATTAAAAGCTTTCCCAAATAGAGTACCTACTCCAAAAAGCTATTTAAATCCAGTGGATTTAAAACAATAACCAGATTTTAAAACTATTTTGTGAATCAAGACTTAGAGCAGAGTTTAGCTGAGCAATTGTTCTGTTCCTTGTGGCCGTGGCTAGAGTCATTCACCCGGGAGCTGGGCTACCCTGGAGCATCCAGCAGCTTTACGCACACATGTGGTGCCTTGGTAGGGACAGCTGATGTCACCTGGACTCCTCCCTTTTCATGCGTCCCAGGGCGTCTCCATACAATCTCTATGTCATTATAGCTGGACCATCCACATGTCAGCTCAGGTCCCATAGACCAAGGCAGAAGCTTCTAGTCCTCACAGCAGCCTCAGTTCTCCCATACTCCTTCCGTCCAAGTAGTGGCAAGCCGTGCAGATTCAAGGGGAGGGGAAATAGAGGAGGCATGTGGCATAATTTGCAGCCAGCTTTAATCTGCCATCGGAGTCAATTTATCAATAGAATTAATTTATCTCTAGGGATGAGGGGAATTTGTCTTGCTCCAGGCACACTCCTAACAACAATCTCTTTTCTCCAATCCTTCAAAACAACTGTGGGCCAAAGGAGGTTCATGTTCTATAGGGATCAAAATATAAACAAAACAACAGTGCCCTTTAAACTCATCAGAAATAAGAGTAATATTCCTGTCCTTTTCTCTGACTTGTTTGGATAAGCATATGTCAATTATTCCTACCAACTAATAAATTTGGTTTGGTCATAATAAACGTTATTTGCATCACATCCTTAGCATGTAGGATCCCCCTCCGGAGAGTTGCCACATAGTCTGGCCACAGGTCCATAGGCTGTTTTTCCACGAGTGGATTCTCTGTTGTTCTGCTCCCTCACTCAGCAGATGTTGACTGAGCATACACTGTGTGATAGTTATGGCATGTGATTTTCCTCACACCAACTGCGATGTTTCCCAGCATTAGCCTGGTATCTCTTGGGGCCTCCACCTTTGGGTCACCGTAGAGAGGCCCAGAAAACCAGTGCAGGGAGGGAAGATCCTGTGGCAGAGCCCTGGGCTCTAGGCTTTGGGAATTGTTTGGTAAAAATGTGCATGTGGGCGGCTGAACTACTGGCAGATGGTAGGAGGAGATTCTGTTTCATAATCCAAGCATCAGAAAGCTCCCTAGACCAGGTGCACCTAGAGAAAGTTTCTGACAGGCATGCCTGGTTTGCCACTCAAATAGAGAAGACCTTTCTCTGCAGGTGTGGGAGTGTCTCATTGAGAGCATTGGAGCTGGTATCAAACTGTCAGGTGACACGGTCCATGGGTATCCTTGGCAGTTCCACTCTGAGCACTTCCAAAGTTCTCTGACAAGGCTAAAAACTCGCATCCAACCAAAGATTCTTGCACATTATTTAAATAGGATGCAAATGCATGGTCTGCTCTGAGCCCTGGCAGCTTTCAATTTTTTATATTTTCAGAATGGAGAGGCTCGCCGTCAGTTCACTTGAAGTTCAGTCCAAGATGCGCCTGTCCCTGACATTTGTTCATTCTTTATGCAGGTAGCATTTTGGAGAATTTAAAAAGAAGTCATCTTTGTACTCCATTCCCTACCACCCTCCAAAACAATTTCAAAAAATATTTTAGACATTTGTTGCATGCATAATAGCTAGAGCATGACTAACTTATTTCCCACTGCCTGAATTTCCAAGTTGGATTCTATAATCCCTCTCTTTGGCAATCCCTTGTCTACTTCTTTTCTGATATTTCAGTGGTAGGTGCTGCCTATTTGACCTAAGGGGTTAAGCTCCTAAGTGCATAAGCAGATTCCGTTAGACGGTTGAGTCTGGTTGTTGTTGGGGTGAATACCTGGGAGGTCAAGCCCAGCTGATGACAAAGAAAAGAGTGAGGACAGAAGGAGAGAAGTGCTTCCCTGTGCATGCATTTCCTCTATTTGCAACGAAGTCTGAACCCATTCACTTACAGGCTGAGCACACTGCTCAGGGCTGTTCAGAAACCCCACCTTCCTTGCACCTGGGATCTGGAAAGTCAAAACCATAGGAAGGGAACCAGACAAAGATGAACCCAGGATGGCGCTGTGCTGGTGGTATGCCTCTACACAGGCTGTAGGTACCTCTCAAATTCAGCCCAAGTTATGTGTGTGTATGTATACAGAAAGAATATATATGTGCATGTGTGTGTGTGTATCTTTCCACATATATGTGTATATGTATATACAGAATACACATGCACATATATGTGTAAATATACTTCATATACACATATATATGTGTGTGTGGATATATGTGCATATGAATATGTATGTATATATACACACGTGCACTCTAGAAACACACAATTGTACACTTTGCACATTATGGCTGGTTCAGATAGGAAGGAGAAGCAGATAGAGGAAGGCAGGAAGAAGTAGAAAAGAAAAGACAGAAGAAAGGAGGATATAAAACATGGGGTCGACTGGTAATTGTCCCTCCCAAAGTCCAAAGTCTCTTTTTTCTGTCTTCCAGGGCACACATCTGCCCTACTAGAAACCATTTTGCTCAGCTTCCAGCAGTGAGGTGGGGCTTCAGGACTAAATTCTCCTCACTGGAATGTGAGTGGAATTAATGTGTGCAATTTCTGCCTCACCTGCCAGCACTGCCACTGCTGCCCTTGCATTCTGTCTCCTGGGCTCAGCTTTAGCCACACAGAGCTCCAGAGGAAAAAGAACCTGAGTCCCTGAGTGAGCTGATGGAGGGAGAGAGCTGCCTTGCTGGTTAGACACCCATCCAAGAAAGAGACAAACCATCGTATTTCAGGTCATTGTATGTTAGCGTCTCTCTATGGTAGCCCATGGGGCTCCAGTCTATAAAGAAGGCAAGAAGAGTGAGGGAAAGACTGAGCACCTGTGAACAGAAAGGACACTACCAATACCATAATGGAGAGGCAGAGAAAGTGTGGTGGTAACATGGAGTCCTGACAGATGGGAGAGGTCAACTTCTGGGCAGGTACTGGGGAATCGTAATGTCTCTCAGTCCTTCCCTGACAACCACGCCCCCTCCTACAGTGTTTTTTGTTTGTTTGTTTGTTTTTGCTTTTGTTTTTGTTTTTGTTTTAATTTTTTAAATTTATTTTCAGCGTAACAGTATTCATTGTTTTTGCACCACACCCAGTGCTCCATGCAATCCGTGCCCTCTCCAATACCCACCACCTGGTTCCCCCAACCTCCCATCCCCCACCCCTCCAAAACCCTCCGATTGTTTTTCAGAGTCCATAGTCTCTCATGGTTCACCTCCCCTTCCAATTTCCCTCAACCTACAGTGTTTTAAACCAAAATGATTAAGAGTGCATCTGTGTTTAACAAGCATCTCAAGAGGGTAAGCTCCACCAAAAGAAAGGCACAGGTGCGGGTACCAGTAACAGTTTCATTCATCAGTTGGAGTGATTCTCCAGGGAACTAGGTGGCTTACAAGGCAATGAACAGCCAGTTCTGTGTGTGATCAGCAGAGGCTGAATCACCACATCTCATGAACATTGGACAGGGGATTCCTATATGGACTGGGCATTTGATGAGATAACATCTAAGGTCTCAACTAACTTAATATTCTCCAGAAAAGCTTTGAATCAGGAAAGTTAGGTAGCTTTTTAAGTGCTATGTGAATTGTTTTTACTTCTCCCCACTATTCACTTGAGCAGTGACTTTAAATACTTATCAGCTCTCACTACCTGCTCTTTGAAAACCCCCAACAACCAGCTTCAGTTTTCTCCCTGGGTGAACCATACACTCACCACAGATTGTTTTTCTCCTATGCGGTAGAGCAAAACATGAATTTCATGGCTTTGTATTGGGTGGAAGCTGAGGTATGCCACTCTGCAGGTCAAGGATAGCTGCCTTGACCACGTGTCATGCTTTTAGACTTGCTGGGAGGTCTTCATTCATGAAAACATATTTCCCAGTGACATAATCACAAATGCCTGAGATTAAGCCAGTAGTGTTCATTCCTTTGTATTGCCCATGGTCCCTTCTGAGCAGTTCTTTCTAAAAATGCAGTCATCCATTGACAGGTAACAATTAAATGTGTAAAGGCAGCATGTGGAAGGGGAGAATTTTTACACAGGAAATTGGCAGTGAAAAAAAATGTACTTTATTTATGACTCATGACCATATAGCCTTCTCTGTGTCTGCTGCTAATATATGAGAAACGCACAAGGTGGCCCCTCTGCGGTCTTCATTCTCCTCACTCTATTCCTCCCAAGCACATTCATATTCCAGACCAATACATGATGGAGAGCTGACAGTAACACACAGCCAAGAGAGCCAGCTGGCTACTTGGCGGGGCCAGACCTCCCTCTCCTAACCTAGAGCAGCCCTGGGCCCTGGGATCACACAAATAATCTTGTACCTCTCGGTGTTCGACCAGTTGGCCAGGCCAGAGCTCTTGGTGCCTTTTGTGCACAGGTCATCTGAGGAGAAAGGGGACTCAGGACGGGTAGTTTTTGTTGGGTGGACAGAAAGGAAGGGTTAGGCTGGATGTGAAACCAGAGACTGTCTGGAAGGTGCAGACATAGATGGAGAGCCTGAATAACTTGCAGTGACAGAAGGTCACCAGACAATTGGCAGAGAGTGAGAAAGGGAGGCCACATGGAGAATAAAAGAGGAGAAAGACAGAAAATGAGCCTCTGCACTTTGACATTGCATTATGTACCTCAACACAGATAATAGGATAAGTAAGAAAATGTTCATTTATACATTGTTTTATGTCACTTTTGACTTTCTCTGAGTGTCCAAAGATCAAGATTCCCTGATATTAGAGGAGAGTTTGGCTTTTGCTCAGCCTCTCAAGATGAAACCAGAGTTTCATATGAAGCTGCCAACTCCTTTGACCACAGAAAGAGGTAGGATGTAATTCCTGAGGAAAGAGAATAAGCAATAGGAAAGTCTACCTAGAGAAGAAGGAAAGAGAGGAGAAGATGAGGAATCAGAACAGAACCAGAATAGAATCTTATACCCAAAATGAAAAAAAAAATGAACCTTAATACTTCTCAATATCTAGGCTCACACAAGGGAAAGAAAAATCATCCACAGTAGCGTGCTTTAGGGATCATTGTACAGAAATAAACATTGTATTGAAGAGGCTGGATTAATGCAGGGCTCCTATGAACTTGACTCTGAAACTTGCTCACGTGGTGAACTCATTACTAAGAAGATCACTGAAGCTAGAAGCCTGGCAGCACATTCTGCCTTATAATTTTTATGCCCATACTTAAACTTCTTATCCTCCATTTGACTATGAACTCCATGGGGGAGAAGTGGGAGTACATATTCATTTATATTTTCCTCAGTGCTTAGTTCAGTACCTGGATCATAGTTGGTGCTGATGGCAGCGTGAATGCCACTTACCAAACATTAGCTCTCGGCTTCCTCTGTGACTCTGCCTCCTTGTCGTCAGGCGGGGACTCCTCTGAACACAGCTTGGGAGCAAAAGTGATGTGTATCAGAATAATTACTTGGTAGCCCCCAGCTAGCTTCTCCCCCCCAAACCAAGAAGGCCATGAGCTCCATCTGGTGAAGCTATAAGATGGCGTTTTCTTTCCCACATAGTGTGGGATATTGCCCCCACCCACTAACCCATACTGGAGTTGTTGCCCAAGAGACACATAAATTTTCTTGTGTTTAACTTTTGAGATTTTAGAGCTACTTCTTAGCACAGCACCACCTAACTCATCCTGACAAATAGATTATTCAAAAAATTTTATTTAAAAATGAATTAATGAGGGGGGCTGAGTCAGTTAAGCATCCAACTCTTGATTTCAGCTCAGGTCATGATCTCAGGGTCATGAGATCAAGCCCCATGGTGGGCTCCATGCCAGGCATGGGATCTGCTTAAGATTCTCTCTCTCCCTCTCTCTCCACCCCTACCCCCATCTCTCTCTCTCTCACACACACACACAATTGTTTTAACTAAATAATATGAATAATGAATGAAAGGGCTGAGATGAATGATAACATTGGGGCTAGTGATGGCATTTCTTTTTGGATGAACCTCTTTACTGCCCATAGATTAATTTTTTTTTCTTTTCAAGGTCTTTGTTCTTTGAGTCTGTGCTGATTGGAAGTTAGCAGCCTTCTGTCTTCCCCACCTATACTAACCAGTCTTTAGAGAAATGGCTAAATGCTGGACATAATAAGTTACATCAAATATGTTGAGCATCTGCCCTGTTTCAGGCACTGTGCTGGAACCAGGAATAAAAACGGGATAAAACATGTCCCTGTCCCTTGTCAGTGCCCATTCTAGTAGAGAGCATTGATAAACATGTGATTACACTGCAGTAAGTATTTTGATGGGTTTCAAGACCAGACAGTTGCTGCTACCAGTAGCAGAGAAAAGAAATACCTAATTCAGGCTGAGAATTCCAGACCAAAGGAACTGCATAGGACAAAGCACAGAGATGAAGGGAGGACATGTTCATGAAACTGAAATGAAGTTTAGTACAATTAGAAAACAGGTATAGAAGTAGGGTGGTAAAGATGTTTCTAGAAAGATAAGCAGAGGCCAGATCCTGAAGGCCTGTTGTGCTTTACTAAGGAGTTTGGCCAGCCTCAGATAAATAAGGGTCTAAAGTGTGTGGAGGACATAATGTCCCCACCTGTCAGAGACTTGTGCTATAAAACCCTATGACAACCTTGAAACATTCAAATCCTGACATTTGACATGATAAGATTTCCGCCCCAGAAAGTTCATGATGTTGGGATGGGGAGTGGATTGTGGGGGAGAGTAGAGGCAGCAGCCTGTCCATTCCATGGCCCAGCACCTGGGGTTTCACACCAGGATGTGGTTTGGATTCTACTACACATTATAACGATCTTTTTGGAACTCATTGCCCCTGAAAGCTATGTTAAGTTAGCATAAACAGAATCAGTACTGCATCTGCTTCTGGTTCTCTGTTCTCAAACTCTGCAGATCTTCTTAAATTTTTTTTATGAAGTTGGCAGAGGTCATCAGTGGGGTCTTGGAGGACGCCAGGACCTCTAGGCTTTCTGCTTCTTAGCAGACACTTGAAGAAATTTGTTATTTTCCAAACTCCTTCCTCTTTCCCCGCTTCTATCCTCATGGTCAAATTAAAACATTCAAAAATCTTAAAAGAAGGTAAAATTGTGTCACTGATGTCATATTGAATTTTTTTGCAAGTATTTTACAAAGGTTTTTAAACCTATGTGCACGGGAAAAATATGTCCGTGTAATATTTTTGTTGTTGTTTTTATATCAGGGTAAAAGTGACGCAACAAACTGAGTAGCTTTCCATCTTTTCTCTATTTTTACTGTATAGCAAATATAAAAATAAATTCCAGATGGATTAAATAATTAAAACATTGCATTCCTCAGATAAACCCATTGAACTGGATTCTTCTTTTAACCTACAACATGCCCAAATTAGAGTCCTGAGAGAGCCAGCGAGTTCTCTCCTGGAACCAGGACACTTTGAGGGGGTGTGTGTTTGTGTGTGTGTTTAGAAGCAGTATGGAGAGGAAGGTATCATCAAGCTATGAGATAATGTACTGAACTCAAGCAGAGGTTCAGTGGGTATTTCCGGGGCAGAGAATAACAGTAGAGGTGATAGGATAAAACCAAACCAAACCTCTCAGGATGAGTGCACTCAGTGTGGATGTCTGTCTAGTGTGGCTTTGGAGTGCTGGACATGGGTTTCCCTGCTTCACAAATCTGCCTGTAGGAGAGAACTCTGGGGGAGGAAACCCTGCATTCATCCTCTGCCCCTCTGATCAGCCCTGAGGCTGGGTCTAGAACAGATCTGAGACACTTTTCTTCTCTTTTCCCAAAGACGGCAAATGTGACCGGTTCCAGAGTGAAGTCTGGCAAATGCCCTCCTGTTCCCAGGATCGTGCTCTGGCAGTCTGGCTCTGCTCTCCAGCCATTGCCACAGGGAGACATAGATCAAGCCCTTTGGAGAGGGAGGGCTCAGGGCCAAGGCATTTATGCCCCCCAGGGCTCCCTTCTGTCACCCCTCCTGTTTTGCACAGCAACTGCTCCGATCAGCGCCTGCTGCGTGTGGGCGTAGCTTCCCAAATATGACATTGGAGCCTCTACCCATTGGTTTTCACAAAGGCTTGAGGCTGGCAGGGGGATACTGATGTTACAAGGTTGGAGAGATGCAGGAGGGAGAGTGTTATTTGCAGTCTCTACCAGAAGCCCCGTCAGTGGGTCTGTGGCTTGGCGAGCAGCAGCTGCATGCAAGAACCAGCAGAGAGGCAGAAGGTGGGTTGGGGAGGCTGAGGAGAGGCTTGCAAATAAGAACCACTGACATTGGTGAGCCTTTCCCATTCTGCAAAGCACTTCCACGTTAGACATCTAATCATGTCCCCATAGCAACCCTGGAAGGCAGACAAGCAAGGTAGGCATAATTAATCTCACTTAGAGATGGTGAACTTGAAGCTCAAAGAAATCTCAGCCAAGTAAAAGGTAGAGCTAGAAGTCAAACACTGAGCTCCTGACTCAAATGTTCATGCTCCATTATGCTACGCTTCATAAGCATTGCTCTGTCCTGTGCATTCTTTCCTGCACAGCCCCCTTCTCCCCTGAAACTTATATCCCTGACCCTCAGAGTCCAGGACTCTTGTGTCTTCTCTGCCTTTCCTTCTATAGGTCATTCCCAGGACCCACTAGAACCTTCTTTCTGCCGAGATGTGGATGGTTTAACCCTGCTCACCTGCTTGGAAGGATTTACATTTTAACTAACAGAGAGAAAACTTGGTGTGAAAAGGATGAAACCTAGTGAGAGGATTTCAAGCTTTAAAAATATGCTTTTGAGGGAATGAAGCCTTCTGATTCTTCCCAGATCATACCCAGGTCAATCACTTCCCTGCCAGGCCTGTGGCTGATTATGAAGAGAGTAGAGAGAAACTCCTCTCCATCTCCATCACGGATCAAACAAAAAGTTTGCCGAAACAGAGCCCAAAATTTTGGACTGGGAGAAAGGGTGCCATTGATACACAGTCAAACTGACCAAGATCTTAGGAGGAACTGGAGGTTCCTCCATGGCTCCTAGGGGACATTTCTGGACCCTTCAGCTAGGGCCTGAATCCAGAAATCCAGTCCAGAAACACGCATGTTCCATTCTGCTCTTGGCCTATCTCCTTGCCTCAAGAGCCAGGTTTCTGAGAGAGCCTCCCCAAGGCCTGCACCAGGCTGGCAGAAGTGGCCATCCTTAGGACTGAGCTCGGCTCTGCCTAAGGTGTCCACCTTCCCCTCCAGCTCAGTCTCTGCACATAACATCCTGCTCCTCAGTCCTTGCCCATGGCTATCCAGCCTGAGACAGAGAGGGTGTGACACAGACATTCCAGGGGCATTTGCCTACCCTGGGTGATGATGGTGAGTTGATCTTTTGTAATCTGTCACTTCTACTTTTATGCATGTTTTAAGATGTGCTAACTTCAGCACCTCCTCAAAAGGTGCTGAACATGAAATGGAAGGCAGGGCAAATGCCTGTTGAGTAGTCAGTCTGTGGGTGAGGGGCTAACTCTTGTTCTTGCCAGGCTGTGGGCCATCCTGCCTGGACTGTGTTCTGTGCTGCAGAAGAAGGGGAGGGGGCAGCAAGATACCAAATATATACTGGGCAGCAGCTTGCAAATGCCTCAGTGTTTTCCAAATGCAGACCTCTGTGGAAAGCTTGCATTTTATGACATGAGGCTATTTATTATAGGCTTGTGTTATGGGTCAATAATTTCCTGCTCCAAAATAACAGAGTGGGCTTGACCCAGACACCTAGGACTGAAGCCAGAAAAAGAATAAACAAGACCTTGATGAGTGACCAGCAGAGGGCTTGTGATAGATACTGAGGGGTCTTCCTGGGCCATTCCCACTCTTTAGTTTCTATTCTTCACAAACATTTACCCATATGTTCATTCCTTCATTCTGTCCCTCATTCCTAGGTCTTCTGCACCTTCAAAAAAAAAAAAAAAGAATAAACCATAACCAACTTGAAAAAAAAATGATTTTCTTCTTCTGTTATCCCATGCCAAGTCTACACTTGAATATAAACAGGGCAACACCACACATAGCTGAACTGATGGGTCCTGGTTAGACATCACCATGACAATTCTTCATGGTTCTTACAAGAAATTCTGCCATGTGGATGAAAGAAGCCTTAAGAGAGACTTTAAAGATACAACTGGCATTCAATGATGTTTTGTAGTCTACAAATCCCCATTGTATATTTTATCTTAGAGGTCGAGTCAGAATAAAGTTTTCATTACTTCCACTAATAGATGAAGAAATGGAGGCTCAGAGAGGTTAAGTGAGTTGTCCTTAATCACACAGCCAGAAGGAGACTAGCTTTCTTCTTAACATGTCGCTGGTAAGTTGAGGACTCCAAAATTGGGATCTAGAGAACAGCATCAAACACTGGAGGTTGAGAAGATGAGGCACAGGAAAGAGATGAGAGCTCCAGGGCAGAAGAGCACTTGTTGCAGTTATTCCTGGGGCTGGTTTAGGTCATTTGCATGAAAGCTAGACCTAGGTAAGAGTCCTTTTTTGTTTGTTTACTCATCAGTAAAAACAATGAACAAGGTTCAGATAGAAGAGTCCAGGACCACGAGTCAGAAAAGCTGGGTTCAGTGTGGCTCACCCAACCTTGGGTAAGTTCCTAAAAGAGCCCCATTACCTCTGTTGGGGTTGAGGTGGTCAAGGTGGTCTCTGAGTCCCATGCCTCTAACTATTCATGAAGTTCTGTGCTCCTGGTTGAGGGAAGAGGCTTTGGGGGCAGGCATGGGCTCAGGGAAAAGCAACCACCAGCCCTCCTCTGTTGCTTTGATACACAAGTCTTGGCGGAGAGGAGACAACCGGAGAGCTGGAAATAGCCCCGTGGGTCTCAAGGGATCAGAGGGGACTCCTCCGCAGGATCTCTAAATCGAGCAGCTGTAGGAGGTGTAGACTCAGGCCCTGCTGGCAGGATGAGGGCCACTAGGGCTGAAGGTCGGGAAGGCCCTACGTCATTCATTGAGAGGATCACAATCTTTTGCATTTGTCTACTGCCTTCTTATCACCTTCTTTCTTTTGATCTTCACATCACCAGCCCTGGAGGAGAGGAGGCTGGTCACTTTCTATAGTCCGGTTTGTTTGTTTGTTTGTTTGTTTTTTCTTTCATAAGGAAAACATCATGGACAGGAAGAAACAGTGATGGTGACCCTCCAACCTGGACAAGATGCCTCATCTCCTCTCCGTCATGCACCTGCACACGTGCACACATTGAGAAAGACAGAAAAAGTTGTGAGAGAACTGACTGTCCTTCCTCCTGACTTTTGATTGGTTTTCAAATGAGGAATCTGTGTGAGCGTTCAGACTAAGGTACACCTTCCTCTCTTATACCTCAGTTGAGAAGGAGAGGAAGACACATCAGAACATCAGAACAATTGCAAGTGGACATTGACAAACACTCCTGCTTGCCATCTCTTGCCATCTCTTGGGGGAAAACCCAAAGGTGATTTAGTCAAGTTCAGGACTTTTAAGGCATTTGCCAGGGGATCTTGGAGGACAAACCATTCCCCAACCTTTCTTCTTGTTTATTCTTCCTCCTAATCAGAGCCTGTCCCTGTTCTACCCTCTAGCATGACCTGTTCCATCTTCAGCAGCACCCGAGATTCTATGCCCTATTCCTCTCCTCCAGGCAATGCTATCCTTGGTGAAAACAGAGTTGACATGGAGAACCTGCTTAGTCCCAAAATGAGATGAACAGTGAAGTCCTTCATTGTGTTTGCTATTCTTTGGGAGGAGGAATTATGACAGAAGAACCTGATTAAGAGGCAGAGGCAGCTTGGTCAATTTATTACTCCTTACATCATAAGGAGTAATAAGAGATGTGCTAGAAATGTCTTAAGATGAAGAAAATTATATTTACAATAACTCCTTTCAGGGAAAATACTGTATACTGCAAAGAATATTTTTCTAAGTTTTTGGGGTATAGCTTCAGACACCAAGGAGACACGCTTTAGCATCAATCATTCTTCTAAGCAGGTTTGTCCAGTTCCCAATGTTTATTTTATCCTTTCTCATCTCGTCTCCTTACTTATCACCCCATCCCTGTTAACAAGAAGCCAAGGCATATAACCAAAATCTCAGGGTAAAATTGCCTTGGCTCATCAAGGATGTCCTGCCAGACACTAGCCTGATGATTTTTAAATAGTTAGTACCAACCAATACAAGCAGTGAGGAATGGATTACCTGCCAGTACAGTCTCCTTTATCTTGCAAGGCTCCGGCTTTTCTGACCAGGTAGCAAGTTTGGGGCTGGAACTGGATAACTTAGGGCACTAAGGGGCAAGCTGGCCATCAGGGGTCTACTTTCTCTGGCCTCACAATCACTGCTCTGAGTGAAGAGTGAACAAATGAAGAAAAGTGTGAAGCCTTATTAGCCTAACCTAATGGCAACTGGCCCACCATTTCCATGTGACCTTGGCTGGGGAGGAGGCTGGGAAAATAAGCACAGTATGTGGAGAAGACAGGACTGACGGTCTTTAGAGACTCCATGGAAGTCACAGAGTGAAAAACAGCTTCTGAGTCACTGGTCTCCAGGCTAGATACAGACCGCCACCAAGAATAGTTACTTCTCAAGGTATCATAAAGTTTCTTTGTCTCCAGGTGCTTCCCATCAGGAAGGATCATAGGAGTGATACAGCCAAATTTCCTGGAGTCCCATGGTAGGGGTCCCTGTCCTTTACCATAAACTAAATATCTGGCTAAGCTTTGGAAACATGTCTCTTTCCAGGTGCCAACACTGACAGCAAGAACTTAAGAGTTGAAGAGATATGAAAGTAAAGCTCCAAGTGAGTTGGGGGAAATTGTAGGGGGAGATGAACCATGAGAGACTGTGGACTCTAAGAAACAATCTGAGGGTTTTGGAGGGGAGGGGGCTGGGGGATTGGGAGGGCCTGGTGGTGGGTATTAAGGAGGGCACATTTTGCATGGAGTACTGGGTGTGGTGCATAAACAATGAATCTTGTAATACTGAAAAAATAAAATAAAATTTAAAATAATAATAAAAGAAAGTAAAGCTCCTGCAACAGAGGTAAGGAGTTTCTATATTTTACAACCCTCTAGGATAGCATCAACCCAGACAGACTTCTTGGAAGAGTGGGCCTTCCAAGTGGGCCTTCAGCCTCAAGCAGGACTACATGAATGCCATGAATAGTCATTTGGAGGATGGATGTGGCAAGATGCAAGTAAGTGGGTCCAGAGGAGTGGAGGTGTGAAAGAGAAGATCAGTGGGGAAACAGAGAGGAGATGGCAGGGAGGGAAAGTGGAGAGGACATTCCCCATTTTAAAGTTCTCCCCACATCTGAAAGTCATTTTTACCTTATTCCAGATCCTCTTCTTTAAGTGAATCTAAGCACAAATCTAAAGGTGTTCTTGTCCAGAATCAGGTTCCTTCAACTATCATCATCACCCTCTAGTTCTTCCCACATGAGTGCAGTTGACCAGCTGGCTTCATGTAAATAATGAATGTTGATCATTGAGAGGGAGGCACCTCCTGTTGGCTACCCCACACCTGACAGCTGGGCAGAGCTGTGTAGCACAGGCAGGCCCTCCTCCCACATATGGCTTCCTGGAGAGACCCCATCTTGCCATTCTGGGCCCCCAGCCTGCTCACCGAGCCCCTTGAGGCTCCTTGTTAGGTCCTTGTTAGGACATTAAGGTTTTTACCTTAAAATAAGTTTGAGAATATAAGTTTGACTATTAGGGGAGGGCTTCCTTTATATTTAATAATCTTCCCCAGATCTCTGTGCACTTTGTAAGGACTCTTCTAGCATACCTTATGAAAGTACACCTCTGTCACAGAGTAGGGCAGTTCCTTCTGGTCAGAAGTAGAAGCTGGCATTAGAGAATGTTGATAGTCTTGTGATGTGTTAGTTAGGGATCAGACACATGAGTCCTAGCTCTCTGTCCCAGACTACATCTATGGAACTCAGATCTCCACTGAGGAAAAAGGTAGAATCAAGCTAAGGATGGTCTTCACCTCTTGGAAAATCCATAGAGTTACAAATCAAGAGGCGGACGTTCAGTGTTTGCATTCAGCCAAAATATTCTTAAGCATAAAATCCACAGTTCTCCATCTATCAGAGTAGACAAATACCTCAGTTCTTTGATGGAAGTCAGAGGGTGAAATGTCCAGACAGCCTGACAAGAAAGGTGGAAACTTTTTTCTCAATGTTTATTTGATCCTTTTTATTCTTCTTTCTTTTCCTGCCTACTCTTACACATAGAACCAAAATCTTAGGGCAAACTATACTTCTGATCACCAAGGTTGTCCCCCCAGACACCAGCTTAATGATTTTTGGATACTTAGTACCAAACAACCCAAGCAGTGAGGGATGGACCAGACCTGCCAGCAGACTGTCCTTTGTCTTGCTCACTGTCTCTATTGATCAATAAGCATTGTCCCAGCCTTGGGACTGTGGCTTTGCCAACTGCTCAGCATGAACAATCTGAGCTCCACCCTCCTTTTGCTCCTTGAAACTCTCAACAACCACTGGCCCTGTCAGTCATGCTGAGCAGAGCCTCGAGAGTTGCCAAATGGACTTGGCCTTGAGCCACCAATGTTTCCTAATGCAGAGGAGATGAGATTCTCAAAAGCACTGAACTCAAGAGAGAAAGAGGGTTGGTCCCTTTTATAGTTTTAGCCTATCCCAAAGTGGATTCACTGGATTATATTATCACAAGAAAATTGCAAAAGAGAGTCTATGTTCAAATAACCCTAAGTATGCTACCCATGAGTGACTCATTTGGCTATGTAGGCAAACCCAGTCTCATAGGGCTCCTCAGCAGGATCTTTAAATGTTGATGAGCAAGTAGCCATCATTGTTACTCATGGCTACTGAAAATGGGCTGATGACTTCTGAGCAAGCCACAATGAACCACCAGTCTTGTGATGACTGGGCCCGAGATAGTTTTCCAAACTGGTTCTTCAATGTCTGAGTGGATAGGATGGAGGGAAAAAGAAGCATAGCTAGATAAGTCTACAGATTCTCAACCACTCAGAAAGTACCACTACCTTTAAGTTTTAATCTGTCTGTGCCCTGGACCTCTGAGTGAACACAGTATTGGTGAGAGCAGCTAGTGAAGTCTACAGAGTTAGAATGATAGTTGAAAATCTTCTCCTTTTACCTTATTGTTCCTTCTCAGCTGAAGTGGTTGCCAGTGAACTCAGTTAAGAAGATGGGACTCAAATACATCTCAGCAATTCATAAAAAGAACAAACTACGGATACATCGAATAACATGGGTTAATCTCAAAGGCATTGTATTAAGAAAAAGGAACCCGACACAAAAAGTTGAGATGATTTCTTTTAGGTAAGGTCAAGAATAGACAAAATTAATCCGTGGTGACTGGAATCAGAACAGTGGTTATCTTTGGGGGATCAGGGATCGTCTTGAAGGTCCAACTTTGCAGAATGATGGCAATGTTCTTTACTTTGGTCTGGGTTCTAGTTACATGAGTGCATTGAGTTATATACTTAACATTCACACATTTTAATATATGTTGACAGTACCTGAATAAAGTACTGTTAGCACTAAAACAGGAAGAGAGGTTGGGATCAGGAAATGAGATTAGCCAGTCTCCATTTTTAGGAGTCCCTAGGCTATTGTTTCCTCCTAATATTGGGTGTCCCACTGCATAGCAGGCCAGGAGGCTGGGCTGCTTGTTCACACAAGCAACACTGCTGGACACTTCTGCTGGAGGGTGGTAACTTTACCAAGAGTCACTTGTGCTTGCTATCATACCGGTCTATATGGTTCTACTTGGTTTTGTGATTAATTATTTTAGTACTACTTAAAACAAGTATAAAAAGAATAAAAGTTTCTGTGAAAACTAAGCTGAATGCTCTCAGATGTCTCAATAAAGGTGATTTATTAAAGAGAATTGCTATCAATTAGATTTGGGTGAAACAAATATAAAAGATCAAAACAAAAGCTATAACTCAAATCTATAATAACAATCTAGATTTCTGAACTCAGATTCTTCACATGTGTAACCTCTTATTCTACTTTGAAGAAATTGCAAAGGGAAATTGTCAAGAATACTTAGAGATAATTCTTTATACAAAAAAAAAAAAAAAAAGACTGGAATGGTCATCTTTAGATCTATATCCCCAGGCCTGTGGCCTTGGCTCTACATATATAAACTTTTATAGTAAACATCCAGTATGTTTGGAATTCAAATGAAATGTTTATCATAGTGTGATCTCTATTTACTGATTGTCCATTTGAACCAACTGTCCTGATTAACTGACCAACTACCTGGTCATGGAGCAGGAACAAGGAGGTTTCTACCTTGAGAAGTGGAGATTCAAGAAAACAAATGTTCAGCTTCCCTAAAAGCTGAGCACTCTATGTTCTGTGTGCATTCAGAGAACAAGCCAACGCATCAATCATGCGAATTCATCTATGTGAACAAGATGGCCCTGTAACACTTCGTACAGTCTTATTTCTGCTTAGTGTTTAAATATGATGCACACACACAGTTCTGTGTGTTTATACTCTATTTGCATATTGTTGTGTGTGGTACCCTGTCTTGCCTCCTTCCCTAGGAGTCCTGTGTGCAGGGCACAGCAGGGGACAAGGATCAAGTGGAGTCATCTGGCATCCATTCAGTTCTCAGGAGTGAGCAGCCTGCTTAGTTTAAGGGAGGAGGATACACTATTGACACAAATCTGTTATTTTGAAAAAGACAATTATTCCCATCATACTCTTAGTGCTGTTACTTGTCCCCAAGGTTTTCTCAATGTTATATATAAAAATCAGTTTATGCTAACAAAGAACCACTATTCACATATTCATTATTTAGAGTTCTAGTTAAAATACCTGACAACTAGAATTCTTTGTTTGGGCCAAGGAGATTAATCACTACTAAGTATTGGTAAGAAGGATTATGCTTTAATTTCGCAAGTTTGTGTGAATTACAAAGGCTTTCATTGGACTTACACCATGGTATTCCTTTTTCCCCAGAATGACAAGACTCAAGGAAATGGGTATGAATTGGGTATGAATTATACTCTGCACAGGACAAAAAGGCTTCTTATCATTAGCTCTCTTTTTTCCTTTACCAACCATACTGCATTAACCATAGCCGTTGTTCTGATGCTTTGACATCTGGGACCTTGTTGATCCTGAAAAGATGTTCCTCCCCACATCAACCAGTTCCTAGAGTTAGTAAACAACTTGCCTAGGAATGGATTTTTAAATTCAAGCAATTCATCCAGCGTCGCCACCCCAACCACCTCTTTTATTCAGCTCCCACACTCCTGGTCACTATCCACCTGCCCAGTCATCCCAGGGCCAGGTACCAGACAGCTTGGGACAGTGCTTCTGCCCCAGAGCCCAGTGAAATTATTCAAGCAGCCAATCCTCAGCCCGCTTACCCTGCCTTGCCCATTTCTTCCTGCAGAAACCACAATTAAGGCTCTCATCCACAGTTTACCTGTCTCCCTCTGCCTCCTGAATGGCCCTTTGGTGTCCCAAGGACCAGGGTGTCCCTTGTTCTTGGGAACTCTAAGTAATAAACTATCATTTCAATGGCAATTGTTTCCGGATCTGCTGGGCTAACCATACCTCAAATTTTCATTTAATATACTATACACTAGAATACATACCCATTGCCATAGTTGTCTTTTCCTGACTTTTCAGCTACTTTAGTCATTTTGCTGGTATGTGCATAATGCTAACAACTCCAACCTCTTTGGCATTCATACATCCATACATAAGTATTCAGTTGTAATAACTTGACCATTTTGTACCACTATACTTCACTCATTAACAAGCTGCAGACAGGTCAGGTGTCTGAGTCTAAAACTCCAAGAAAAAAGAAAAAGCCTTTAATTTTGATAAGATTTTCTCTCAGGACTTCTGATGAATCCTGTTGGGTCAGAAACCAACTCTAGGTTGAGTATTGTAGGTAACCAAGAGCATCTCTAGGTTGAGTATTGTAGGTAACTGAGAGCATCTAGCATAGGTGAAAAGTGTTAGGAGTGAGGCAGGAAGTGTGCACACAGCTCTGGCAGGTGGATTCCAAGTTGATGGCCATTCAGTCCAGGTGGTGGAGGACAATATGCTGGGGGGGAGTAGGGAGGAAGGAGAGGAAGGAAGCACCCGATCCCACATGGCCAGCAGGTAGAAAGGCTGGTATTTGAATATAGATCCTTGGAACACATATCCCATGTTCTTTCCACTCAATCACATGGTCCAAGAAAGTAAATGAAACAGAAGATATACTTTGAGGGAAGAAGCAAAGGGAGTGGTGGTTACTCTTGGGAGATAAGGTAGGAAGAAAAATCAAAGCAAACTCCCAGGAATGGATGAGTTGAGAGAACAAGACGAGAAAGGTAGAGGATAAAGCACCAGGTGGGCCAACTGTAACTTTGGTAGAACCTGAGATCAGGCACAAGAGTCTTTGTTCAGGGAGTTTCTCAATTCTAGTCCTAAAGGAAGAAGTCAATTGATTTAGGCTAACGATGCCAGGAAAAAGATAGAACAGTAGCTGTAACGCTGCCAGGCCCCTGCTAGGAGGTAAAGCTGTTAGGTAAAGGGGGCAGATTGGCTCTCTTTCAGCAGGTTTGTAATCTCCCCCCACACTGCCCCAGGAGACCTGGCTTCAGCAGCCTCCTCTCTCCCAGTCAGAGACCCCTCTATTCTCCTTTGTTCCTGTCTTTTCTAACCTCTATCTCTCCACTCCCTGTGCACTAGAGCCCCCTTCCCCCTGCCCCTGTCCCCAGCATCTTGTATTTTAGGAAGCCAAGTGGGTATATATGGGGTTGATTGAGGATACAGACTTCTCCTTACCTCCACCACACTGTTCCTGGCCCATCCTTGTCACAATTCAAACAATGAAATCCATAGATGGGAGAGAAAAACAGTCTACTTCCCATTGCTATGAAGGATGGAGCTGTTTCTCAAGCTAGAGATTCAGTTAGAACATGGCTTCTATGCTTTTATAAAGGGCTTCTAGACCTCTGAATAGTCATTTAGTGGCTGAGTCATCAAGTCATGATGTCTACAATCAAAAGAGCTGGCTTTCCTCAATTGGTCACCACCTATATCTCCTTCCATGTCAATAAAACAACTTTGTGCCAAGCTCTTTCTCCTTCCCAACAGTAATGAACTCTGGACATGGATAGGCAAGGCTCACCCATGCCTAGATTCACAGATAAACTGTTTCATATGGTATTGGGCATCTCTTGTATCTTGCCACATAGCCTTTGGCCTATATTACCAGCCATGGTTATGGCAACTGGCTTCCTGCAGGTGTAAATGAATAGTCCTTCACTCAGCTACACTGTGTTTCTGCTCTAGAATTTCTCTGACTCCAAGGGATAATATAGGGCTTTCAATCCAGATTCCCAAGTTTGTTGACCATGATTATGGCAGACACTTCTTGTCCAGGTACCCATCCTCCAACTTCTGAATACTTTGCTGATAATGGCTTGCAACTGTACCCTTTTTAAGAGGACTATCCTTGGGCTACCGGAGCTCTTCATGGAAGAGTGAGAGTTGGAAAGCCCTAGAAGTTTATTTCCTCCTTCCAAACCCTCCTTCTATAGTGGCTCATAGCCCCCTTTCTTCCAGGAAGAACAAATTTAGAGATTTCTGCAGGATCAGACTGAAGCTAGGGCTTCACCTGCAATAATAGCCTTGCTTGGATTTTTCTCCTTTTGTGTCCTGCTTGTTCTACTTCCTTCTCAATGATCTCTTGGAAGCACTTTTTTTTTTTTTAAACACCTACACACAGATCTTCTGCTTAGGGTCTACTTCTGTGGTACCTGACTTAAAAGACCAATTATTTTGCTGAGTGCTGAGGATACAGGATGCTCACTGTCTGGCAGAGCATAAGTAATTATAGCAAAGTCTAGTGCACACTGGGATGGAAGTACACCCAGAGTGTAAGAGCCCTCAGAGCTTTCAGCCTGTCTCAGTGTAGCCCCAAATACTGGACCAGAAGGCTTTGGAGTCAAAACGACCTGTTTTTGAATTCTGACTTGGCCTCTTACAAGTGGGATACTCTTGGGCAAACTTGGCATTTCTGATCCTCAGTTTCTTCATCTGTTAAATGGATATAATACCTAAGTCTTTGAATTGTTATGAGGATGATCTCTTTTATGGGATAATAAATATAAAGGTTTGGGGCTAGAACCAAGCATGTAATGAGTGGTCAGTAACAGAAGCTGGTTTTAGTGGCTATTGTAGGCTTTCAACATAATTTGAATGTATAAACATGCAGTAGTGTCCCCTTAGCGGTAGCTTTGCTTTCCTGGGTTTCAGTTACCCATAGTCAAGTAGGTGATCCTCCTTCTGAGCATCATCAGAGGGTCAACAATGGCCTAACACTAAATCACAGTGCCTGTGTCATTCACCTCACTTCATCTCATATAAACATTTTATCATCTCACAACATTACAACAAGAAAGGTGAGTACAGTAGAGCAAGATATTTGAGAAAGACCACATTCACTTAACTTTTATTATATATGATGAATGTTCTATCTTGTTATTGTTATTGTTATGAATCTCTTATTGTGCCCAACTTAGAAATTAAACTTTATTATAAGTATGTATATATAAGAAAAATAGTATATATATGTGTTTGTATATATATATATATGCATATGTACATGCACTGTTTAAAAAAATATATATATATGGGGTTTGGTACTATCTGTAGTTTTAGGCATCCACTGGGGGTCTTGGAACATATCCTCCATAGACAAGGGAGACTGCTAATGTCACAGAGGTCACTGATATGTTCCTACAGACCCTTCACATGCAGGATTTCAAGCATGGCATTACTCTTTCAGTCCTCACAACTATGAAACTATCAGGGATAGCCATAGGAAAGGGGTCTTTCCCCCACGCCCATTTACCCCAGGTTACCTAAGCTCTGCTCTTTCATTAACTAGTCCTAATTGAGTTTTCTTCTTTGGTAGAATTTTTTCTTTGTGAAGGAAAAACATTCCGGAGCTCCCCCATAACTTCGCTGCCCCAGGCTCATGAAAAGCTAAATCCAGTCTTGGCTCTCCAAAAGAAAATAAATCCCAGCTTGCCCCCAAAGAAGTTGCTGTCATAATTACATCTCCTTTTGGAAGTAATTTGATTTAATCTCATTAAAGCTAGATTGCACCATTTCCTTGGCCAAAGTTGATTCCAAATTGGCTTTGCTATTTCCCTCTTGGTCCATAGATTCCTCTCTTTTTTGGTGGTAGTTTGCGAGGAAAATATCAGGCCTTTTCAAAGGAAGGTCCAATGGAATGCCACAGGGTGGCACTGATACCTTCTGCTAGAAAAGCAAGGTGCCAGAGTGAACTCTTACCTGGTGATCCCCAGTGGAGCTGTCTTCCTACATCACCAAGGGCTCCTGGAATGGTCAGGGTTGGCTTTGGCTACCTTTCTCAACTGATAGTGCAAGAAACAGCTAGATGAATATTTCAGGCCTCATTTCTGCTCTCTCCTTCTAGCTTCTCTGCTCCCCACTTCTTCTAGGTCACCACTAGAGAATCAATGTGATTGATCTGTTAGCCACAGGTGGCATTTTTTAGTGAGGCTTTTGTGTTGGATCTCAGCATAGTTGTTCCTTGGTGCTGAACACCATGCTAGGCAAAAATCAAGGGTACAAGGAGAGACCAATGTGGCCTCTGTTAACTCATGAGAATAAGACATCTGTGCTGTAGGACTTATGAGAAAGAAGAATGTGAGTAAAGACAGTGGGGATGGCTTCCCAGAGAAGACGGACTAACTTCTATTGGCCTTGAGAGAAGTGAGAAAAGAAGAGGGAAGGCATTCAAGTCATAAGCAGTGACCCAAGGGAAGGAATGGAGACATCCTCATATTGTCATCCTTTCCTGAGAGAGAAATGAGACCTGAGGTTGGGTAAGATGATGGCATTAGATTACAGCAGGGTTTGAATGCCAACGGGAGGACAGAATCTGATTGTGACTTGAAGTGCCCATGGGAAGAAATCCAGGGTTTTATTAAACAAGAGGAGTGTTGTGTATGGATCACTTTTTTCCTGGATTCTCACACATCAGTGCTAGTGGGACGAAAAAGCTAGTGGAGCTAGAAGGAGATAGCAACTCACATGGAGGAGAGGCTAGGACTTCCCTTCATAACCACTGGGGATTTTTGAGGAGGGAGTAACCAGATAAATTGTCTAAACTGGCAGAACATGTAGAGCAAGGAAGATTTTTACTATTTCTGGATCACATGCTCTGTAATGTCCCAACAGGTCTTATTATCCCTGAAACCCTCTATGGGTATGCAGAACGAGTCCCCTTCTGGGACCCTCTGCTACATATTGTCATACAGGTCTTCCCACCCTTCCTAAAAAAAGCACCAACGAGGCAGGGCCTATACTATCTTCATCCTTTTCTCCTTCCTCATCCTCTGCTATGGGGTCTGGCCCGGAAAGCAATAGACAACCCCCACCAAAGCAAAGTCCTTTTTCATGTCTACCTTTAATTAATTCACTCATTAATAGAGATTTATTGAAAGCCCACAGCATGTAGGGCAGTCTCCCTTTGTCCTGTATTTTTCAGGCCACAGAATAGCAGCTCACTCCTCTGGACAGAGAATGTCCCCCTTACCACCAGCAACTGCAGAGTCCAGCTCTGCCCTGTGAGGAAGGCCCTCCGATGGAGCTGCTCAGGTGGGGACTGTGTGGGTCTGAAAGTGGTTATTAATGGAGGACAGAGCGATGCTCTTGTGGAAGAGGAGCTAAATGTCCTGAGACTGCCAAAATGGAAAATGCCTGTTAATAGCACAAGTGACACATCATAGATCACTCTTTGACAGACCGAACCTTGTGCTGTCTTGAAGAGTGCAGGCTGCATGCTAATGACGTCCAGGAGGACTAATGCATGGTCCTGTGGATCTCCCTCTCCTGGCTGCTTGCTTGTGTGATTCTACAAAGATGATGGCCTTTCCAATTTCTCATCCATCCTACCCATTCTCACCCACTGGTGTAGAACATGGGATTTGGAGGAAAAGGAACATGTATTTGTGTCCCCTTCCTTCCACTTTCTGTTGGTAAGACCTGGGATGAGGAGAAGAAAATGAAAGAGTTTTTCAAATCTCAAAGAGCTCAGAAGCAAGGAATGGGACAAAATTGCCGTGAAAATATTCACCTGCCTCATATCACAAAGAAATCAACTTTAGACACAGTGAGAAAGTTGAGATATGGACCTAGGGGCAAATGAAACTTCCCATGCTTTCCTGCTTTTATATCTCTTGATTTTCTTTTTAAGATGTCTGTGTCTGGAGATAGGGGAGGGGGTTTTTAATGACCTTCAGCTTTGAAGGGAAAAAAAAGTCCCTTTAGAACTCTTGGGACTAAGGGAAAACTAGGCTGCTGGAGAAATATGGTCTTGACTGTTGATTGCCTTTCTTTTTCAAATTTCTCTTCTGGTTGCTAAAGACTCTTACCTATTCACCTGACAGGGCAGCTTCATTCTTTGAGCATACTGCCAACCTATAAAGGATTGAGGAGTGTCAGAGTATGGGTGCTCCCAGGGAGATCAAGGTCTGAACCTGAAGGTTGACTCTTAAAGAGAAAGTCCAGCCCAGGAAAATGCTGAGGAGGAGTCAGATCCTTGCTGCCTCCCCTGGGGAAACCTTGTAAGCGACCTCTAAGGCTATCAACTTCCATAACCTTCAAATGACAGGTAATAACCACAGTAATAATAGCTACAGATCACCATCCTGGGCACTTCAGGCATATTATCATTCACAGTTTAAAATTAGGTAATCAAAGAGGCTCAAGAAAAATTCTCAAGATCACCCAGAGCTCAGTGAGCATCAAAGCTGAAACAGCCCAAATTCCTCCCTCCACACCTATGGCTGCCCGGGCCCTACCCTCTGATGACAGATTTGGAGGGCTTCACCCCTCAGCCCCAGGCTGTGCATTGGAGAGTGTGCTGCCCTGCCTTTTGGGCTCTGCTTCTGCCAAAGCCCAAGTGGGAGAAGAGCCTCTGTCTTGTCCCTGGGGGCACTAAGCAGGAAGCTGATTTGGAAGAAGCTAAAAGCAGGCTTCTCAATTGCCCAGAGGTAAGACCTGAATAAGATTAAGTTCTACAGCCTCTCTCCCTGCAGTTCCCATGCTTTTCAGCCTTTATTCTGGAAAACTCTTTCCCTCAAGAATGGGATATCTGGGTTTCTAAAGCTATGGGTGCTAAGGACAGACTCTAGACTAGGAGCTTTATGAATGTAAAAGGCTGGGGCTCAGATCCAAGGACAGTCTGCAGGTAGATGAGGCAGATGCCCTAGGAAGGGATTTTGTGAGCTAGTGAGTAAAGGGATGAAGGAAGCAATGAATAAACAGCTTCATTATGGACTTCCTCCTTGTTGGAAACACCGGTAGTGCTATGTGCTTGATATGCTTCATCTTTTCTCATCCTCACGATGGTGGGAAGCTGAAACTATCATGCCAATTTCTCAAAGGAGGAAATGGAGGTTCAAAGGGTTTAGGTGATCTGCTAGGTCAGCCAGCAGGTTAACAGCAGAGCCCTCCAAGAAACTAAGACTCCCCACTCTCACTTCTGTGCTTTTTCCACTCTGTCATAGTTTTGGAGAGATCTTCCTGACCCCTACTCCCCAAGATCTAGTGTATTCCACATAGAGGTTAGTACCGAGGTTTATTCCCTATCATGGTCTAACTAGCTTTGTGAGGGGTAGCCACAAAAGTTGTGGTTTAGTATAAATGACTTCATCATGTGTATTCCAGAGTATAGTTTTGGCAGAAGGAAGAAAGAGCATGGAGCCTCTATGGGGTTTAGTAAAGTTTTACCATGGTAGAGAGTGTTGAGACAAGAGAAGTTGGGGATACTGCAGGCCAACTTTGGGACCCTTCAGGCCAGCACTTCTGTGTTCTGCCTTCTGTGGCAAGCTGGAGGGGAGAAATTTCTGTCCCTCACTCAAGCTTTTGTTTCTCTTCAGATGGTGTTGTTTTTATGGGGGCTGTGGTGAGTATGGTTCTTCCAGGGGTCAGACACTCCCTAAAGGCAGGAAAGCATGGTAATGAACTCCCCAAACCAGTGGCCCTGCAAAGCTGGGTCTCTCCCTAATCCCTGGCCCTCACAGCGTTCCCAGGGCCCTGCCTAAATCATGTATGAATGAATGTAGGTCAAGTGACAGGAACAACTCTATACTCAGTGACTTTGAGCAACCCCACTGCTTAGGGTCTTAGAGAGAGCCCCCCCCACAACCAGAGGACAACGTCAACTGGACTCAAGGAAGGGCTAATGCACAGAATCATCTTCACCTTCCCTTTCAGAATGCAGCGAAGCACAGGAGGAGGGAGTCAGCTCTTCAGATCAGGGATGAAGCTGACACCCTTGAACAGATTAAAAACCTGCACCCAGGCATTAGGGGCAAGCAGCAGCATGCCTTAGGGAGAGTGGCCCTTCCCAAGCTGGGCAGATACCTTGTTGCAACTCTTAATCATTTCTTTATGTTTTTTTAAAGGTTTTATTTACTTATTTGTCAGAGAGAGAGAGACCACACGAGCACAAGCAGGGGGAGCGGCAGGCAGAGGGAGAAACAAGTTCCCCACTGAGCAGGGAACCCAATGCGGGACTCCATCCCAGGAAACTGCGATGGTGATGTGAGCTGAAGGCAGACGCTTAACTGACTGAGCTACCAAGTCATCCCTTAACCATTTCTTTAAAAAAAAAAAAAGTTCTAGTCAAGGGAAGGTCATGTTCCCCCTCTTTGAGCATTTGGCTAAAAGACTGCTCCTTTTTAAAGATAAGGCAAGAATGAGAGGAAAGGAGAGTCATTTCAGTGAGGCAAACTTTCCACCTCAGAATGTTTGGGGAGATTCAGAAACAGGGCATGCTGGTCCCTCTGGCATGGCACTCAGAGCCTAACAGTTCCTTGGAGAATGCAGGAGTCCTTGTCTCATCACAGCCATGAGGACTGTCTGGACTGCACCATGACTCCTAATGACATCAAGCATGGTGAGAGCCCTGGACTAGACCCTGAGTTCTCTCCCTGACTCCATCTGTAGTGTCCTGGCTGGCCCTGGGCAGGCCCTTTCTCTGAGCCAATTTCCTCCTTTAGAATATAGAAGAGGCAGTCATGCCCAGCTCTCTCCTGGGATGTTTGGAGGACCCACTGGGAGTTGGAAATGTATCTGTACATAAGTCTGAAGACCCAGGATAGCTGCTCCATGGCTAGCTGGGGGCCTTTTTTTTTTTTTTTAAGATTTTATTTATTTATTTGACAGGCAGAGATGACAAGTAGGCAGAGAGGCAGGCAGAGAAAGAGGGGGAAGCAGGCTCCCCGCTGAGCAGAGAGCCCGATGTGGGGCTCGATCCCAGGACCCTGGGATCATGACCTGAGCCGAAGGCAGAGGCTTTAACCCACTGAACCACCCAGGTGCCCCTAGCTGGGAGCCTTTGACTGACGCTTCACATGAAGTCCTTTCCTGAGCACCTGCCCTACAGGGCCCACCATCCTCACTTGGTCTCCATGTCCCAATAAAGATGAAGAAGATGTCGTCTGGCTCCTTGATGGAAGTCAAAGTGTTCCCATCCCCCCTGCTTTATGTATAGTTCACCTGGATTGTTACCTGACTTCATTCCTGTCCTCCAATTTCTTTTCCCATCAAGCCAGTCTGCAAGCCCCTCCCCGGGAACTGTGCCTCAGTGCCCAGATAGGGAAGCCTTACTACCTGCAGATATGAGTGCAAACCACACAGCATGGCCACACTGGGGGCCACTGGCCTGGCCATCCTCAGTGTTCCCATTCAGGCCTAAAGGTACTAATCCCCACTGCTTGACTCCATGCTCTTATGTCCTCAGATTTGCTTACAGGGTCCTCTCCTCCTCCGCCTTGCAGACCACGCCTTCTCCCCCATCTTTGCTGTCCTTCAGGTCTCCCCTCACATATAATCACCACCCTTTTCCTTTTGAGCTTTACATCACAGGATGTGATCTCTTCTTTCTCTGACCCCACTTTGTTTCCACTGCTCACATTGACTTACATTATGATCTTTGGTGAATTTGAGATATTCTTCTTGCCATCCTATGAATTCAGTGAGGATCACATCTAGCAGTGGGTGTTTTGTCCTCAGGGCTTGGTGCAGTGCCTGGCCTCTAGGGTTTCCCAGTTAGTATTTATGGAATGAGTGAAAAAAAGGGGTGAGGTGGGGGCATAGTTGTTGTGGGGCTGAAGCTTACATAACTTTGGTGCTATCTTCAAGGAAAAGAATGCAAAATCATGGATAGAGAGTTAGATGCAGGGCACAAGAAGGGCTTGCCCAAATGAGAGGTACTGAAGGGTTGGCTTCCTTCCTTAGGTCAGGGTCACTTACCCTCTGAAGGCTTGAGGGTGGGGAAGGGGTAGCTGGAGGAGGGATGGGTGATGCTTTCCAAAGCCTACCACCCCCTCCAGCCTGCTGCATCCCACAGCACAGAAAGAGTATGACGGCGGTGTCCTCCGAGATTGGTAATGGGGATGGAGGGAGAATAGAGAAAAAGTAGCAAGGTGAAACAGAGCGAGAATACAGAGGCGAGATCCCCTCACCCTTTCTGCTGAGGGCTTTATCTCTGCCCCCAGAGTGTTTGGACTGTGTGTCTTTATCAAAGCTTCTAAATTCCACCCTCCATTTGGCAAGTCTTCCCACCCCACCCCCTGCTCAACAACCCCTTCCCCTGCTTCCCCTCCTCCTTCCCTCACTGCCTCCAAAATCAATTTTCAGCAAGAGCAGCAGGTTCTGCGCCATCTGGGGCTGCTGGCAGCCTCGGCAGGCTGTAAGCAGCTCAGTCTGTTTCCCTTAAACCAGCCCCCAAATTTCTCTGCCATCCCCAGCCTGGTCTTCCCCCTCTTCTCTCCTGCAAGGAGGAGGGGGAGGGTGGGTTCCGGACCCACGTGCCCCTCTCCTGAGGGGTCTCCCATCCCCGTAGCTCGCCCCTGGGTGGTGCTTCATGGCCGGAGCTGTGCTGGCCCAGGCAGCCAGACAGCAGCCATGGGCCATTTCCCCACCTGTGGAGAAGGACGGATGCGTTAATTGGCAGGAAGAGCACAGAGTGGAGGAAGCTGGAGCCATGCCAGATTCACAGAGGCACACTTTCCCTCACCTGAGCCGTGGTGGAAGCAGTGTGACTCCATCTTGGAGAAAGCACCATTAGACACACAGTGCCATTTTCTCTTTGCTTGTGGGTGAGAAAGGGAAAAGAGAAAGCTCCTTATCTTCTCTATGCCTTATGGAAGGCCTTTTCCACTCCTGGCCCAGAAAGGAGTATTCTGTTGAGTGGACAGTACTGCTGGAATATGTGTTTGTTTGCTCTGGAGATGGGGACCAGCCCAGGTTACTTCCTCAGGCTAAGGCTCCAATCCATACCTCACACTTATCCCCAACACCTGCTCAGATATGTTTTCAACTTCCACCTTCCTTCCTAAGCATTTCTTAGCCTGTGGTCAGAAAAGAACATTTTTAGGGACGCTTCCATGGCTCAGTCAATTAAGCGTCTGTGTTTGGCTCAGGTCCTGATCTCAGGCTCATGGGATCGAGCCCCACGTGGGGCTCCCTGCTCAGTGGGGAGTCTGCTTCTCCCTCTGCTTATTGCTCTGCCTACTTGTGCTCTCTCTCTCTGTGTCAAATAAATAAAAAAAATTTTTTTTGAAAAAATAAAAGAACATTTTTAGGTGACTTCTGCTTGCATGAAGATCTTACCAGAAGTCTCTCACACTGCTCCCCTATGCCCTACATTTCCCTTGCCCTTAGTAAACCCACTAGGCTCTTTCCTCTTTCCTTCTTTCCTTCAGCCCACCAGGTTACCGAGAAAACACCCACAAGTTTAATATGATATAAGGAAAACAGAGGTAAAGGAGTATCAGGTATATGGTATTGCTTCTGGAACATTCTCTGAATAACTGGAAGATCCAAGTCCTGATACCAGATCTTCTGATGAAAGGACTAATGTTCTTCCCATTCTGGAAGTAAGAACAGACTCCCCAGAGAAGATGGATGGAGTAGCAGTGTCATGAACAAGCACTGGAATGGGAGGCAGAAGATGAGGGTACTGGGCCTGGCTCTGCCACTCCCTCTGTGACCTTGGGAAACTCACACCCCTTTGAGTTTTGACAGACTCCTCTGTACAATAAAGGGTTGGCCTTGACAATCAAAGTATCTTTAGTTCCTCAGCATCAAGCAGTATACCAACCTTTGACACATGTCTGCATGAGATTCTCCTGGTCTGAGGTTCTAGGAAGGTAGTGACTCCCACCACAGTGCCTACCATGGAGCAGGAGGTCAATAAATATTATTTTCTGTAAGTTAAATTTAATGTGGGTATAGATAATGAGCAGGATGTGTTTTGAAGTGGTGATATATTTTATAAATCATGATCAGCTACTTTGGGTGGCATAGGGGAACGGATTCCAGGAACAGAAGACCAAAGATAACCTTACAATAAGAGGATACCAAGGCCTCTGGGCGGGGACAAATGTACTGTTTCTCCTTCCACTCACCCTCTGCCCTCCACTCTGCTTCCTTGTGTAAATCACTGTAATAGACACTGAGCAGAGTACACAGAGATTTTCACAACATGGCCCCAGACACCAGGACTCTCATAATCTAGTGTGAGATGGGAATTCCCTTTTATGGTAATAGTCATCCGTCTCTGAACAACACTGCAGAGGGGTAGCGAAGTGTCCTCTGGATGCCCCCGTAGTTTGCCAGGATAATCCTGACATTCCTGGAGTGTAAGGTGGGCTGACTTGAGGAATCCAATCACAGTTACAGCCAAATTCCTAGGGTAACTGAAAGAACATTCTGAAAGGTCAGTCCAGGGAAGTTCAATGGTCTTTTGAGAAAGTCTTTTGGGGAGGCAGCACTGCCCTGAGGGAAGGAAAGACAAGGGATGGAAGCAGTGAGCCCCACGGCCCAGCTCAGTCTCGGTGAGGGCAGATGGACTGACTGTTCTCCTCTCCCTCCATGAAGACCAGAGTGAGTGCTTCTTTGCCCTACAACTTCCAGGGGAATCATTAATCAAATTGCCATTCTGTCTTTTTTCCACAGATGATAGCCACATTTGTGCCTTTACCACATGTTTCGAAGATGCCTTTCCAACGTTTGTTGTCTTCTAATTTTCCCCAAATCTTGTGGCCAATGTAGTCACACTGCAGAGACCAAGCTGTAATGCTGTAACGTGAGGGACTTGGGTAGTAGGGAAGGCAAAGCGGATCTCGGAATGACAAGCTACGGAGAGTGAGCAGTAAAACACAGCCAAAAGTACAGAATTACTGACATAAGACATTTTGGTGTCCAGAACCTCGTTGAGTTTTAAATAATAACTATCCCTTATAACTGTATGACACTTTGTGTTTTCAGAGCACTTCAACCTACTGAATAGTATTTGCCCTTGGCAAAAATGTCTCTGTAGAGTAGACAAGGGAGTTACTGTTATCCTGATTTAAATAGAAGAGGAAATTGAGAAAGACAGAGGTTGCATGATCAGTCCAAGGCTAGCCGGTTGGCAGTGCTGAAGCAAATGTGGGACTGCAGCCTTATATTTCTGCTTTGAAACTTTCTTGATCTTTGCCGTGTAACCTTGCCCCCTATGATACTGTTCCTTACACACACACACACACTTTATGAATTCACTATAGGAAACTGCTAAACCAGGAATTGCCTTTGTAACTTTTTGATCTATTTGGATCATGTTTATCTCTACACACGGCAAAGGATGAAAGTGATAATAGCCAGCCAACATTTTCGAGTGCCTACAAACATTGCAACTAATACTCACAGCCTTCCAGTGGAGACAGGCTCATGGAAACTGTCTGATGTTAAAACAACCAGTCCAAGATGATGCACCGGGTATGTGGAAGAGCAGGAGTTCATGGCCAGCTTTTTCTCCCTCCAAATGCCAGACAGCATGGCCTCTGGAACTTGACTGGTGCAGTACTCCCGTGGCTCCTGTCATTAGTTGGGGCTCACAAACCCTCAGCCTCATGAGGCTACTGAATCCTCACCATCTATTCTGTTACCTCATCCTGGGTTTCAAATTGGGCTATGGGCCTGGAGCCTTCCTTCACTTTGATTCCATCTCTCCTAAGGACCAGGTGGCTTTGGTAAATGTGTTCAGAGAGCATAAAATTGCATCAACTCAGCTCTCTGCCTCAGCAGACAAAGTACTAGAAAGAAGTTTGCAGCTAGGCCAGCGTGTGGCCATTGCCTATCCAACGACCACCTCTGCTAGTCCAGGAATGCTCTAAGTAGACAGTCTTATGAGATGCCTTCTGACAATCAAGGTGGAGCGTGAGAAGAGCATCAATACTGGGGTGCCATGATGGCCTGGTCCTAGACAGCCATATTCTCTGGGCTCCAGGACAACCTGGAAGTCTTCAAACCTGAGAGCATGATCAGTTCACCTTCACAGGGCAAGTGGGGTAGCAAAGCACAGGTACCTTCAACAACCATTAGGTAAAATGTCTAATATCCCTTTAGAAGTATTCTAAGTAGGAAATAGGTCTACTTGATTAAGGAAAAAACAGAAAGCTAACTCAAGAAGTTATTTTCTATGAAGAAGGCTGCATCACTCATGAAAAATGCTGCTAAAGACTATAGTCTTTTCCTGGTTTCCTCCTCACAGAATCCTTCCTGTCCCTACTAAAATAGGAGGAAATCCATCTTGCCCACATGAGCCGAAGAAGTGACACAGGTAGTCACTGTGGGAATTTAGAACATGTTCAGTCAGGGAAGGCTTGAACTTAAATCTACCATGTGAATTATACTTCTGAACCTCAAATAATGAGACCAGACTTGAATTCAGAGGTTAAAAAATTTTGGTCTTAGAGAGAGTGCCTCCCATGTCCCCATTAGTTGTTTTAAGGAGTTTAATACCTTAATCTTACCTCCCTGGCTTGTTAGTTCCTTAATTGTCAGAGTGTTTCTCAAATGTTTTTGTGTCCGCCAGCTCCCTAGCAAAATGCAGACCACATACACAGAGGTAGCTCACATGGAGACTTCAGAGGGTCTGAGGTAGAATAATGGGAATGACAAGAACGGCCTTGGGGAAGTCCCCTCAGTGCCTTCTCTGAGTCTTTGTTATCTCACCACAAGATAGAAATCTCTCCTGAAGATCCCCCTGGCTCTAGGCAGTTTGCCTAGAAGAGGCAGTTGCCTAGAAAAGACAACAAGTGACATCAAAAAAGAACACTGGACTTGGAGTCAGAAAAGCCATCAGTGTCACTTGCCAGTAAGCCTCTCTGCACCTCAGGCTCTTTACCCATAAGAGAGGAATGACAATACCACCTTTTTTTTTACTTCCTAGGGTTGTTGTGAAACATAATTCAAGCATCAACTATGAAAAAGCTGTAAATCATAGAGCTAAACTCATAGGAGGTAGCCACGGATGGTGGGATGAAATAGTTGGATGGAGTCCGTGTGCAGAGGATCCCAGTTAAAGAACTGCACTGAAAAAACAAAAAAGGTGGCAAGTTCAGATGGTATGGCGTGGGAACGGGCAAGAGAAGAGCAAGAAACATCTTCCATGTAAACAATGCAAGCTTTAGACTTCTTGGCTGTTAGTTACACAAAGAGACCAAGAGACTTGTAAACCCATCTGCTGCATCGTGGATGATTCCATATGGTTGAAATCTGATTCTAGATCTTGGAGAGTGGGTTAAGTGGATGCAGTCAGGCAGGAACGCTGTGAATAAAACAATGGGAAGGCGCATTTGTATCGTTCTTTACCATTTTCAAAGCACTTATACATACATTACCCCATTTAATCCTTATACCCATGTGAAGTAGGTATTAGGTTCTTATTTTTCAAATGAAGAAACGGAGACTCAGGGAGGTTAAGTAGTTTGCTCAAAGTTGCACAATTTATAAATAAAGCACCTGAACTAAGCTTTTCTGATCCCAAATTCTTTGCTTCTTCCAAGTTTAAGGAAAATCTTGTGTTATACCCCTAACTGGATTTACTGGGGGGAAAAATCAAGCTCTCCTAACTTATTTGCAAAGAAAGACTTTGGTCTTCCTATTGTACCAGTCTGCTTTATTATCTACACATAAAACCTCTGAAAGTGTTTCAAATGTTAATGCTAGTAGATTGGAACACAGATTGTAAAGATCCCTAGAATTAACCCATGAATTTAAAGTCACAGAAGAATTATTGACTTTGATTCTAGGAGTGTACCACTAGGGCCAGCCAGACAAGGGATATGCATATAGTTTGACCAGAAATACAGAGTTTTAGTGGAATCTCGGAGCCTATGTGCAAATGCATATCTATTCCTCGGTATGGACACTGTCTCACGGCAGACCCCCATCCATTGTTTAAGGTGTCTAACCAGGACATCGCCTGCTGCTATAACATATCTCTCTATTTTGGGTGTGTTTGAAGACAGGCCTTGCCTATGCTAGAGGAAGGCCCTCTGTGTTCTGGGAAACATATGGAGAAGTTAATTGGTACTTGGCTGAATGTCAAATGCAAGTCGTGAGGACAAGCCCAACCTCAGGCCTCCACTCTCACGTGTCTCAGCACACACACCCATACCCTTCGTGGGCTATTCTGGGAGGAGTTGATTGTGGTTCATCCCTCTGAGCAAGAGAAATGGCCTGAAATAGTGTTATGACATTCTTTGATACCTGTTTCTCCTTAGATGTAGGGAACCCAGTTGGCATGAAGATGGATTTAGGCTCTCCCTTCCAACCATATGTTTCACTTAACTGCGTTCAGTGGATTTACCTACCACATAACAGATCCCTGCCGTGTTCCTGTGAAGTTTGCTCTCCCACCTGGGGGCTTCTATCCCTGGTTTATTTGATGATGCTTGGAAAATTACTCATGCTCTTCAGTCTTGATTCCAAAATACCTAGAGAATGGCAATCATCCCTACTTCCTCACTGAGCAACTATCTTGAATTGGGTGTTCCAATTAATGGAAAAAATCGGTAAGGTATGTAATCCAAGAATATGTCTCATCCAGAAACAAAGAAACAAGTCAATAAGGTATATGCGCTTATGATGTTTTCGGTTCAGGGCTAGGCACAGTGCGGGACACAAAAGACGTCTAACACATAGTTTTTGTACCAAGGGGTTGATAATCAAGCTGCAGAAATAATCATCCAGGTGATATCTACAAAGTAATAGAACTAATTGTATTTCAATTTTTTTAAACCCAAAACTTGTACATCTAAATGAGATGCTACCTTGAAATAGCTGTTTTATAAAGTCATTTACTTATTCCAGTGTTCTTCTGTAGCTCCAAACATTTCTGGCATCTTCTTTAGTTTGCTGATGAACAAGTTTGAAAGGGAGAGTTGGCACCCACCTCCCAGTGGAAAGAATCTCCACCCTGAGTCTTCCACTACAAAGAACAGGGACTGGGGGCTTAGATTAGAGAGTCCAGGTTATCAGCTTCTGGCTTCTGAAAGAAACACCTGGTTGCTTGGAGGTATCAGGTGATCTAGGAGGGAAAATACAAAATGGAAAGGATTGGTTTCAGGAGACAATAGGAGCCCAGGATCAAAGGGTCTGGGAGGCACCAGAAGGCCTGAGAGTAGGCGAAACTCAGCAACACACACCCGGTGTCATTTTCTAGCGGAGATTCCTGATTAGCGGAAGGAGCTGGAAAACAGTTGGTAAATGGAGGGAGGGCTTTCTTTCCCTGCAACCTCTCGACCCATAAGCCTTGCAATTTGTGGTTCCAGAGGGTGTGGTGTCAGACTTTTTGCAGAAGGACAGATTCCTGGCTAAGATCTAAAAATGAGGAGGCTACCCCTTATTTTTCTGTTGACTTGAACCTCTCCTTCCTCTCTTTTATTTTTCCAAGAAAGGCTGCTCTTTAAAGATTTATCTGATCAAATTTTAAGAAAGTCCAGTCAACTTTTGATTCCCAGTTTGGATAATAGCCTCATTAAATTTTAATATTAGGCTAACTCCTGTATTCAATTCAATGGCATATACATTTATTGAGCAACTACCTTGCAAAGGCACAGGCATGCATGCGCCGTGAAAGACATCACAAGTTATGATGAATAATGCAGGATTCACATACTCAAAGATCTCATTCTCTAATCATACAGAAAAACACAACTCTGTATTAACTATAATATACAGCTGAATGTGTTAAATATAAATGGGAAGTTCAAAGAGCTATGGAATTTTAAACTGGGAGAGACCTTATATGCACAGGGACAACAAGGAGCAGGAAAGCTACAAGGCAGGGTGACAATTTGAAGGACCTACAGAATTTTTCCAATCAAAGAGGACCATGGTGGTCTTTCAGGAGGTGGTGGGAATGTGCAGGATATGGATGTTGTGGGAGGTTTGAAAGTATGGGAAAAGGGATAGAGAAGGATGGGCTTAGAAAGGTAAAATGGGTGCAGATTTTGGAGGCTTTGAATGCCAAGTTAGGGTTTTCCATAAGGCAGTGGGGAATCTTGGAAAACTTTTAGGCAAAGGAGTGATATGACTGGTGCTGAGTTTGGGGAATGTAATCAGGTAGTAGTGAAGGGGATGGACTGGAGGGGAAGAAATAGAAGAAGGGCACTGCGATATCTTAGGGAGAGGGGGTCTGTTTGGGGTGACCACATACTTAGGAGGGAGATGGTGGTGATGAGGACCGTATCGAAGTTACTTCTTCTGTGTATATCTTAGTATAATCCCTTGGCTTTAACGACTCCCTGATATGATGATGCTTTGTGGAGCCAAATAGAATGGATTCTGGAGCTGTCCTCTGTTTTTGATTTTCTGCCTCAGTGACTGAGTTAATAAAAATCACCAAATGCCTGACTCCAGGAAGGCCTTATGTGCTGGGGTCTTCTCAAATCAGAGATCTGCTTTCTAAAGGAGCTATATTGAAATTATAGGGGTCTTGTTTTCTGAAATATCTATTGTGCCCTTTTCTCAAAAGCATGGGACTAGATGACAAGAAAGATGTCAGAAGTTTGAGTTGAGAGACCAGACTATAGATAGAGGTGGAAGGAAGAGAGGGAGAGTTTTGGAAAAGCAAGAAAGGATTTCTAGAAGAAAAAAAGTCGTTAGTTCAAAAGGATGTCTAATTTGTCCAAAAACTAAGTCCTGGGCCATTCAGAAATATGGAAACCAGGAACCCATAAAAGCCACGATAACTGGGCATGCCAATCAATCTTCTCTGTTAGATAATTTCCCAGGGAAGGCACACATTGCAAGATTATTCCACATGGGAAAAAGGGTATGTGTGTGTGTGTGTGTGTGTCTGCGTGAGTATACAAATCTGTGGGCATTATATTGTTTCCCAAGTTTGTTGCTACTTACCCTTTCTGATAGCAGAGCCCCAGGGAGCCTGTTGGGATCTGTCCCAGGAGAGACTACTACTCCTGGAGATGTTAAGTTGTTTCAGTTCTGAGACAGTGACAAAGGGCCCCCTCTGACCTGCAGGTCAAGGGTTGTTCTGAAACATGAATCATGAGATCAAGAAAAAGAGAGATTTATTTATTGCAGTGGACTTTTCTTGTTCTGAACAAACTTCCCTAAGGGGCTTACATTAACTGTCAAATCAGATAGTCCCTGGCATCAATGACAAAACATTATTAAAATCATTTATTCTTGGAGCGCCTGGGTGGCTCAGTTAGTTAAGCATCCAACTGCTGATTTCAGCTCAGGTCATGATTTCAGGTTTGTGGGATCGAGCCCCGTGTCGGGCTTTGCACTCAGCATGAAGTCTGCCTGTCCCCTTCCCTCTGCTCCTGTCCCTGGTGTGTGATCTCTCTCTATGTCTTAAAATAGATAAATAAATAAAAACTTTAAAAAAAAACCCTTTATTTCTTGCTTATGTAATAGTCTGATAATTGGTGGGTCAAGGAGCTTCTCTATCTTCTAACTATACCTGATGCATGTGGCATCTAAGTCCACCATGGAGAAAAAGAGCTGGAAGTTTCCGCAGCATGTTTTAAGGACAAGCCTCGAGCAGCTTGTATCCCTGCGTACATTTCATTAGCCAGATGCCAGTCAGCTGAGGTGTCAACTACTACCAGGGAGGCTGGGAAACATCGAGGAGCACATAGATCTTTGGTGCTGCCGAACTACTGCTCAAGGGTTCATGGTCGGAGGACACCCAGGTGACCTTCAGGTCATACTCACTAACACCATCTCCATGCTGGCTTTGCATTCATCCAGTATTCATTTTCTGCTGTGCTCATTTGGGAGAATAAATGTGAGTCTTGTTAAAACCCTGGATGGAGGATCTTTACCAGTCCTGGACTGGGATAAAGCTTAGAATTCTCATGGTGGGGTCTGTGTTCTTAACCTTGGCGGTGGGGGGAGGGGAGGCGGAGACACACACACACACACACACACACACACAGAAACAATGGGAGGTGAGGAATGCAGGGGCAGCTGAAACATTGCCTCATGGTGTCCCCAAATTCCAATACGGCATCACTGGCTTCCAGAACACCCGTGTGACCTCACTGGATTCCAGTCTCTATATTTGTTCACCATCAGTGCCTAGTACTGTAAATAATTGAAAGGAATATAATAGGGTGAGAATTATTGTTGCCTCCCCCCTTTGCCTTTCATAAAATCTTTTTATATCGGAGGGGGTCTGGCCCCAGCCACTCCTAGCTCTATAATTAGTTTTGGGAGTTGTGAGGACTGAGATTCAGCTAATGAATGACATTTCATGGTTCAATCTTGGGGTCCCTTGGGCCTTTCAGTCTTTGTTGGAGCAAAGGACTGGGGTTACAGGTGGCCCTGGGTAATTTGCACTAATGAGACGTGGGTCTGTCAGTAGGTTCCTAAATGTTACAAATGAGAAAGTGAGGCCCTGAGCCTGGCGTGCCAATTAGAGAGCCCTTCCCAGCCTCTTCGCTCTCTAAGCAGATGAGAATGGTTTGAGTCTCATTAGTCGCAACTGGTAGGTTTTCACGGTCTTTGTTCCATCATTTCTGCCTTGGCCAGCCCTCTGCCACCCAGATTTCTTGAAGCCAAATCATCTCAGCTTGGGACTCCACCACAATTCTTGAAGTGGCCTGGACTGCAGGGAAACTTCAAGGCTTGACACATGTGAGTCTGAGGCTTGGGTGCCCAGCTAGACACGTGGTGGGCAGCATCACCGCATGAAGGAAGAAGAAGAGAAGCTCGAGAGGAGGAGAGGACATTATCTTCAGAACCAGGGCCCACAGACATGAAGTGACTTGCAAGTCTGCTCTTTCCTGCTCATTCTCTTTGAGCCCCACCACACCATCCCCTCCCTCTCCGAGACTTAGTTCCTTTATCTTGGCCGCAACGCTAGTGCAGATCTCCCAGACTTTGCACTTGCTCTTCCCTTTGGTGGAATGCCCTTTCCCACTTTGTCCTGCCAAAGGTCCACTCATCCCTGAAAGCCAGTGTGGTGATTTCTTCTCTTTGAGTTCTCCTTGACTTCTGTCTTTTCTAGACTGAGTTAACTACTCCTTCCTTTGTGCTAGCATGGCCTCTTAGGCTTTGGTACAGAGAGAATCACACTGGGATACAACAATGTATTAAGTGTCTTTCTCCACCCAACTGAGAGCTTGAGCAAATAAACTCTGTCCTCCTCATTTTAGAATCATCAGAGCGGGGATGGTTTAGGTACAGGGTAGCTACTCAATACGTGTTTTCTGCGTGAATAAATGCATCAGAAATGTTTACCCTTTCCCTAGGCACAAAGATAACCCTAAGATTGAGAAAGACAACAAATGCAGAATGCTTGGGATGCTTTAGAAAAAAAAGCGGGGAGCACTAATCAAATATTATTTTAAGACTTCAAGCCTCCATTTGTCCTTATCTCCCAGGAAAGTGACTGAAGACAGACAATTGCAGTGCCATGCAAGGCCCCTTCTCTCATCTTCTACAGTCTATGCTGAATCAGAAGAGGGGGTTGCTGTAAAATAATACAGCCTCCACGGCTGAGAAGTCCTGTGGCCAGGGTAAACCACACTCCACCTCGTCATTAAGCTATTGTGCTTGGATATTAATAGCCTTGGGCAGTGTTGTCTGTGTGGGCAAGTGCTGCTTTTTCTGAGCTGCGTAAGCCCCCATCTCCCAGAGACAAAGTGCTCCACAAATAACCACAGCATGTTCTGAATTCCTCTGGGCAGGGAGCCCTGGGGATAATTAATGGGGCAAGGAGGAGCAAGGATTCCGGACCCTACAACCAACCCCAATGGCTCTCAGCAGCCCAGAGCCCAGAGTTGGGGGCCATTTGAGGGCTAGATGAGAAAGAGCCTGGCTAGGTGGAGAAGGTCAGCACACCGGGATTCACATCCTGGCTCTAAAAGTCAGATGTCTGGCTGGAGAGCTCCAAGAAATCACTGAAGTTTCCTGAAATAGGGTTTCTTTTTTATGTAGTTAAAAGTTCTGCATGTCTAATAGTACATCAGGATGAGCAAACGATACTGTGATACTGTGAGAGGAATTCATCAACTGCAAAATAGCATCAACATCCAGGAAAGCGGTGATGATGAAGATGGGGATGGCAAAGGTGACAAGGCCTTATTTAGGAGGGCACACCCCAGGATAAAGTGGGTCATCTTCATGGTGACCCTCTCTGGAAATCAGCCACACACCCAGGCCTTCCTCTCATGCTCCAGCCAGGCCAAAGTCTTAGACTTCCCTGAGCACAATGAGTCGACCCACATTTGCCAGAAGCCTCACCTTCTCTAGAGATCTCTTCTTTTCCTTCCCCCACATTAGCCTTTTCTGGACTAGCAAACTCCTTCTTTTTTTTCCTATGACCAGTTCAAATGAAATTTTTTTTGGAAAATATTTTGAGTCAATGGATCACTCTGTACTCCATGCCATCCTCTCTGTGCCTACTGGGCCAGCCTGACACCTGCCCCGTTTTGAGATGTGTGATCTTCATCTCTTTCTCCCTTGGTTTCCCCATCTGTGAACTATCCGGATAATTGTAGTATCTCTGTGGCAGTGAGAAGAGCGCCTAGCACGTAATAAGAGCTTGATTAAGGTTTGCTTGCAGTGTATAGCTTCCCCCATCTCCTGATTCGATAGATTCACATGGCCTCTGAAGAGATCCAGCCTTCCTTTGTGTACTGAAGTAAGTGAGTGACACAAGCTATCCACCCTCAGAGGAACCAAAGAAATGGAAAGAAACAGGCCCCCAAAGAACCTCTCACGACAAGAATCTCCACTCCAAGCAACGTAAAGCATCAGGGGCTCAGCTACCCTTGGCTTGTCCTTGGTGCAGTCCATGTTCACCAGATCCAACTCCAGCGGACAAGTCTCCAGCATGACTCAGACGTGCCAGGGAGGAAAATGTATGGCGTGCCTGTGCCCCCAGGAGCTTTAGGCATTGTGTTCATTTCCTGGGGCTGCCATAACAAAGTACTGCAAATCACACAGCCCGAACAACAGAAATTCATTGTCTCACTGTTCTGGAGGCGGAAGGACAAGATGCAGGTATGGGCAGGGTCATGTTTTCTCTGAAGTTGCCAGGGAAGGATCTATTCTAGGTCTCTCTCCTGGGTTCTGGGAGTTCCTTTGGCTTTTGCCCCCGTAACTCCAATATTCACATGCATTCTCCCTGTATCCATGCCTCCCTTCATCCAAATTCCCCCCCCTTTTTTTTTAAGATTTGTTTATTTATTTGAGAGAGAGTATGTGTGTGTGTGCGTGCATGAGAGTGAGAGAAGGAGAGCTCAGGAGCGGGGGGAGGGGCGGAGGGAGAAGCAGACCCCCCACTGAGCCGGGAGCGCTACACGGGACTTGATCCCAGGACCCAGGACCCTGGAATCATGACCTGAGCTGAAGGCAGACCCTTAACCAACTGAGCCACCCACGTGCCCCTCCCCCTTTTTATAAGGACACCAGTCATACTGGATTAGGACCCACCCTAATGACCTCATTTTGACTTGATTACTTCTGTAAAGACCCTGCTTCCAAGTGACATCACATTCTTGGGCCCTGAGGGTTAAGACTCTCGCATATCATTTTGAGAGGTCACATTTCAACCTACACCAGGCATGTTGTCACTGGAACTCTCATTCTAACATGAAAGAACCTTCCAAGAAGGGTGTACTGTCTGCCATTTTCTAGGAAAAGAAATTGAGTACAAAGAAGAGAATAAAAAAGAGAAGAAGCATGAAGTCTCAGGTCTCCTAACTAGAATTTGCAGACAGAGAGACACCGCCCCCACCCCACCCTTCAAGCAGTGGACCTCAGCATGCCCTTCACAGAGGAACTGCACCTGACCATCTGAGGAGCTGCTTGAAACTTAGATTTTTCCCATCATACTCCTATCCTGATAAATCAGGACCACTGGGGATGGGATCTAAATGCATGTTGAGCAGACTTGCCAGGTAACTCCCTGTTCACCGAAGTCTGAGAACTTTCCCCAGGGGTATACAGCCAGTGGATCAGGGTGTATCTGTGGCACAGATTTGAAATCAAAGTGGAACTGGGAAGATTAGAGGCAGCTGTGGCTCCCAGGGCAGCCTGATGGATTCCAGCATCTGGTTGCATGAGAAGCTGAGTTCAGGCCTGTAGCAAAGCCCTGGATTTTTTCCACGGCCACATTTTCCTGGTGGCTTAAGAATGACAACTGTGTGTGCTGACTGTGACCACTGACTTGAACTGAAGTTATAAGAGTGTGGGATTTTTAGGACTGGACCCTTGGATATAATCTGTCAGCCATAGCTTTTGGGGTGCCCCAAGAGTTCCAGAAATGGTAAAAGTAGTAGGGTATAGCACAGGAGCTTACTGTTCCAATACTGGAGTTTTACACTGAAAATTCCTCCTTAGGTTACCACCTGTAAAATGGGCATAAAAATTATTTACTTAGTCTGCAGAAAAGCCATTTCAAATTAAACATTCTATAAAATATAAAGAAAGATACTCACTCATGGTTATTTTTCTGTTAGTAAAAATAAGCAGTGAGGTTGACTATCTGTGTCCAGACAAAGCAAGATAATGGTTAACTTATACTGATTCTCCAGTGATTGTAACTTGAAAGCAACAGAGCAGCTTTGAGGGGACTCCTCTGTCTCGTGCCTCTTATAATGAAGCTTCCTTATTTGGGGATCAAAGAAGGAGAACAGTACAGGAGAGAATGGGCTGGTGCATTTAACGGTGCTTTAGTTCTCTTCTGTCATGGTACAAGCTCCCAGTTCCCCACCGGGAGTTCCGCTCCACTCCCCCGAGAACAATCCGTACAGGGCAAGTAGCAGGATGTTCCCTCCACTGATAGAATCAGGTACTAATGTAGTCGGAACTTCAGTTTCAACAAGTTCTTTCTCAGTGTGGGTAATCCAAGACAAGGGATAAACCAAAGAGAAATCACATCAGCTTTGGGAAGCTATATCCTTTTGCTTTTTAGTGTACCTGTTTGGTTTTTTGGGGGTGGGGAGATTGGAGCACAGATAGAAAAAAAAAATGAACTTTAATCGTGATGTATGTTTTTTCAATGCAGAATCATTGTAAAGAAATGAGGGTGAGGTTCAAAGCTTCTTCAGAGGAGCAGCAGAGGGATGACCCATGTGTGAGTGGTGAGGAGGAACTGACCGCATCCGTGCCAGGCTAGGCTGTGGTGGTGCGGAGCAATGCCAGCTTCTCCGGAGAAACTGCCTCCCCATGTCATGTCTGGATTTGACTGTTTCAGGATACCAGACATTCGCCATGTTTTCTGTTGTCAAGGGGGCAAACGTTGACATATTAATAACAGGAGGTCGTTTTTTTTTTTTTTATTTTGAAAGGGGCATGAATTTCCCCAACACGCACATTCTTAACTAATTTCTTTAGAAATACCAAAAGAAAGCCTCAAATAATCTCTGATTTATATGTAGGCTGTTTCCTTTGCTGTGCAGAAGCTTTTGATCTTGATGAAGTCCCAAAAGTTCATTTTCGCTTTTGTTTCCTTTGCCTTTGGAGACATATCTTGAAAGAAGTTGCTGTGGCTGATATCGAAGAGGTTACTGCCTATGTTCTCCTCTAGGATTCTGATGGATTCCTGTCTTACGTTGAGCCATTTTCTCAAAGACACACCGTGGGTTTGCCATATAATTACCACTTTAGCAAAACAGGAGAGAAGGAGATCATAGTATTATCTCTATTTCATAGGCAGGAAAATCAAGGTCCTGTTTTCCCGCTGTTGAGGTGCACAGCAATGGAAACAGAACTGTATTCTGTAGCATCTACGTCCACGCTTCCAGATCCCAGGTTCCAGTTATGGGATAAACCATAACAAGAAGGAGGTAGGTTGACCACCCAGATGCAAGTTCCAAATATGAGCCCTTTTGGACCCCGATTAAAGGAAGGTTATTTTTGTTGTTGTTGCTTTCTCGAGTATGGTCATCAGAAGAGGGGCTACTCGTGTCTGTAGGTTAGGTGAGGTAAGGGGCAGAGGTGGGTGGTGGGTGAGGGTGGGATTGGGTGTCCTCAGCAATCCCTGGACTCTCTTACTCCACCATTCAGAATACAGAATCATCCAAAACTTAGTGGCCACAGCCCCTGGAGCACCAAGCATTCATGTGATTAATCCACACTAATGCCTGCAGCCTTGTTTAGAGCAGGGCCAAGAAGAGTGATGGATTGTGATCATTATCAGTACTATTTGCAATTAGTAGTAATTGCATGCTCATCTTCGGAGATCTTTTGGAAGTAATTGAATCACACCACTTAAGAATTCAGTGCCTTCTCTTCTCCACCCTCCTTCTTTTTTCCTCCATCCTCACCCCATGCCTGGAAAGGATGGGGAAGGCAATTAATATTAATCAGGTCATTATGTTTCATTGAGATTTATGAAATGAATTGTTCAAATCCATGGTCACATGTTACTTCTTTTGCATCCTCGATATTCAGTGGCAGGCCCATCCTTAACTCTTAGAGTTCCAGAGCAATTTGGGGGCATTAACTTCCTACTTCTAGGAATACACTAGATGTTTAACGCAGGAAACAGTAACTGGGAAGACTTAGAGATCTCTTATCCCAGAAGGGTGAAGTGGAATTCCTCTAGGGTCATTTGGTGTACATGTACAGGAACCAGATTTCTAATCCTGACCTCTGGGTGCCCCTGCCAATGTTCTTCCTGGAATACCTTGTTCTTTTTTCAAATAATTTTCAAAGTCATCCACATCACACTGGTACAATCCTTCAAACTGTCCTTCTGTCACCAACATCCCAGATACTATATATACACATATATTAAATTACGTGTATTAATTACCTGAGTACCTTTCCTATCAGACATGGCCTTTAAGGAACAGTATCTGCCTTACTAACTTACCATTAACAAGTACTTATTAAACATCTTCTCTTAGCCTCAATCTAAAAGCATGTTTGGTTCAACACACACAAAACAGATAATCATGTCAAAAAATGGGCAGAAGACATGAACAGACACTTCTCCAAAGAAGACATACAAATGGTTAACAATCACATGAAAAAATGTCATCACCACTAAACATCAGGGACATTCAAATCAAAACCACATTGAGATACCATCTTACACCAGTTAGAACGGCCAAAGTTAACAAGAGAGTAAACAACATGTATTGGAGAGGATATGGAGAAAGGGGAACCCTCTTACACTGTTGGTGGGAATGCAAGTTGGTGCAGCCACTTTGGAAAATAGTGTGGAGATTCCTTAAGAAATTAAAAACAGAGTTACCCTATGACCTTGCAATTGCACTACTGGGTATTTATCCCAAAGATACAGATGTAGTGAAAAGAAGGGCCATCTGTACCCCAGTGTTCATAGCAGAAATGGCACAGCCACCAAACTGTGGAAAGAACCAAGATGCCCTTCAACAGATGAATGGGTAAAGAAGATATGGTCCATATATACAATGGAGTATTATGCCTCCATCAGAAAAGATGAATACCCAATTTTTGTATCAACATGAACGGGACTGGAAGAGATTATGCTGAGTGAAATAAGTCAAGCAGAGAGAGTCAATTTTCATATGGTTTCACTTACTTGTGGAGAATAAGGAATAACATGGAGGACATGGGGAGATGGAGAGGAGAAGGGAGTTGGGGGAAATCAGAGGGGGAGATGAACCATGAGAGACTATGGACTCTGAGAAACAAACTGAGGGTTTTGGAGGGGCGGGGGGCGGGGTTGGCTGAGCCTGGTGGTGGGTATTATGGAGGGCACGTATTGCATGGAACACTGGGTGTGGTACATAAACAATGAATTTTGGAACACTGAAAAGAAATTAAAAAATAAACAAAAATTTAAAAAAAAATAAAAGCATGTTTGGCACACCTATGAAGCACTAGGCATTATGCTAGATTCTGGGCTATGGAGATAAAAAGACACGGTCTCTGCTCATGTCAGAATCCAAGAAGGAAGCTAAGGCAAGCACACAGATATGAACAAAGGCAAGTGAGATGTGTGTGCATGCATGTGCCCAAAGATGAGCTACCTTTTTATAGGATGATACTAGAAGCAACTAAATATCCAAGAGCATACAGTTCAATTCATTCATGGCACAAACATTTGTGAGTGCCACCTATGTCCCAGGCACAGGGCTAATTACTGATCTGACAAAAAACTTAGTCTTTGTTCTTACCTTCACATGTGTTACATTCTAGCAAGAGACAGAGGAGGCAGGAGAGTGATGTAAGTTTCATTCACACCTCCAGCTACTATTCACTGAGTGCCTGTCATGGTCCCTGCTCCCAGGAAGCTTGTAGTCTGGGAGGAGAGGAACATAAACAAAAAATGGAAAAAAAGGATAAAATAACTATAATCTGTATTGAATGGAGAACGGAAGCAAAAGAATGCTGTGATAAATATAAGGTTTACATAGATTTTTAAAAATTCTTTATTTAATTTCAATTTATTTAACATATACTGTATTATTATTTACAGGGGTAGAATTTAGTGATTTATCAGTTGCATATAATACCCAGTGCTCATTATATCACGTGCCCTCTATAATGCCCATCTCACAATAACCCTATCTCCCTACCCACCTCCCCTCCAGCAACTGTCAGATGTTTCCTAGAGTTAAGCGTCTCTTATGGTTTGCCTCCCTCTCTGTTTTTTCCTTATTTTCTTTTAAAGTTTACATAAATTTTTATGTACAAAAGACAGAGAGAGAGATAGAGGTAGAAAGAGGTAGAGAGACTGAGAATGAACAGGGTACAGACACAGTGGTTGAAAGCACCCATAACTAGATCCACACTACCTACATCTGAACCCCATCTCTGCCACTTGCCAGCTGAATGATCTTGAGCAAATTACTTAACATCTCTGTGCCTCAGTCACTGTATCTATAAGTAAGGATTATAGTTTCTCCAAGAACTAAATGAGTTAATATTTGTAAAAAGCTTAGAATAGAACCTGGCTCAGAATGAGCACCATGTATTACCACAGTTAGTAATGCAAGGACCTGGTGAGTGAATTTCTCTACTACCAAGTTAACTCCTAAAATGACACTTCCATGACAAGGGATGTATATACTTTGGGAGCCCACGATATGCTGGAGAAAGATTGTACTGGTCCATAAGAGCTGGTCGTTAGCATCTTTTCCCCAAACTCTGCATTTTGTGACTTGAAACTCCTCCAGACTCTGTATTCAGTCGTAGCTTATGACTGGCCATAGTAGGAACACTTACACTACAGAAACTGGTAAACGCTACAATTCAGGGCTTTTTTTTTTTCTCAAAGAGTCAATTGTTAGAATTTATCAGCAGATCATTAGTGTACACATTTAGTTGAATGTAATGGGGAGCTGGCATCCTTAGTAGTTCCAAACTGATCTATGTCTAGTGTGATTGTATTTGTGAAATACCTATTTGTTAAGAAATTCAATGGTGACTAACACAATAAAAAAGCAAAATAAAATGGGAAAAAAAGAAATTCTAAACATTTGGATTTAATGTGCCCATGATACCAGGCCTAAAGGAATCAAGCTCATTTGCCTATTTATTGGCAATCCCATTAGAAGGCCAGAGTTTGATGATTGCCATTAATATTGTGCCATAAAGGTAAGTTCTTCATCAGCTGAATATGCTCTCTTGACATCATGCTTGCAATTTAGATAATTGTCTAACTTGTTAGGGGGCTGTGGAAACTAACCTCTTATAACTGATGGAAAATGAACACCTACCTAATGATCCAATTACTTAAGCAATAGCTATAAAAATAAAAACATAACGATAAACCTATTTAATAATCACCTATCACTAAGCACTCATATGTATTTTAAGTAAGGATAAAACCATACGACAGTTCAATAAATGTAAATATCAGTGTGTGAATTGTTTTTCCACTTCATGTTATATATTAATTGTTACTATTTATTTTTTTTACTTTTTTAAAAATTTAATTTCTTTTCAGTGTAACAGAATTCATTGTTTATGCACCACACCCAGTGTTCCATGCAATATGTGCCCTCCATAATACCTACCACTAGGCTCCCCCAACCTCCCACCCCCAACCCCTTCAAAACCCTCAGATTGTTTTTCAGAGTCCATAGTCTCTCATGGTTCACCTCTCCTTCCAATTTCCCTCAACTCCCTTCTCCTCTCTAACTCCACTTGTCCTCCATGCTATTTGTTATGCTCCACAAATAAGTGAAACCATATGATAATTGACTCTCTCTGCTTGACTTATTTCACTCAGCATAATCTCTTCCAGTCCCATCCATGTTGCTACAAAAGTTGGGTATTCATCCTTTCTGATGGAGGCATAATACTCCATAGTGTATATGGACCACGTCTTCCTTATCCATTCGTCCGTTGAAGGGCATCTTGGTTCTTTCCACAGTTTGGGGAACATGGCCATTGCTGCTATGAACATTGGGGTACAGATGGCTCTTCTTTGCACTATATTTGTATCTTTGGGGTAAATACCCAGTACTGCAATTGCAGGGTCATAGGGAATCTCTATTTTTTCATATTATTGAATATGTACTCAGTGTCAAGTAATTGTGGGAGCGTTCTATGCATATCAACTATTTTAAACCCCAAACAAGCTAAGAAAGGAGTTATTTTAGTATTCCCATTTTCCAACAAGAAAATTGAATCCCCAAGAGATCAAGGCTCAGGGCCTCCAGCTAACAAATATCAGAACCAGGACACACACAATCTGAGGGTTTTGAAGGGGCGGGGGGTGGGAGGTTGGGGGAACCAGGTGGTGGGTATTGGAGAGGGCACGGATTGCATGGAGCACTGGGTGTGGTGCAAAAACAATGAATACTGTTACGCTGAAAATAAATAAATTAATTAATTAATTAATTAAAAAAAAAAAAAAAAGAACCAGGACACAGTCTGTAGTATCTGCCCCAGAGCTTTACACCACACAATATCACTTCTCAGATGCTTTTCTCCAAAACAGACTAGAGGCCAAATATCATCTCTATTATTGTGATACAACTTCTATGAGCAAGAATATTTCCTAATGCTAAACTATGAGATAAGGCAGTCTTACCCAGAAATAGGCAGCACTGGGCAGGACCAGAACTACCTATGGTGCAAAATTTAAAGTGGCATGCACCCTCAGGGTCATGCTAGTGCAGAGTCGGCCCCAAGGGGGATCCCTCCTTAAATTTTGCCCTCCACTCCTCGTCCTGACTTGGAGCCACCAGAGAGCTATAACCCTTTTTGGTTCCATAACCTGAAGTGCTGAAAAAGAAGCCTTCAGAAGCTAAAGGGAAAAAGAAGAAGTGGCCAATGGCCTGGAAAACCCACAAGCAACACTCTTGTATGCCAACCGTATCCACAGACTCTAGAGACAGGCAGGAGGCTGGTGAGTCTTCTTCTGCCACTGCTTGTAGTTTCTTAAGCAACTCAAGCTGTTCTTTTCTTAACTTTATTTTTTCCAGTATTACTGAAATGTAATTGACATGTAGCACCCAATTAGTTTAAGGTATACAACATAATGATTTGATATATGTATATCTTATAAAATAATGACATTATTTTAGTTGACATCCATCACCTAAAGTAGTAACAATTTTTTTCTTGTGATAAGAACTTCCAAAATCTATTCTCTAAGCAACTTTCAATTACACAATAGAGTACCATTAACTATAGTCACCATGTGGCATATTATAGTCCCAGGACTGACTTCTATTATAACTGGAAGTTTGTGCCTTTTCACCATCTTCCCCCATTTCCTCCACCCCCTACTCCCCACCTCTGGCAACTAATCAATCTGTTCTCTGTATCTATGAGTTCAGTTTGTAAATTCCCCCTACAAATGAGATCATACAGTATTCACCTTCTTCTGTCTGACTTACTTCACTTAGCATAATTCCCTCAAGGTTCATCCATGCTGTTGCAAATGGCAGCATGTCCTTCTTTCTTGTGGTTGAATAACTTCTATATATATATGCTTATATGGAATACAAACATCTTTCTTATTCATTCATTCATCAGGAGACACTTTGTTTATTCTTGGCTCCTTTGTTGTAAATTAATTGGCCATATATGCATGGGTTTATTTCTGGGATCTCTGTCCTATTGCTTTGAACTATGTGCCTCTTTTACACTAATACCATACTATGATTATTATGGCCTTATAGTATAGTTTGAAATCAGTAAATGTGATGCCCCCAGTTTTGTTCTTCTTCTCAAGATTGCTTTGGCTATTTGCAGTCTTTTGTGGCTCCAAACAAATCTTAGGATTGTTTTTTTCTATCTCTGTGAAAAAAGCCATTGGACAAATTGTTCTTAAAGACACCCAAGAAGGAGCCCCACTGCCCAAAGAGCCTTTCTCCCTTCTCTGAACATCAGTATTAATGTCTTCTGTTGCTAACCCTAGAGTTTATTTCCTTCATCTTAGTTCCAAAAGCTGTCCTATAAGACATGTACCCACAGACCCAAACACAGAGCTATTACATGGCCTTCTCACCCGAGGCGTTTGCAATGTCCCTACAGTTTTTATCACTTTTTCTCAGTATTCCTCATTTGCCAGCACTGTAAAGAAGTCCTTTGTATGGCGATTTTATGACAAATGAAATGAGGACCCTAAATGCCCAAATGGTTTTAGGGGCAGGAGCCATCAACACAACACTACATCATATGACTTCAAATTCCACACTCCTCTCCTGTTACTTAAAGAGACTGACCTCCTTCTGAAACCAGAAGCCTTCTCCTGCCATTTTCAGGGAGTTAGAAGGGAATTCTTAAGACCCACATGGGCTTTGCTGCTTTAGCTGCTGCATCTGCACTGTGAACCCAGGATCTTCCTCTCTTGCTTGGTTGGCATTTCGATAGCACCTAAATGAGGCACTGGTTTCTGGTAGAGCATAGGCACACAGATATGTGGAAGACACAAATGAGTAAATTCCTAGGCACGTGGAGAATGTGTGGAAAATAAGAGATGTGGGAGAGGTTGCCAGGCAAAAAGGGAAGTTCCAGCAAGACCATGCCAGCAAGGCCAGGAAGGAGTAGTAGGGAAGGAGATGTCTCAAATTTTGCCACTTCCAATGCTCCTTGAGCTTTCTTCAGGTCACAAAAGGATCAAATACTGCATAAGAATTGGTGTAAGATGGGGGAAAGCCCACGGTGCCATCCATGGGCAATTCTTGTTCTTAGATGCAATTAATTCAGCTGTTGGAAAAGATACCAATGCCACACAGATGTCAAAATGACACAGGAGAACAGAATCACAAAAACCATGGTAATCATCTGTGTGGCCTTGGGTAAGAGACCTTCCCTCTCTGGGCCTCAGTTTTTTCTCACAAATACAAGTGCAGATGGCGATGAAACAGAATCTAAATGATCTTCAAGCTTCCTCGTAACTATAAAATTCCAAGATCCTTAAGCATAGATATTCTCCAATGCACATTTAACTCCAAAATTCTGTAATTCTATGGTTATTCTTTTCAAGAGGACCTTAAATTAAGGTCTGTGGGTCTGCAAGTTGCTTCAGGAGGTTTGTATAGTCCTGGGGCACAAACTGCTCTGCTCTGCTTATCTGTCCACAATCAGATCTGCATTAAGGACCCATATGGAACAGAGTATATGGGTGAAGCTCTGTCTGCTCCCACGCTCGCATCTATGGCAAGCTATTTTCCTGCTACTACAACATCCTCCCTTAACTGCTCCTTTCCTATTACTTGGCAGTCTCTCCTGAATGCCTACCATGTGCAGGACACATGAAAACAAGGAATGATGAAGGAAACAGGAGTGTAGACACTAGATGAAGAAGTCAATGTGAGGAACAGCTGCTTCTCCCTACCCTGCTCTTGCCTCTTGTCTCCCAAACATGGATGTTGTTCAGAGAGCCAGCCCCATCCCCATTCATCCTGCAAACACCCACTGAGCATGTATTATGTCCTGAGCATTATCTTGGGCACTAGGAACTCAGAGATGAATAAGAACCTATTTTTATTCTCTCAATTAATCAACATTCTGTAAAGAAAGACTTATTAAGAGACTATGGGGAAGACAGACAATTAAAGAAAACACGCATGTAATCATACTTGTCAGAGTGAAATGGAGCTCCAACAGAGGGCTGGGTAGCTACGCAGAAGGTAAAGACATGGCACAGAGATGAGGCAAAGGGTTCTGTTCTGGGTGGCTTAAGGAAAGTTGTTTTGGAGGGAGGCACTGTGAAGGGCAGGTGACATGTGAGATTGGGCTGAAGGAGTGTGCAGGGCCTAGCCCATGGAGATGCCTAGCAGGGATGCTAGGGAATTGGGACTTAGCCCACAAGCAGTGGGGAGGCTTAAGCAGGTGAAATTTGTGTCTTACCTCAACATGTGTATCACTTTCCTAGGGCTACCATAACAAATGACCATGACAAGGTGGCCTAAAATAGCAGAAATTTATTTTCTCACAATTCTGGAGGCCAGAAATTTGAAATCAAGATGTGTGCAGGGTTATTTCCTTTTTGGAGGCTCTGAGAGAGAATTTGTTCCTTGTCTCTTTCTAGACCTTGACTCTTCTGGAACTTGGTGGGCATCCTTGGTGTTCCTTAGTCCAGGGGATAGTTAAGGGAAAGGGAAGGATGTTGACAATGGGATCTGGACAAGCCAAAGATATAAGGACACATAAGGGATGAACAAAACAAGAGAAGCCCGTCTATTGATCTCACAGAGAAAAAATTTAAAAAAGAACACAGGACTTTTTAAGATTCAGTTTAATGCAATATACCTCCTAGAGAATCCTTACTTTGGGAGGCACAAAGATTTAAAGTGTTCCCATCATGAGAAAGACTGACTCCATTTCTCTTCCTATATCCTAAAGATTGGTTGGACTCTATCCCCACATCGCACCCCTCCCATTTCCATTGTTCTTTGAGATTGCTGCTATATGATATAGACTTCAGCAGAATCTTTGGTAAGGCAGAGATAAAAGTGGGTGTCCTCCACCCTGAGCCACCTTCCTTTCCCTCCATCACAACTCCTCAACCCCTGACTAATAAGCCATGTCATAAAGCAGCCACTTGGCCTCAGTGTGAATCATAAAGGAGGCTACTCCCTCATGTCTGGGTCTTTGTCCTCCTCCAAGCATAGCTGGCAGAATGACTAAAACCAGCAGATTTTCCAGAGACAGTAATGCTTTAAGGTGACTTCTGCATGCCCTTGCCTTTACATTTTAATGGCACGCTAATGTTGAATTAAAATGGAATTCCTATGGAAATGTACAATGTCTAAATCAATACTTGCTGATTAGTGTCATGAGGATGAATATCAAAAGATATAATAGCAATGGTGGGACCCACACCAGGGTGAGTAAAGCTGCCTGTGTCCATTAACTGAAGCCTGACTAATGCTAAATTACAATAAAATATCTAGGAAATTCTGGCCAGAGCCACATTAAAGCCCACAAAATGTAGCCTAATTAGCACTATGATGACAAATGCAGGAAGAATTCATTATATCCAAAGACTCCTCATAAAGTCCAATTTCTTCCTTTTTACCAACACAATGCCTACAAGGCCACTGGTGGCTTAACTACCACTGTGTTGTTCCTTATCATGTGCTGAGCCAAGTTGGGCTTCATGTGGGCTTCAAAGAATGAGTTACAAACCTTCCATCCCCTTCTGCTACTCAGCATTAACTTTTTCCTCCTCCTTTGACATATCTATTGTATCTCTGCATCTGGCTGGCTGTCCATTTATGCATTATAGGGTCATGGCTATGAGTGCAGACCTTTTTTAAAGATTTATGTATTTGAGAGAGGGAGAGAGAGCACAAGCAGGGGGAGGGGCAGAGAGAGAGGAAGAGAGAGAATCCACAAGCAGTCTCTCACTAATTGTAGAGCCTGACCTGGGACTCCATGTGAGGCTCTATCCCATGACCCTGAGATCATGACCTGAGCTGAAATTAAGATCAGGACATTCAGCAAACTAAGCCACCCAGGTGCCCCGGAGTGCAGACTCTTATGTCACACCTTCTGAGGCTGCTGCCTCTTCCTACCCACATGATTCTGGGAAGGTTACTCTGTACTTCAGTTTCCCCATTTAAAATAATGGAATAATAATAATACCCACTCATAGAGCAGGTGTGAGTATCAAATAAGTCCATTTTTTTAGAGAGTAGGGAAAGGGCAGAGGGAGAGAGAGAAAGAGAGAGACAGAGAGAGAATCTCAAGCAGGCTCCACGCCCAGTATGCAGTCTGACCAAGGGCTCAGTCCAAGGACTCTGAGATCATGAACTGAGCTGAAACAAAGAATGGGACACCTAACCAACCAAGTCACCCAGGTGTCCCAATGAGTCATTACTTTTAAAGGACCTTCAGTAGTGCCTGTGCCAAGTAACATGCAGCATAAAATATCCTCCTCCTCCTCTTCTTCCTCCTCTTCCTCCTCCTCCTCCTCCTTCTTCTTCTATCTACCCCAAAGGCAGTAGAATAAAAAGAAGACATTTGGACAACTCTGCCCTGTCAACACCTCCCTGTTCAAAAGATCACAAAATCATGAGGTGTTACAGAGGGGAAAAACCTTTAACAGACAACATTTAATTCAACCCCCACTCATTTACAGATGAAGCAGAGAAGATGACCTCCTAAGCTCAACCAGGTCATTCTGTTCCATTCGAACATTTATTAAATGCCTACCATGTCTAAATTGTGTGTTATTTTAAGGCTGCAATGATGAATTCATTCCTGTTATGGAATCTATGACGTTGTAGGGAGCAAACACATCCACAAGTCATGTAGATAGAATTTGGCAGGAGAGGGGATGAGAGAGATTCAGGTGACAAAGTTCATGGGAACAGGGAAGGAACATGGAGTCCAACCTGCAGATTTGGAGGCTTCTCAGAGAAGCTGATGCTTGACATTGGTTCTAAAAGGGAATAAGTTGCCCAGGCCGTGAAAGGAAAGAAGAAAATTCTGTGCATGAGCAAAAGCATAGGTATTCAAGAACAAGGTGAGAATGGGGGAACCACCAGCAGTTGGTCAGTATGGGAACACATAGCACAAGAACAGGGAGTGGCAGGAGATGAGATTATATGGGCCTTTTATACCTTGGGAAAGAGATTGGAGTTATTTCTGCAGATAATAGGGAACTTTTGAAAGATTAAGCATAGGAATGACATGTTTACATTTAGATGGAACATTCTTTCCTCATATGGAAAGTGGATTTTAAGGGACAAATATGGAAGGAAGGATTTCAAAGCAGGGCTGACTTCAATAAATTGCATAAGAACTGATAAGGAGCTAAACTAGGGCATCAGAAATATAGAGAGGAAAGAAAGATTTGAAAAGTATTTAAGAGGCAACGTGAGCTGGACTTGGTGACTGGTCAAATGTAGGGGATGAGAGAGAAAAAGGAATATAGGATGATTTCAAGTTCCTCACATGTGTAACGAGATGGATGATAGAATTATAGAGAAAGTAAGACTACAGGAAAGAGGAGAAATAGGATGAGAAAAGGTAATTGACCATGACTGGGAGATAGTGAGAGGACAATGTGACTCTCAGAGAAGAGATTAGGGCTGGATATAAGGATATGTGGTCCTCAGTACACAGTGAGCATGTAAAACAATGAGTTACTAAGACCATTCATGGGGAAAATGGTAGTGGGTTAAGGCCTTATTCTTGAAGACAGCATATTTCAGGAGGTTGAAGTGTCTTCTGTGAAGAAGTCAATGAAGATCACTGAAGAGGTACAAGCTGAAACAGGAGACATGAATAAGTACCCCAGATGTCAAGAGAGTAAGGAGTTCATGGTCACAATGTTAAATGCAGAGGGGATGTCTGATAACATAAGGCCTGAAAAGCATCTGGTGGATGTGATATAATGCACCTGGCTGCACATGTAGCAAGGAATGAGGCAGTGGTTGAAACAAAGTCCTAGGGCAGCGGGAAGGGATGGCATCAAGAACCAGAAGTATCAGATGACTGGGACCTGGACAGTGACCCTTTTTCTTCTGATCCCGGAGGAAAGAAGCTGACCCAGGAAGGAAGAGCTGAAATTTTGAAGTCGTGGTGGTGGAGAAGGTTGGACTTTGAAGTACTTTGCTCTTAATGGTCTTATTTTTTGAGGAAGGAGGATCAACATTGTGGTGCTGGGAGTGTGGGGTGGGGTTAAGTGATGGATTTAAGGAGAAAACATCCTGGGTATAAAAGGATCAAGTAATGTAGATAGTTCAGCTGAGGATGGTAACCTGGCTGGTATTCAAGCCCAACTCTACAGATTCTTGGGACATGACAGCGATATTGAAGCATTTATCTTTAGTCTTGGTGATGTTTTCATACCATTGGTTTCTAGTTCCTATATTTCTCATCAGATTCTAACACAAGTCATTCTGTAGCTGTAAACTTAGAACAAATTCCCAGAATTACTGTTGCTTATTTCCTTATTTGGACTTTTCTATGTCAAGAAAGGATATTTATAATTCTGTTAATGATATAGATATCAAGTCTGAGAAGTGGGAGCCCTCTTTTGCCTCTGTGTCCAAAGCCAAAATAATCAGCTCATTCAACATGTCTGCTGCTCTTAACCCTATAAAAATTCCAGGCTTCTTCAGATCTCCCTTCTTTCCTTCCCTTGCCATGGAATGGACACCTCCATGGAAAATCAAGGCCTATTTGGTTTTCAGTGACCTGGAAAAACAGCTCACTTCAGAGCCTAATATCTAACAGCTGATTTCTTAGAAGCAACTGCAGAGGGTAAAGACAACACAAAATTCATCTGGAAGCAGAGAATTATCTGCATAATTGGTGACATTTCTCAAAGCCAAGAGACACTGGTGGTCTGCTTCCTTCCTGTAGGCCGAGATCCTGGGGACCCTGACAGTTCCTATAACACACTGTAAGCTGAAGCAAGCATATCACAAATGATAATCATTAAGTCAGGGAGTGTTTGCTGGTTTGGGGGAATGGGTGAAAGGGGATGGTGAAGAGAGGAAACGTGATTTGACAGTTTCCTGATGGAAGCTAGAGGAGGGATCTTTTTTATTCAGATTTCATTTATTGTGGCACCTGGGTGGCACAGTTGTTGGCTTCTGTCTTTGGCCACGTCATGATTCCAGAGTCCTGGGACCGAGCCCCGAATTGGGCTCCCTTCTCAGTGGGAAGCCTCTTTCTCCTTCTCCCACTCCCCCTGCTTGTGTTCCTTTTCTCAGTGTGTCTCTCTTTTAAAAAAGTCATTTATTTGAGAGAGAGAGAGACAGAGACCTCAGAGGAAGAGTGAGAGGGAGAAGTAGACTCCCCACTGAGCAGAGAATCTACGTGGGACTCAATCCCAGGACCCCAATATCATGACCTGAGCTGAAGGCAGATGCTTAACTATCTGAGCCACCCAGGTACCCTAGAGGGTTCTAAACCTGGAAGTTTATGGTGATACCTCCTATGCCTGTCTGAGTCTACTGTCATTTTTAGGTCTTCGGTCATTGCATAGTGGGATCAGAAGTGTCCTAAAGTGTCACTGTACTTTCCTGGCATTTACACAACTGTTTTAACAATGAAATACCCTAGAATCTGCTAAGAAGTTGAAAATGTGGGGTGTTTCTTAAAAATTTTCAGGGAGAAAATGAAATGCATGCATAAAATAGAAGAAAGGGCAAATTGTAAGAAAGGGGTATGTTTCCATTTCTTTCTTGTTTGTGTAACAAACTGTCCCAAACATTGTGGCTTAAAATAACACCCATTTAATTTGTTCATTATTTTGTGGATTCATGATCGGTGCAAGGCTCAATGGGGATGGCTTAACTCTGTCCCACCTGGTACTGACTAGGTAATGCTGGCATTACAGAAGGATCCAAGATGTCCTGAGGCACATATATGGGCACTTGATGCTGGAATTCAGCTGAGGCACCTTAGTACTCTTCCATTCTGCTTCATGTTCCAGCAAGTTAGGCTGGACTTTCTTACTGTGGTTCAGGGCCCTGAAAGCACAGACGTGGAAGCTGCCAGACCTCATAAGTTCTAAGTACAGAGGTCACACAGCACAATTTCCACCATATTCTATGACTCGAGACAATATACAAGGTCAGCTCAGATTCAGGGAGAAGGGACATAGACTTCACTTCCTGACGAAAACTGTGGCATGTGCTTAGAATTTTCAAAATAGATGACCACCTGATCTCCATCAGGCCCAGATGTGGATGACAGTCCTGGAGACCTGTGAACTAGAAGGAAAGGTTATTTGCCCTCGACACTTGCAAGATGCAAGGATAAGGCAGGGATATTCCATTTAAAAAGAGGAATGTTAGGAAGTACATGAAAATCAGTGGTACAGAGCAATTTTGAAATTCAGGCATATGTTGTCAGTTCTCCTGACCTGGGTATTAAGGAAGATTCCTTGAGTAGAGTTCATGTCTGCTTTCCAGAAGTGGTTCCCCTATCTACGGTTTTCCTCAGTTCTTGGCTTTGTTCTCTGGTCTTGGCCCTTTGAACCATCTTTCATTTTTTTTTAAATTAATTTATTTTCAGCATAACAGAATTCATTGTTTATGCACCACACCCAGTGCTCCATGCAATACATGCCCTCCATAATACCCACCACCTGCTTCCCCCAACCTCGCACCCCCTGCCCCTTCAAAACCCTCAGACTGTTTCAGAGTCCATAGTCTCTCATGGTTCATCTTCCCTTCCAACTTCCCTCAACACCCTTCTCCTCTCCATCTTTCATTTTCCATAAGAAATGAATTGCATTTCTCCTTAGCATTTTTGCCTCAGTCTGCTCTCTGCCCAAAGAAGATTGGAGCCCAGAGTCCTCTCTATTTTTAATAACTTCTGTCCTAAAATCTGAGCTTATGATAATTTCTTTAACATACAAATCTCAAAGGCTTTATAGGTTTTTAATGAGTGTTATTGGAGTTTATTCTGTGACAATAAGACACATTGTTCCATGTGTACTTTGAAAATATAACTTTTCTATGTTTTCCATAAAGTTTTGGAGTGTATTCCCCTTCCCATTGAATACAGACTGAACTTTTTTTTTAATTTTTTTTAATTTATTTTCAGCATAACAGTATTCATTGTTTTTGTACCACACCCAGTGCTCCATGCAGTCCATGCCCTTTCTAATACCCACCACCTGGTTCCCCCAACCTCCCACCCCCCACCTCTTCAAACACTTCAGATTATTTTTCAGAGTCCATAGTCTCTCATTGTTCACCTCCCCTTCCAATTTCCCCCAACTGCTTTCTCCAAAATTAAAAATAGAACTTCCCTATGACCCTGCAATTGCACTACTGGGTATTTACCCCAAAGATACAGATGTAGTGAAAAGAAGGGCCATCTGTACCCCAATGTTTATAGCAGCAATGGCCACGGTTGCCAAACTGTGGAAAGAACCAGACTGAACTTTTGACTTGCTTGGGCAAGTATAAGGCAGAAGTGACACTATATCACTCTCAGACCTAGGTCTGGAGAGATCTAGTAGCTTCTGCTTTTGCACACATAGAGCCTGGCTCTGCTGTGGAACAAGGACCAGACTCTCCTGTTGGAGGAAGAGGCCAAGTGGAGGAAAACCGAGATACCTCAGCTTCCTGGCAACAGCAAAGCCCCAAGCATAAGTGCAGCCACAGGAATGACTCCAGTGACATCATGTGTCCACACAGAGCCTGGCCAAAATTTTTCATCTATAGAATTGTGAGCAATGAAGTAGCTATTTTTTTAAGCCACTAAGTTTTGGAGTGGCTTGTTTTATAGCAATTAGATAACCAAAAAGCACAGGCTGGTTTCCAAAATGTTTCACAAGTGTACTTTAATCTTGTGAAATTCATAAAATTTTTTGGGTTGAAAAATTCAGTCTGATTGAAATCCCAACATACATCAAAGATAATGACTTAACACTAACCTAGGTCAAAGAGAATGATGGATAAACCCCCGTGTCAGTTCACTTACATAAAAGAAAAATATGGCTGTCAGGTAGACAAGATGTCATCTACATCTTTTGGCCAGTGAAAATTCTCCCTATAGAAAAGCTTTTTGGAGCAAAAATTGATAGTCTGAAAGCTGTTAAATGAAATGGATTTGGAACAAGGAGAGTCTGGAAAATAGAATACTCTAGAGGGTCCAGCTATGGTCATGCCTTCCAGAAGGATTTTAACTTCAACTTCTCATGCTTGAAGGGACTGTGAGGCACCCTGGCAAGTGTTTGGATGGACACTTTTCAAGTTTACCCCCCTCTCTCTTTTTTCCCAAAAAGCTTGTGCATTTCATTAAGGTAAAGTCAAGACTTATAAGTCCTAAAGTCTGTCTTTCTTTTGATTGATTGATTGATTGATTGATTATTTTCAATTATCCAGCATAGAGTGCATAGTTTTTGATGTACTGTTCAAAGTCCTTCTATCTAATTTTGTGTGTTTCTCTATTCTAGTGTTTCCTGTCACTGGCCAGTTTTTCCCCAGAAGACTTTTGGCATTGTCTGGAGACATTTTTGGTTGTCACAAATAGAGGTTGGGGTGGAATATTGGTGAGTAGATATTAGTGAGTAGAGGGGCCAGGGATGCCACTCAACATCCTACAATAAACCCCTCTCCCAAAAAAGAAATCTGGCCCCAAAGTCAATAGTGCAAAATTGAGAAACCTACTTTATTCTGACTCACTTGCTATTGATTAATGATTGTACTCATTGAGCACACTCTTGTTTTTGAAGTTTTCAAGTGGTAAAAGTATCACTACTCACATGTTCTACTATTTGTAAGAAATGTTTTGCTCGCTATTGGTCATTTTTGCTTCCTGAATTTTCATAATTTTTGTATCACTTTTATTTTTTAATGCATTATCTTAATAATAAGTATATAATATAAAATAATATACAATAATAATGGGTTGCCCTAAATTTTCATTTAAATATGTTTCTTCAGTAAAATCAAAGAATTATGTATCCTGTCTTTGTAAGTCCTAAACACAGAACGTCCATTTGTGCCAAATTAATGAAGATGATATCTGCAATACTATCTTTATATAAAACAGGTTTTTGAATGCCAAAATGTGTTTTTTTGTTTTTTGTTTTTTAATCTAACTATCTACCTCCATGTGGAGTTCCACAGCAGCTAAGAGGTTTGTCAGGCCCTTATGGTGAGTAAGCCTACATTGCTTCATGGTGATGGCCCTTCAGGAGATATTGACATGAACATTCTATGTCTTAGGGAAGTGGCCCAAAAGGTTGATAGTCTGAAAGTTTGGGGACCTTTGGGGACCTTCAGGAGATATTGACATGAACATTCTATGTCTTAGGGAAGTGGCCTCAAAAGGTCAGGTGGTCAGATTCCCTGATGGCTGGTGGCATCAAGAGGTGACCAGATATGCGTGAGAGGTGATGCCTTAGAAATTCTTAAGAGAGGCTAGATTAGATGAGAACCTGAAACTCCATCTTATCCTTTCCCCTCTATCTAGGCAAGATATTAGTTTAGCCATTCAAGAGACATGAATCACTGCCACTATACAAACTTTCCAAAGCACGAAACAGCACTCCTTGGCAACCAGTCCAGACATTCAAATTTTCATTCACTTTTCCTTCTCAACTCTTTCAAAACCATAAGCAGACATTTCTATCAGCTCCTGTTTATCTGTGCTATTGAAAAGGGAGACTGGTACACATAATCCCAAACAGCTAACAGCCCAAAAATTATTCCTATTTGGCTCAGGAATGCATCCATGTTAGAGTGAAAGGGACTCTTCAGAGCCGACTGACTTAGGGCTAAGCCATGGTTAGTCACTGAGTGAGCGTACAACCGTTGGAAAACTATTTAAATTTCTCTGGATTTATTTCTTCATTTGTGTAATGACAATAATAATGTTTTGTCTCTGGGATTTCCATGACTCCAATGAGATAACATATGAAGGTTCTTTATAAGCTGTAAAATACTATTCAAATATATGAGGTTATTTTACTATTGTGAAGGTCGTGTTCAAGCCCTGGACCATCTGGCAGGATCAAAACTGAGCACCTGACCCGAGGACCTGGGGAAAATAGTAGAGCTCTTCCGTCACAGCCCCTGGATGAGCTCCTAGACCAGCCCCACCAGACAAAAAGCAGAACTTGCTCTCCTGTAATTAACTCAGGCAGGTTCTTACTTCAAAACCATGTCTTAGAGGATGTTGGGGTATTCTAATTACATGTTCTGGTGGGAAAGGAAGGCCTTAGCCTTCTCTTGCTCCCCTCTGTGGGCCACAAGCTACAGCTTAGAAGAAGAGTAAACAAGTACACCATTGCTGCTCCCAAGCACACTAGAAAGTAAGATTTCCAGGAGATAAGCTGTAAAGTGAGTAATGAAAGGTCCACTGTTTTTCCCTTGGTAACCTGGGGATCACTTTGCTTTGTGTACTAGGTTGAAAGAGAGCCAGTCTGAGCCCTCTGGAGTTGCATAATGTAAAAGTATTTTATGTATACACACACACACACACACACACACACACACACACATTTGTAGGTTTTACATATTACTTTTCCTAGCAGCCCATTCAGCTTACACAGTTTAGCTTTAAATGACTCACAGTCAGCTAGTGATTCCAGGAAACTACTTACACTTCTTGTGATCCTGAAGAGAGCACAACAAGCCCTCCTGCCCCCACCTCCTCCAGCTTCACATCATAACAAATGCTCTAGGCAGCCACACTTCATCAGCAGAGATGATAGAGGAAGAGAAATGTTTTCTCCACCCAGACCCTAGGAGAATCCTGTTACTGTACAGCTTTCTCTGGTTCCAATAGCCCTTTCAAAAAATACAGTGGGCCCTCACAAACAGGTAGGTCTAAATGTGAGATGTGTGTCACCCGATGTCCAAACTTAGTCCAGAGTCAGAAGTGGACAAGGTCAAATGCCAGAAATGACAACAGGACTCATAACGTCTGGGCCACAGTGCCAGAACCAGAGCTATGGACAGATATGCCATCAAAGCTAACCAGACAGGATACCTCACAGGGAGACTCAGCCCAGGGGTGGGTTTATGCTCTCTGTCTGGCTTAGACAGGTTCTGTGAACACTACCTTGTGGTGCTGGCAGAGACCTGACCCTTGTGGACACCCTGCCCCTGACCTGGAAGGCGTGTTCTCTGAGAAGAAGTGGGCAGGGATCTTTCACTTGCTTTTTTATCATGAGTCCAACCAATGGGTTATACTTAGGCAATGCTGAATGAATAAATGAGAGGCAATCAGGAGACTTGGCTCTTCTCCCTGGGTCTCCTTTATTTTTCTTCAAAATGGTTATTTCTACTGCTTCTCCCCAACTCTTAACACAGATAACCAATAATGAAACATATTGTATAATATATGTAATAATTAAATAGTTAAGGCATTTAAAAAATGCTTATTTTATCTCCATCAAGTGAACTTTATACCAGCATTGGAGAAAATTCTTCCAAGGAAGAATGATTTTCTGTGTCCTGTCTTCCTTTGGTATTTTTATATAACTATAGTCCAGTAAAACATTGTTCATTATTTAATTATACTTAAAAAATACATGTGTCGGGGCGCCTGGGTGGCTCAGTGGGTTAAGGCCTCTGCCTTCGGCTTGGGTCATGATCCCAGGGTCCTGGGATCGAGCCCTGCATCGAGCTCTCTGCTCAGCAGGGAGCCTGCTTCCTCCTCTCTCTGCCTGCTTATGATCTCTGTCTGTCAAATAAATAAATAAATAATCTTTGAAAAAAATACATGTGTCATCCCTGTCAATATATGAACTATGCGGTGATAGAAGACATGGAAGCCATGACTTATTTATCTTGGTATCCCAGAACCTAACAGTGCCTTTCACGTGGTCAATGGCAGTGAGGGTATGCAGGGACATGGTACCAGCAGCAGTCATGATAGACGCAATCCTTCCAGTCCACTGCTCTGCCTTAATGTGAGGCTGGAGTCCAGGGGCTCCTGAATCCAAAAGCTCCCAACATCCACAAGCTTCTCCCTAGAGCACCTACATGGCATGTCTCATTTTCACCCATGGGACAATTATCAAGGATAACATGAGTTTGGCCTGGGCTCTTCTCTTCCAGGAAGTAAACATGTAGTCTTAAGGGACTGAAAGTCTTCAGTCATCCCTCAGTCAACACAGAATCACAAACTATAACTCTCAGAGCTGGAAAGAACCCCCTGCCTTTGGGAAGGCAAGCTACTCTTCTAGGTATTGCTATGTTACAAAATCCACAAATTCACACCCTCTTCCATAGGCACCATATGCCCTCTCACACATCTTAAATGTGTATGTGTGCATGCACATGTGTGTATGTGTGTGTATGAGCATGTAGGCACATAAGCAATTGTGTGTTTGGGCTGCAGCTTTCCCAGCCAATATAAAGAGAGAACAGATTTTTGGAAAGTCTAATCAGATAACTGAACCAGACTATTAAGATGACCCTGACAAGACTTTCATGATTAAATAAGTATAGACACATGCCAATTGGCCTCTATTGCATGATGAAAAAAAAAAAAGTCAGAACAATGAATTTGCTAATGACAACAAAATGCTGTATGTTATCAGACAAGTTCACTGAATGTTTCTCAGATCTCTGTTTCTCCTTTCAAAGGGGATAAAGGCCACCTTCTATGGGCCAACAGCTGAAGGGAGAGATGAAGTAGAAACAGACAGGACTGGCTTCCTAGAAACACACTCTGCCACCAGATATCTGAGTTACCTTAGGCAAGCCACTTGTCCTCTGTGGGCTTCAGTAAAATTAAGGCACAGAACTGAATGACAGCAAAAATCTTCCTATCATCTTATACCCTATCCTCCTCTCTGTGGTTCCCTTTTGCTTCACTGGAGAACATGAAACTTCTTGGAGAGCCCACCCAAGAAACAATGCATGTTCTGACATAGCTCCTCCTTTAAATGACTAGTCCCTGATTTACTAATTCTCTGAGCTTCCCCACTCCCTCATCACTAACTTAAATCTTTCTTGGTTCTTGATTCTTGAAGTAACGTTGTGGTGATCCACAAGGCATGGGGATGAAACAGGCCAGCGGAGTTTCTCTTTGGTTGATGAAAGAATCTACTTTCAAGTTGCTCTTCTTTTAAGAGGCCATCAGAAATGCTTACAATGTGCAGACCGAGGAGACCAAAGAACATGGATGGATTTTATTCTTTTAATTAATAACAGATGCAGCTTAATACATCACATAAATTGTGTTCATTGATCAGATGAACTGTGTTCATTGATCAGATGATAGAACTACAACAATGGGATATGTCAGCTGTAGAGATCTTTGAGACTTCTTAATATAACCCTTTGTTTTATAGGGAAGGAAATTTCAACTCAGAGGAAGAGAAATGATTTTCTAAAGGCTGCTGAGTTTGTGGCATGGATTGAATTAGAACCCAGTAATAAATCACAATAGGGGCCTTAAGTGTGACTGAGAAGTTGGGTAGTGGGGAAGTGTTTGCTGTCCTTTCTAGATGAGCTACACAGCCTTAGAGCTTAATAGAGAGTTTGATCAAAGGAACAAATACTAGCCCTGGCCTCTTGGTGCTTTTTAATCCTCTTCATATTCTGGATGACAGAAAGCTATTGACCATTCTGTCTCCAAACCAGAAACCTAAATGCAAAAACACAGAAGGACACATGCAAGGTCGGGGCGATAATATCTTCCAGTTAACCTATTTACAAAATTCACTAATAATCTTCCTAACCACCTTCAGGAATAGGTAGTATGATTCTAAGTTTGCATGTGGGGAAATCAAGATTTGGGGTTTGAGGTAGTGGAAGCAGTTGGCTCCATATCACACATCTGGTGAGTGGCAAAGTAGAGGGGAAAAGTGCAGTTCTTCTTCATGAATGAAAAGATCTTTGCCTGCAGAAACAGACCCAGTTAGGGTGAGCTCACCAATTGGTGAGGACAGCCACAGGGCCTGGTATAACCAAGGCTGTCTGTAGTTGAGGAGCAAATGAAAAAGCAGAGGGGCAGCTGGCCCAGGAGCCTTGCCTGTGAGGCATGCCACGTACATCTGTCTGGAGCATGGATTAATGTCCCCTTACGACACATAGTTGGCAACCACCAAGTGGTGTTTACCATACATAATGACTGCTATTGCTTAAGTGTGTTCTTGGTACTATAAATTTCAGAATCTCTCAGGTATTCCTTTTGTCTTTTTACAAATTCGTCTTGACACGTGCCCACATGTTCTGTATGCTCAGTCTGAACCTATGCCATTCACAGACCACCAGCTTGTACATACACCCAGACATCATGGGAGATAATGCCTGACTTCCTAGCAATCGCAGGAGACAGGCCAGAGACAGTGGACTTTGAATTAGGAAGTTGAAAACACCAGAACAACTCAATGTACAAAATCAGATCATCTGGAGGTGCTTTTCTTTCTTTTGAAGTTGTCTGTAACATTTTTCTGAATACTGAGATTATTTAATATATGTCCAGCAAGGTTATGTTACCCCCTCCAAAAATAAATGCTTAATATTTTGGGTGTATCTGTGACTCTGACATAAGAATCAGGCGGCAGGCTTGGGAACTTCATAAATTCAAAGCCAACATAATAACCTTATGTCATATATTTAAAGTGCTATAGCATTTTTTTTAATTTTTTTTATTTATTTTCAGCGTAACAGTATTCATTGTTTTTGCACCACACCCAATGCGCCATGCAATCCGTGCCCTCTCCAATACCCACCACCTGGTTCCCCCAACCTCCCACCCCCCGGCCCCTTCAAACCCCTTAGATTGTTTTTCAGAGTCCATAGTCTCTCATGGTTCACCTCCCCTTCCAATAGCATTTTGAAGCACTTTTATGTAGTCTTCACAACAGCTAACATTTTTTGAGAACCTATGTGTCCTATTCTGATTTAAATATTCTTGATTTGGGCGCCTGGGTGGCTCAGTGGGTTAAAGCCTCTGCCTTCGGCTCAGGTCATGATCTCAGGGTCCTGGGATCGAGCCCCGCATCTGGCTCTCTGCTCAGCAGGGAGCCTGCTTCCTCCTCTCTCTCTCTGTCTGCCTCTCTGCCTACTTGTGATCTCTGTCTGTCAAATAAATAAATAAAATCTTTACCCCCAAAAAATAAATAAATAAATATTCTTGATTTAATGTGTCCTATTCTGATTTAAATATTCTTGATCATTCTTAAACATTCACTTGATTCACACAGATCCCTATGAAGTATGTGTTTATTATAGTCCCCATTTTAACAAGTGGAAACCGAGGCACAGAGTCTTCAAGTAACTTGTACAGGATAACTCAGCTGGAAAATGACTAAGTCAGAATTCAAACCAGGGCCCCAGGGCATGAATGGCATCTACGACAATCCTGGGAAATATGCTGTATTATTCCCATTCTGCAGAGAAGCCACACAAGCTCAAGAAGGTCAAGCAACATTATCAATGTCGCCATACCCATTAGTGGTAGGACTGGAAAGCGGCTCTGGCCACCAAGCAGAGTTCTTTCCAAGAGGCAGGTCCTGGAGGAGAGATAGTGGGAGAGTGGCAGGGGTGACTTCTCCCTTTGGGCAAAGGGTTGAAGTCTGACAGAGCAAGGGAGACTCCAGCAGGATTGTCCCCTCAGTCTCCGGAGCTGGAGCTGGCCTCAGGCCTTTGTTTGAGGTAAACAAAGTAAGAAACAAAAAGCAACCGTAGGGAAAATCAGGCTGCCTTTTGTCTCTAGCAGGCAGCTGGCAAAGCGCTGACCTTTAAGACTTCAAAGGAGGCGTTTGCCCAGTCACACACAGACTCTGCCTTTCCGAGCCTGGAAAATGTTGTTTGCTGGTCCTACCTTGGTCCTGTATGAATGGAAAACACAACCGCTCATTTATCAACTCCAGTTATATGCCAGGCACTGTACTAGTCCTCATGTGATTCTGAGCCCTTGCGTGCTCCTTTGAAGGAGGTAGCACTTCCCAGTATCTCCCCTTTGCTGATGAAGAGATGGAGACTCAGAAGGAACATGACCTGCCCAGGATGACCAAGCTCAGAAGCTTCTGTTCTGCCTTCCCTAACAGTCTGCTCATGGCCTTTCTAACTCAGGGTTGTCAGTTCTATCCTTCCAGTAGGTTGGGATAAAAACCTGGGAATCGCCTTACCCCTTCCCTGTCACACACTCCACATCTAATAGGACAGGAAATTCCATTGGTTCAACCTTCCAATTAGACCCAGATTGTGACATCTCTCACTTCTCCACTGCCACCACCCTGCTCAAAGCCATCATCACCTCTGGAAGGACTAAAAATGTTTCTAACTAGTTCCCTTGCTTCTACCGTTACCCCTCCCTGGTCCATTTCCCAATACAGCTCCCCAAGTGATACTATTAAAACAGAAATCAGGTTGAGGCCACCTCCAATGACGCCTCATTTCTCTGGAGGGAAAGCCAAAGTCTTTACAGTGGTCCACAGAGCCTAAGAGAGTGTGTGTTCCCTAAGACCTTTGACCTTTCCTACCCCGGACCACTCCACTCTGTCTTGCCAACATTCTGACTTTCCTCAAACATGTCAGAACAGTTCCCAGTGGGGGACTTGGCCTCAGCTATACCTTCTGCTTGCAATGGTCTTGCCCCGTGTTCCTATACAAGTCACTCCCCCACTTTCTCCATATGTCACCTTTTTGATAAAGCCTATCCTGAATGCTTCCTACAGCTGCAATCCTCATCCTTGGTCAACCTTAGCCTGCTCCACGTCTCCCATGTCGTTTAGCACTTACCCTCACATAGTATATATTTCATTATGTCTTACTTATATAAGACACTTTTGTGGACATCGAGTACTCCACAAAAGACCCACCAGTGGAATGTAAGCCCCACAGAGGGAGAAGTGTTTGTCTGTTTGATTCAGTGCTGTAGTTCCAGTATCCAGAACAATTCTTGGTACTTTGGAGACCCTCAAAAAATAGGTAGCATGAATAAGTGAATGAATGGATATAAGGTGAATGAATGAATGAATGAGAAAGGTCCTTCTTCTGTCCCAGGGAATGAAGAAACAAAGACGAAGCTGCACCCATACATAGGCAGGTGTCCCTAGGCAGGGCCTTCCCGAGCAGTGAACATGCAGGCCCTGCTCCATCCATGGTACAGACCCAACTCTGCCTTTCCAACCAGCCTCTGGATCTGGGAAGCCTGAGGCAGAATAAGAACATGCTGGAGGCTCTATAACTTCTACAGATCCCAAACATATGAGGGAAGCAGGATGAGCTCACACAGTGCCGAGAGAGGCCAGATCCTGCCTTAGCTATGGATCTCAGAATCCTTCCCTTTGTCACTTGGTGGCAAGTGCAAGGGACGACTGTATAAGATAGCATAGTACTTGTTCTAGGGAAAGTAGGGAAAGCACTATTTCCTCAGGATCAGGACTTCCCTTATGACTCTTAAACTGGAATGCCCCAAAAGATAGAAGCCAAGCCAGCCTGCCCACCTTTGGACACACTAAGCATTTCCCAGTTGCAAATTAGTATCTCAAAAATAATTTTGAAGGTTACTTTATATTAATTCCATTAATTTTTATTTATTAATTTATTATGCTATTAGTTTTATTTTATTATATTAGTTTATAATTTAATATCTGAGATTATAATAATTTATCAACATACTAAAAACAAGGATATTTCTGTTCCACCAAAAGTTTGCAGAGGGTTCCAAATTCTGCTCTATGATACAGCCTTTTTTAAAGTTATGAGTCACCCCCCTTTTCTAAGTAGCTCCCCGAACTTCAGGTATAGCTTGGATATTAGCTCTTCCTTTGCTCCAAAGCTGTTCAGACATTACTAAGGCCCTTGGCATTTTCACTGGGGGTCTCAAAATTCCTGCCAAGAACTCTTCTGAAGTCTCTTCTACAGAGTCTGTAAATGGATTAAGAGTTGGGACCAGCCAGCTTCAGTTACTGTCCTCCTGAGAAGACAGGAGACAGATACTACTCACTCAGGCAGGCTACGGTAAGAAGGGCACGTCTTACTGATGTGTTCTGAAACTCCTGCTAAGAGAGACTGCTGTAGAAGACCAGCAAAAGCCCTGGACCTGGAGCCAGGAGACCTGCACCTGCGTGTGACTCTGCCTCTCATTTGCTGTGTGCTCTTAGGTAAGTCACATCTCCTCTCTGAGTGTTGCTTGGTCTGCTGCTCTAGGAAAGGAGGCCCCCCTCATACCGCCTCATCCAATGTCCCAGAAGTTCTTTGTAAACTATAAAGTTCTGTTCATGCATGAGGGGCTTTCATGCTTCTGATAAAATATCCTGCTCCTCAGGTTGCTGTGAGCGTGATGTGGTGATGTTTCAGAGGTGAATGAAGGGGAAATGAGCAGTGCTGGGCTCTCACCAAAGCTTGGCACAGGGAGGGCTGCGTGGCAGCACCTCCTCCCCACTGGCTCTGGCCCTGGTGTGTCATGCAGCCAGTGGAGGAGGTGATGATCTCCTGTTCCTTCCATCATAAAGGTCACAAAATGGATTCACTCCCTAACAATTCATGTGGAGTCACCGAGGCACAGCCCAAGGCATGACTGGCTTTGTCTGCGTGGCATCTCTCATTTATTCATCAGCTTCCCCAGGAGAGGCGAGCCGGTGTTGTTTGGCGCTGACAAGGAGAACAATGCAGCGAGTATTTATTGCTCTGCCCTCACACCTGCAGGGGCTTAGCTTGGCACTGAGCATGGGCAGGAACAAGAGTTGGGCTTTTCCATCCTCTGCGCACAGCAACAAGGAAGGCACATTTGCTTCAACTTAATGCAAAGGGTGTGTGGTGAGTCCTGGGCCAAGCAGGCTGCTGGGCCAACAGGAGGAAGGGCCGGCTCCAGGGTGGGAGGCAGGGACCAAGCCCCATCCCACCCTCCAAGGGTGAACACAGGGAAATGCACTTGCATCATCTTGATCCAGATTCTGACTTTGGCCTCTATTAGTCACATGACCTTTGGCAAGCCTTTGAAGCTCCAGTTCTCCCCTGAACCACGATGATAAGAGTAATTAATATGCAACCACGAGTTGCATATTAAAAATGAGTTTTAAAAATGAGTTGTGAGTTTTAAAAATGAAACCTGTATGACAGCACCCGACACACAGCAAGTAGCTATGTAGTCAGTACTCATTGTTGGTCTTGTTGGAGCAGAGACAGCCACACGGGAAACAGCCACACACCAAGAGGCAGCTTGTGTCATGGAGCTGAATTAAACATCAGCAGGTGCCGGCCCGGGCAGCACTGACAGCCGCCCTCGGCCCCTGGCTGTGTTGTGGAGCACGGACAGCAGCCAATAGGGCATCTGTCTGACTTCACGGGACAGGGACTCACCATGGAGCCATTCTGCCTGGATGATGGAAAACTCCATCTTCTCCTGTGCCTGCCCATTTCCACATCCTCCTGGCCCAGTTAGGAGGATCATTTACCTGGAGGATCTAACCCTTAGGATATAGGCCTGCAGTAGGTTTTTAGTAGAGGATACTGAAGAGGTAAAACCCAAGCCCACCCTCAAAAAACAATAGGAAGCATATGTGTGGAGATATCTCTCTCTCTCTCTAGATATAGATATATATATATGTAAGTCTTGATCACCAGGTATAAACAAAATAAAATGTTATGGTGCTTTCAAGCCACAAGAAATGTGGGAAATCAGGAGGTTTGCATGGTAGAGAAGACATTCACAAGTGGCTTGGGGAGTAGCTCTGGCTTGCATGAGGGACAGATGCAGGCTTACCTACAACATGCCCAAACACAAAAAGAAGATGCCCCTGTGGAAAGAGAAAGAAAGAATTATGTCTTGTGGCAAAAGCCAATTCTGGAAGATCAGTTTCCAGCATAAGAAGAGAGAAAAGGAAAGATGTGAGAATAACAGCAAGCAGACCAGAAGAGAGTGGCTTTGGAGGGCAGTTGGACTAGCATTGGGACTGGTAGCTAGAGGTTATTCTGGTGAGGGGGTGATGGGGGTAGAAAAGGTAGGGGTGGAAAGTGGCTGACATGCGCAGGTAGTAGACGCCCATTGTGGCTGAAGTGCAGGCTGGGGGACTTGTGGGAGCAGGGAGAGGGTTCTGAAGGGAAGTTAGGCCCAAGCATGGATAGGTGAGGCACTGGGCTGGATTTCATCTTTGACCGTGGAAGAAATAGGATCAGAGCACTGCTTGGAGCAGACCTAGAGAGAGCAACGGAGTGATGAGAAATGGAAGCAGAAAAGCCTGTAGGTTGCTCTCAAAACCAGACAAGAGGTGATGACTGCTGGAATAGAGAAGAAGAGGGGAAAATGAACAGGGTTTTAAGCTAGGCTTGACCTGACCAGCAAGGTTGTAGATGTGCAGTAGCCAACACACATCAGGGCCCTTTCTTGGCCTCACCACCCACTTACCCACTCAAGGCCCCCCTCTACCCTGGCAAATTCCCCAGAGAATGGGCCACACCTGCCACCTCTGCTTCCTCCCCACCCACTTTCTCCTTCACATCCAGCAGTGTCCCCACGCCCTCCTCTGCTCAAGAATGGTTCTCTTGAAGGTCACCAAGGCCCTCTCCAAGGCCAAATCCAAGGGCTTCTTCTTCAGTCCCATCTTCTACACAGAATTTGATATTGTTGATCTTTTATTTGTAATTCTTCCTTTTGGGTTTCTGAAGCAAGACACTCTGCTGGTTCACACCTACTTTCTGGCCCTTTCTCCTACTCAGTCCCTGTTCCCTTATTTTCTCCCTTTTGTTCCCCCAGCAGAGCATTTCCCCACAGCATCTGTCTTCTCCTTCTTTATAATCTCTCTTATAGTAATATCTCCAGTCTCTGACTGACTTCAACTATTGTATCTCCCTGGGCTGTGTTAAATCTACATCCTCAGCATTGGACACACATTTCAGAAGGCCTTTGGAACTCTGTACTTGTATCCTGGATGCCTTCAAACCCAATATGGCTTTCCTTCAAGGTCACCTCCTCCTCCTCCTTACTTCCCTGTTTCTGTTAATAGACCATCAGTCCCCTAGGCACCTACACTCAAAATTCCAGAACATTTTAAATGCTTCTCTTCTCTTGTTGCAACTAACCACCATCATCATCTTTGGTCATTCTATCCTGGGATCTCATATCCACTCTTTCTTTTTCTTTTTCTTTTTTTAAGACTCATTTATTTATTTGAGAGAGTGGGGGAGGGGCAGAGGGAGAGTGAATCTCAAGCAGATTCCTGGTTAAGAGTGGAGGCTGATGCAGGGCTCAAGCCGATGTCCCTGAGATCATGACCTGAGCCAAAATCAAGAGTTGGATGCTTAACCTACTGAGCTACCTAGGCACCCCACCACGTCTACTCTTTCTATTTTCACCACAGTTTCAGCTCTACCTAAATCATGATAGGGTATGACAATTTGTCCATGGGTACTCTCTATCCAGTCTATAATCATGAGTTGTCTTGCCTGTGATGACCCAATCAATCTTCCCAAATATTTTTATTGTTCATGTTATATAAACTCCTCAGTACATATCAAGTCTCTGCCACTAAACTGAATTCTGGGGAAAGAAAAACTGAGGTGTCCCTGTACTAGTTGAACAGACCTGAAAGCCAATAATAGCCAAAAGGTAATGTAAGACAATAATACAAATGTGAACACCTGCTGTTAGAGCATGAAGGAAGGAGTCATTGACTCTGGAGTAAAGTGGGAAAGCTTCAGAAGAGCTGTCATCAAAACTGGTTCTTTACAATCAACAGGGTTTTAAAAGATAAACAAAGGGGGAAAGTTGCTTTTAAACTTTTTTTTTTTTTTAAAGATTTTATTTATTTATTTGTCAGAGAGAGAGAGGGAGAGAGAGCGAGCACAGGCAGACAGAATGGCAGGCAGAGGCAGAGGGAGAAGCAGGCTCCCTGACGAGCAAGGAGCCCGATGTGGGACTCGATCCCAGGACACTGGGATCATGACCTGAGCCGAAGGCAGCTGCTTAACCAACTGAGCCACCCAGGCGTCCCGGAAAGTTGCTTTTAAAAGATCAGAAACTGCAAGTCTAAAGACAAAGAAGTACAGAAGTCCATGGCTAGCAGAAGGAGTGGCAGTTGATCAGGTGACAGTAAGATGCCACCTGTGGCTGGAGATATGTTGGAGAGGTAGATTTGGTCTTACATGTTGTATTGAGAACAGGCTTTCTCTTACAGCAGTGGGGTGTCAGAGGAGAGTTTTCAGCAAAGGAAACTATGGTCATTTAGCCATGAGACCAGAAATGGACCATGGGTTGGGTCTAGAAGAACAACATGATGCAGATGAAGGTGAATGCCAAATCCCATTACAAAGTAAGTGACACCGAGTATCAAAGCAATGTCAGTCGATGGGTCACCCCGGAAGAAGCCAGGAAACTTTTAGCGGAGTCCTGACATAGAGACCAGGAAAAGTGATAACGCCTGGAACCAAAGGTGGCAAGCATGAGCATGGAAAGAAGGTGCTGGTGAAATGCAGGGGAAGGGCGACTAATTTGTCTGCAGCACATACGGTTTTCTCAGCAACAAGGCTGTCTCTGAGGAGCTCATGATTTCTCTAAAGTACCAGTATATGTCAGATTGTCCCCAGGCCCATTATTCTGCTGACAGGATAGAGAATACAATAAAGGGAAAGAACATTTTGGCAGGAAAGTCAGGAGGCTTGTTACACAGGCTGTGTCAGGGACAATGGGGCCATATGGGAAGAGACAATGGTACAGAAGTGAATAGTCTTCAGCAATCCACAAACCCTAGTGACTTCCAAATGGTCAAAGAGAGGAAGGATCCAAGTCAACCTTTATCACTTTATGTCACTTGTTTGCTCAAAAACTCAAGAAACTAATTTTCTAGAAATATTGTCAAAATGTGGGACACAGATTTTAGATAGCATAAGCACATAGCACTGAATTAACATCAATTTTCATAGACAGCAACTTGTTGATTCAACTCTCTTTTGAGCCTTCTGATAAAAATCAAGGAGAGACTGTTCAATTCTAGTATGTACATAGCACCTCTTCACCCTGCATAGAATCCCTTTCTATCAACAACACAGCAAGCTCATGACTTTCAAAATGCTGCAGTATCTACCTGCAATTTTATATGTAATCACTAAATGTCTAAAATCTCTTTCAAGTGCTTTGGACTTGTTTTGCTTTTTTGGTTGGTTTGTTTGTTTGTTTTGTGTTTGTGTGTGTGTGTTTGGGTGTGTTGATTTTTGTGTTTTTTTTTGTTTTGTTTTGTTTTGTTTTTTTACCTGTTAGAGAAGTTTTAGAAACATTCCCTTTAAAGTAAGGAAGATATGTGTTGAGTTTGAGAAGTTCTTTATAGATCTTGGATATCAGCCCTTTGTCTGTAGTGTCATTTCTGAATATCTTCTCCCATTCGTGGTTTGCCTCTTTGTTTTGTTGACTGTTCCCTTTGCTGTGCAGAAGATTTTGATCTTGATGAAGTCCCAAAAGTTCATTTTCGTTTTTGTTTCCTCTGCCTTTGGAGACATGTCTTGAAAGAAGTTGCTGTGGCCAATGTCCATGAGGTTACTGCCTATGTTCTTCTCTGGGACTTTGATGGATTTTTGTCTCACATTGAGGTCTTTCATACATTTAGAGTTTATCTTTGTGTATGGTGTAAGAGAATGGTCGATCTTCATTCTTCCTCACATAGCTTTCCAATTTTCCCAGGACCATTTATTGAAGAGACTGTCTTTTTTCCACTGTATATTTTTTCCTGCTTTGTCGAAAATTAGTTGACCATAAAGTTGAGGGTCCATATCACGTCAAAAAATGGGCAGAAGACATGAACAGACACTTCTCCAAAGAAGACATACAAATGGCTATCAGACACATGAAAAAATGTTCATCATCACTAGTCATCAGGGAGACTCAAATTAAAACCACATTGAGATATCACCTTACACCAGTTAGAACAGCGAAAATCAACAGGACAGGAAACAACAAGTGTTGGATAAAGGGGAACCCTCTTACACTGTTGGTGGGAATGCAACTTGGTGCAGCCACTTTGGAAAACAGTGTGGAGATTCCTTAAGAAATTAAAAATAGAGCTACCCTATGACCCTGCAATTTCACTACTGGGTATTTATCCCAAAGATACAAATGTAGTGAAAAGAAGGACCATCTGTACCCCAATGTTCATAGTAACCATGGCCACAGTCGCCAAACTGTGGAAAGAACCAAGATGCCCTTCAACAGATGAATGGGTAAAGAAGATATGATCCATATATACTATGGTGTATTATGCCTCCATCAGAAAGGATGAATACCCAGCTTTTGCATGGACGGGACTGGAAGAGATTATGCTGAGTGAAATCGGTCAAGCAGAGAGAGTCAATTATCATATGGTTTTGCTTATTTGTGGAGCCTAAGGAATAACACAGAGGACATTGTGAGATGGAGAGAAGTGAGTTGGGGGAAACTGGAGGGGGAGACAAACCATGAGAGACTGTGGACTTTGAGAAATAAATTGAGGGTTTTGGAGGGGAGGGGGTTTGAGGGTTGCATGAGCCTGGTGGTGGGTATTAAGGAGGGCATGTATTACATAGAGCACTGTGTATGGTGCATAAACAATGAATCTTGGAACACTGAAAAAAAATAAATTAAAAAAAAATAAAAAATAAATAAAAAAATAAAAATAAAAATAAATAAGGTAAGGAAAATGATGAGTGAACCAAAAACAGATCAATAAAAACTATCCAATCTGATGATCAAAGATGGGGAAAGGGAGAATGAAGAAATATGGATGGAGCATCAAAGACCTGTGGGAAAAGCTTCAAACAAAACAACTTATGTATAATGAGAGTCCTAGCAGAAGGGGAGAGAAAGACATAAAAAATATTTGAAGAAATAATGGTAAACAATACTCCAAATTTTATGAAGAGCTCAACAAACCCCAAAATAAACACACTAAAAATATCTAGACACATCACTATCAAATTGCTGAAAGCCAAAACAAAGAGAAAATGTTGAAAGTAACAAGAGAAAAAAGACTCACTGTGTACAGAGGAACCTAATATATCATCAGAAACAAGGCTAAAAGGAAGTGCAGTGCCATAAAGTTCTAAAAGGAAGTTAACAAATAATTAGAGAGTTCAGCAAAATTACTCTTTAAAAATGGAAACAGAAGGAAAACATTCCCAAAGAGAGAACATCGGAGAGAATTTGTTGCTGGTAGACCTGCATTTTAAGAAATACTAAAGAAAGTCCTTCAGGCTGACCGGAAATCACACAGGTAGTAACTTGAATCCACAAGAGGAAATGAAGAGCTCCCAAAATGTTAAATATATGGGCAAATTTAAAAGAGTGCATAAATACAAATGCTTCTCTGTTCTCCTCTTAATTTCTTATAAAATATGATCACATAATAAAAAAAAATTGAGTTATACACATTGAACATGTAAACTTTATAGGACATAAATTATACCTCAATAAAATTATCCAAGAAATATAAAAATATATAAAAAATACATAAATAGGGGCACCTGGGTGGCTCAGTGGGTTAAAGCCTCTGCCTTCGGCTCAGGTCATGTTCCCAGGGTCCTGGGATCGAGCCCCGCATCAGGCTTTCTGCTCAGCGGGGAGTCTGCTTCCCTTCCTCTCTCTCTGCCTGCCTCTCTGCTTACTTGTGATGTCTGTCTGTCAAATAAATAAATAAATAAAATCTTTTAAAAAATGCATAAATAAAAATAAAAACAAAAAAATAAAGTAAGGAAGATGCTAAGTTATTTGCAGCTAGGTACCCTTCATTCAGCAGAGTTCAAACAGTCCTGGCCAACAGAGAAGTGACAAGAAAAAGATATGAAGCCTGAGAACTGTGAAGAAAGAGAAAAAATCATAATAGATAAAATGATCATTTACACAACCCAAGAAAATCAGCAAGCTACTATAATAATAACCAACCAGAAAATGTCTTTGAAAGTTAAGTTGCATTTATAAAAAAATAATAAACCCACAAAGAATCTACAAATGAAAATACAATTTAAAATAGGAATTAAAAGTTCTAAAGAAATTAACAAAAATGTATAAGACCTACATGGAAAGAAATGATAAAATAAGTGATCGGGCATTAAAAAAAAAACTCAATATAATGAGAACAATCCTACGGTCATGAATGAGAAAACACATAAAAATTCCAATTCTCCCCCCAAGTAATATGTAAAAACTACATAATTTTAGTGTAAATCCTACCAGGATAAGATAAAATAACGTTAAAATTATATGGAATTATAAAGGTCTATGAAGTGTTTGTTTTTTGAAAAAGAAGCACTAAAAGAGGATACTCTTTATTACTATGTGTTAAAACTTGTTACAAAGACAAATTAATTAAAACTAACATGATACTGATGTGAGGACAAAGAAATATAACAATGAAATGGAACAAAGGATTCAGAAAGAGAATTCACAGATGTTAGGGAACTTGGTTTACCACAGATTACAAACCAATAGTGAAAGTATTAATTATCTGGTAGATTGTGATGGGGAAATTGAAAAACACAGAGAAAGGTAAAATTAAAACTCAAATTCAAAGTAGTTGTAAAAATAAATTCTTGCCAGATTAAAGACTGAAATGTGAAAGGTGAAATTATAAAACTATTAAAGAAAATTTGGAAACTATCTCTGTGCTCTTCTATTGAACAAAGGTTTGCTAAGCAAGATGCAAAAGCATCTAGCATAAGGGGAAAACTTTGATTTGACCACATAAAAATGAAATATTTTGTTCTGAGAAAAACTCTACACAGTTGCCAGACAGGGAAAATATGTTGCAAAACACATGACTGATTATAATCCAGAATATATAAGAAATTTATGTAAATCTGCAAGAGGCAGTCAGGAAACCCAAGAAAATATATAGGCAATTTATAGATGTGAAAGCTGATAAGATACTGCATATGCAAATAGATGGTCAACTCAATTACTAATCAGTACAATGTGAAATCAAGTGATAATGTGAGACACTACTTTATATCTATGAAACTGGAAAAAATAAGAAAATAAATCGAATATTGCTATAATATCTAGTACTGGGAAAAAGGAAACTCACATGCTTTGCAGGTTAGGGTATAAGTCAGTACAGACATTTTAATACAAAATGTATAAGATTTGGTCAAGTGTGCACATGCCCAATGCTCAGCAATTTTAGTCCTGACAACTTTGCTCAAACAGAGATACAAAGACACATATGCACACAAAATTTTATAACAGAGTTGGAAACAACTTTGGAAACCAGACTAGAGATTTAATCTGAAAATTCAACCTGGTACAAAATTGGGGAATAATAAAACTGCTTTCTAAGGCTGAGCACAAATGGCTTCCTGATTACTTTAATTACTTTATTTACTAAGTTGAATCCTCTCAGCATCTTATGTCTCGAATGAATAATGGTAAATTGACTGTAGGTGGTTTTAAAACTAAACCTCTCAAAGTGGTTAAGGGGAGAGGGAGACACAGGCTTCCAGTTATGGAATGAATAAGTCATGGGAATAAAAGGCACAACATAAGGAATATAGTCAATGATATTGTAATAGTGTTGTATGGTGACAGATGGTAGCTACACTTGTGGTGAGCATAGCATAATGTATAAACTTGTTGAATCACTATATTGTACACCTGAAACTAATGTAACATTGTGTGTCAACTATACTCAAAGGAAAATTTAAAAACAAAACAAAACAAAACAAAAGAGCTAAGTCTCTCATTTCCATGCCTATTTCATTCCAAAAACTCAATTTGAAAAGTATTATGGACTGAACAGTGTCTCCCAAAATTCATAGGTTGAAGTCCTAATCCCAAATGTGTTTTTTTTTGGAGATGCAGTCTTTCAGAAGGTAATTAAGGCTAAATCGGGTCACTGGGTGGGGCCCTAAACCAGTAGGACTGGTGTCCTTATAAGAAGAGGAAGAAATACCAAGAGTGAGCACACACAGCGGAAAGGTCATGTGAGGACACGGAGGGAACACCACCATCTGCAAGCTGAGAAAGGAGGTCTCAACAGAAACCAATACTTTCATCACCTTGCTCTTGGACTTCCAGCCTCCATAACTGTGAGAAAATAACGTTCCGTTGTTTCAGCCCAAGCAGATTAATAAAAAGAGCATCTGTAATTGACAGGAAATTCCCTGGCTCTAACCAATTCTTTAATTTTTCTATTCATCTTTGTGCAGACCGCCATGCCAAATGTATGCAGGAAAAATAAAAATTAGTATTTTCATTGGAAAACCCAGTGTTTTGCTGCACCCTCCCTCACACCCTTATAAAAAACAGACCTAAACCAATCTTTCTTTTTTTTTAAATGTATTGTTATTTGTAATTAATCACTTTAACAGCACTCTGTGTGTGGGCTTATGAGTACCTGACTCTTTATGTGATCTCCGGTTAGACACTTCGCTTCTTCTAATGCAAAACCTTTGACAAAGCAGTAATGTTGATTAGGAGACAAGATACAAGATGGGGTTCCAAAGTACTAGATTATAATCACTTTCCTCAAGAACTTTACAAATTAGGGTGGCAGAAAGAAGCACACACACATATGCAGACTAAGATTTTTTTTTTTTTAAGATTTTATTTATTTATTTGTCAGAGAGAGAGAGAGGGAGAGAGAGCAAGCACAGGCAGACAGAATGGCAGGCAGAGGCAGAGGGAGAGGGAGAAGCAGGCTCCCTGCCGAGCAAGGAGCCCGACGTGGGACTCGATCCCAGGACACTGGGATCATGACCTGAGCCGAAGGCAGCTGCTTAACCAACTGAGCCACCCAGGCGTCCCACAGACTAAGATTTTGACAAACTTTTATAGGTATGTGTGGCCTTACCTGTCCCTCCCCTCAACTCCCTCCCACCCCCTAATAAAATCCAAAGAAGATGAAGACTGGATTGGCTATGCTAATATCCATACCCGAAAGGTTGGGTAAAAAGCTGCAATTTAAAGCTCATTTAGTGTTATGAAGGGTGTGTTTTTCTCCAGCACCTGAGAGGATTACCATCTTGCTCTAAGGCCAAATTGATCTTGCAGGGCAGATGATCTCATATCTGGTTTCAGGCTCAGAAAAGAGACTTACACAGCCACCACTAGACTGGGTGGGGCAGGTGCCAATGATTCTGATGAATTCACCTGAGATCTTAGAAAATCATAGTCACAGGAAAGAATATGTGATGTGGCGTAAGAGACAGTACTGACAATTTACTGATGAGGAAACTGAGGTCCACAGAAGGGAAGTGTTTGAGGTCACTGTGATCACACAGGGGAAACCTGGCATCCACCACAGCTCAGTGCACAGCACCACACCCAGAACAGGGTCCCTTAGTGGAGGACACTGAGTGCTTGCAGGTACCAACTAGAGAGAATTTTTCTTGAGAATCATAAACTCTAATGTTTGCCTCCTACTTGTACATTAAATAGCGTTACTTAGGGGCACCTGAGTGGCTCAATCGGTTAAGCTAAGTCTACCTTTGGCTCAGGTCATGATCCCGGGGTTCTGGGATCAACCCTGCATCGTGTTCCCTGCTCAGCAGGAAATCTGTTTATTCCTCTCTCTCTCTCTCTCTCTCTCTGCCCCTCCCCTTGCTTGCTGGTCCTCCCTCTCTCTGTCTGTGTCTCTCAAATAAAAAAGTCTTGAAAAAAATAGTACTACTTAACATGTATGTAATGACTTCCAAATATGTGGAAATCAGAGGCAGTGAGGTGGGGAGGAGTGGAGATTAGATACCAAAATGATTGGTATGGCTCCTGCCCTCCACAGAACACCCGGGATAGTTTGGAAGACAGATGGAGTTGCAGATAGTTTAAGGGAGTATGTGAAAGGAAGAGCTAGGGGGAGGAATGAATGTGGGTGAGAGTGAAAATTCCGAGTTGGTGTCTTGCTAACAGTGTGAATGAGAAGCTTTAAAAGCCCCATGCCATCAGTTTGTTAACTGGAGGTTTAGAGATCTTCTGGGGTACGCACATAATGGCTGATCACCCACTATGAATCACTATATTGTATCTTCAAGTGGGGAGAGGGGTTTAAGGAGAGGTGAGGATAGTGAAGGTGATTTCCTGCATCAGAAACAGTCACTGGGGGCACATCGGGGGCTCAGTTGGTTAAGCGTCTGCCTTCAGCTCAGGTCATGACCTCAGGGTCCTGGGATCAAGTCCCGCATCAGGCTCCTTGCCCAATGGGGAGTCTGCTTCTCCTTCTGTCTTCTGCTCCTCCTGCTTTGTGTTCTCTCTCTCTGATGAATAAAAGTCTCTAAGGAAAAAGAAAAAAAAAACTGTCACTGGTTTTCAGAATGGGTAGAGCTGATGCAGGACAGCTTCTTGGAGAAAGATGACCACTTACTGAAATTCCTAAAAGAGGGGTGAAGCTATTCTGTTGCAGTACATAAAGAGTACACTGTTACTTTGTGGCTTGTAGGAAGCTGACCCAGAGCCAGCGTTAAGTCCAATAGGCTGCTGTATTTTTTTCCTGCCCTCAAGAGAAGCTACGGACCAGGCGTAGGAGGAACAGCCTCTGTTAAGGTGGTAAAGAATGGCATATTCTTCCTTCCATGCCTGCTTCCAAGCTGTCTGGTTTAGCTACATTTATGGGGTGTGGAAGATAAGTAGAAGGAGACAACCCAGCACAGGAAGGCAGGTTGGATTATAAGTCATTATGTACAGCAGTAAGCAGTATTTGTATAAACCAGTCTGACCCATTCCTGCCAAGAGGGATTTTAAGTAATACAAATAGAAAACATTTTTTGAGGAAGGCTCCAGAGGGAGACTGAAAGGTAGGACTTGGCTGACTGGGGTTAGAAAATCCCCCAAACAATTGTTAGGACATGAATATAACTCCTAAAATGGGCTATGTGGGAGGAGGCATGCTGGGGGAGATGACGAAGTCAGAAGGAGAAGGGGAGGTGGCTAGAAGCAAAGGTGTCCCTTTTTTTTTAATTTTTTCAATCAGAAACAAGGTATTTGTGGACCAGACACTCCAAATTTCAGTTTCTTTTCCAGGAAAAAAAAAAAAAAAAAAAAAGATACTATCTTAGGCCAGCTTCTCCATAAAACAGGCTCCGAGCTAGAAATTTATGTGTAGAAGATCAATGGGGAAGCCAGGGATGCAGGCCTGGGCAGAGGCAGAAGTTGAACTGCAGGCCCCAGCCAATGCTGCAGGGTGTTCAGGAGTTGAAGCGAGCACTCAGGGGTGTCCTGAAGGAGGCAAGGGGGCCAGACTTCTGTGCTTCTACATTTGTCCATCATTACATGCAGGCTTTCCCTGGGAAGAAGGTTTAATTGTGGGCAAGGCAGCTTTAGGAATTTTTCCTTGGCCAAGGGCAATGCCCAGAGACAGATCCAGCTGTGAGTCCCCAAGAGCCAACACAGCACCTGGGGAATGATTGCCTCAATCCTGAATGAAGCATCGGGGCTTCAGGAGATCTGGGGTGAAGTCCTAACTGCCGCTTAATGGCCACATGACTCCGCAGGAGTCACTTCCCCTCTGTGGACCCTTATTTTCCCATCTGTAAATGAGTTAGACAAGGTCATGGTCAGGTCTCCTTTAACTGTGACAGCTCTGGGATTCTAATGGTAGAAGAGTATATATTGGCAGCAACAGTCATCTTTCCACTATTTTCTATGTTCTTCTTCCACTATCCAAATTTCCATAAATTTTGTCTGAAACCTTTTCATGACTTTTTCATCTATCCTCCACCTCCACATTTACTTATGTGTAAGTGGAAAGCAGGGAGCTAAATACCGTGAAATACAGAAAAAAAATGTATATATATATAAAACTATATATAGTTTTACTATTAGTATAGTTATATAGTTATAGTTAGTATAGTTATATAGTTATACAATATAGTTAGTGTGTGTGTATATATACACACATGATACATATTGTGTGTGTGTATGTGTATATATATATATATATATATATATATATATATATATATATATAAAATTCATGGGTTGTGCTCTCCAGAGACATACACTTTCCCACTGGGGGACAAATAGAATTGCCCAAAATAGTTAGTAGATGCAGGATCAGAGAATGGGTGACAAAAATTTGGAAGTCATTTGCACAAAAACAAGAATTAAACCCAAGGAAAAGTATGAAGTCATTGAAGAGGGAATTTTCAGAAAGAAGGTGATTGAAGTTTGAATTCTGGGACACATACACTTTGGTGTAGACAAAATCCCAACTTTTGGGGGCCCACAGCAAGAGTACCTATGGAAGCCCACATACTGTCTATTTAAAAGTTATAAATTACTGAGTGGCTCAGTGGGTTAGGGCCTCTGCCTTCGGCTCAGGTCGTGGTCCTAGGGTCCTGGGATCGAGCCCCGCGTCGGGCTCTCTGCTCCGCGGGGAGCCTGCTTCCTCCTCTCTCTCTGCCTGCCTCTCTGCCTGCTTGTGATCTCTGTCTGTCAAATGGATAAATAAAATCTTTAAAAAAAAAAGTTATAAATTAGGCTAACATATAGTCAAATAAAGTAGGTTCTATTCTCCCACTCTAACAGATATATCTTTGTAATGAGAAATAGAAAAATATGGGCACTTATTGTTTTTGTACAACTGGAACACCAACAATGACTAAATGACTATATATAGAGAGAGAGATATATATATCTATATATATATATAAAATGTTCAGTTAGCCAACATATAGTACATCATTAGTTTTTGATGTAGTGTTCAACAATTCATCAGTTGTGTATAACACCCAGTGCTCATCACAACATGTGCCCTCCTTAATACCCATCACCCAGTTACCCCATCCCTTCAACCCCCTAGCTTCTGTAACCCTCAGTTTGTTTCCCAGAGCCCAGAGTCTCTCATGACTAAATCTATTCTTGGACATTCCTGAATGTTCTACTGATGAACTGGTGGTATTTAGATGAGCAATAAAATAAATATGATACTTTATACATAATAAAAGGCATTACCATTCATGTTTTAAAATATGATTCATGAGTATATTTTTATGTTTTAATACTTATTTTAAAAATTTTTATTGCCTTTATTTCAGCAAAATTTCTAATTATATTCTTATAATCAAAATGTGCACATAGTTTTTATTTCATTTATAGTACAACATTTATTGAGTAATTTTAGTTGTAAATAGCTTCTTAGGAATTTAAATTTGGAGAAACTTTGTTCTACAAAGGCACTAAGGATTTTAATACCATTCTTCAAATGGTACTTACATTTAGAAATCAAATATGAACTTTATATATCATTTTCAATATTGTATGGGATGGCATGTAATAAACTATTGTTATCAAAAATATTATAAAATATTTAAATTTTATCATTTGGCTTATAGTTTCATCACCACTATATAGCTATAAACAGTAATGTCAAGAATCAAGTCACACTTCACCCATGTTATGCCTAGGCTTACTTATACACAAATTAAAGGGTAATATGAAGGATTTGCTATTGCAGAATATCTTCAATTGCCATGTATGGTTGCTGAGAACACCATGCTCATTTGTGAGTATCTTGGAAACAAGAATTGAAATATAAAGATAAGTAAGAATATGAGTTCTTGACATTACTGGAGGGAAAAAAAACATCTGTTATACAAAAATCTATTACACCTGATGCTGAGAGGAAGGATAGATTAATCAATTTGTCTTTTATCCAAGAACTTCTCTGGTCAAATCCTACCCATTTTTAAAGTGATATTGATCTCTAATGTGAACACAACCTACATATTTTACTCTAATAAGATATGGTTGCCTTTCAGCCACAGGTGGGTGAAAGTGTTTTCCTGAGGCTTATGCAGAATTGATTTCAATAGACAATGTTGGTGTAACTGCTTACGGTGAGACAGCGCTCAAACCAAGTGACAGAGGTACTCAAGTGTTCTGCGTTTTTCTTGCGTTTATGATACTTGGACCCCTCTAAGGCACAAAACATGGGCAGAGAAGTCCTTCTTGCCCAGGTCTAATGGCTGTGCTGTTTAAGTGTATAAGGAAAAGATAAATGAAAATAGAACAACTAAATAACTCAGAGAGTTCTCTACTTGAAGAGACACATGTGGATAAAGACTATAGACTCCGAAGTGATCTCTATGTGTTCGCTTCCCTTGGCTTCAAATTCTCCTCTCTGTTGTGGTTAGAGTAAAAATAGTATTTGGTTTAAAAAAAAAGTAGTTTTATGTCACAGTGATTTAAAACCTACTGATGGCTTCTCACTATTTTGAGAAGGCCCCAACCCTTATTGTAGCCTATAAGGCAATCCATGTTCCGGTCCCTCTGTAACTTTCTAGCTTCGACTCTTAACGTCCTCTGCCCATCGCTTTACAATCCAGGCATCATATTATATTTCCTTCTTCTTTGTGGATACACTGTGTCCTCTCAGTTCTGGGTTCTCACATAAAAACTAATCCTTTAGCCGGGTACATTCCTCTCCCTACCCATCAGTCAAGTCTCAGCTTGGACTTCTCATCCTTTGCATTCCTTTCTGACCCACCCCCTTCTCATCTATATGCTCCTATAATGTTGTATTTCTTCTGTGAAAGCTTTTACCCATGTGGTTATTGTTTATTTGTCTGTCCTCCCTACTATACCGTAAGCTATGTGAGGTCCTGGAGCCACTAAAATGGGCCCAGTACTTGGGACAGGCAGATACTGAATAATGAGCCATGCATGGAATGAATTCATTCATGGAACAAGTATGATTGAAAGCCACTGATATCTGGGAAAATTCTGTCAGAGCTCTGAGCCTTGAGCCAACAAGTCCCTGAGTGAAAGTTAATGCATAGTAGGCTCGAAGTTAATGGGTTAGGTATCTGGGTTCAAACTCATTAGAAAGATTCCCTGAACTAATGAGAGTATAACGATATTGCAGACCTAGATACACAAACCTTCATTGAAGTTTCAATTCTGCTAAGACATAACTGTGTAACTCTGGTCTCATAAGCTCCCTGAGTTTCCATTTTTCATCTATGAAAAAAATTCATATTCTACATAACTTTCAGGATTGTGGCATCAAGTAAAGGAAGTTATTTATATAAAAACCTATTGTGGTGGCTCCTGGGTGACTCGGACATTAAGCATCTGCCTTTGGCTCAGGTCATAATCCCAGGGTCCTGGGATTGAGCCCTGCGTCAGGCTCCCTGCTCAGCAGGAAGCCTGCTTCTCCCTCTCCCACTCCCCCTGCTTGTATTCCCTCTTTCTCTGTCTCTCTCTCTCTCTCTCTCTGTGTGTGTATCTGTCAAATAAATAAATAAATAAAATCTTTTAAAAAGAACCTATTGTAATTTGTAAAAGATAAATAAAATTTAGATATTGTTAGACTTTACCTACTTAAGAGTGATAGCATGGACATACTTGACATGAAGTTGAAGATATCTGTGACTTTTAACCAATTGATCTGCAGTGGTTAATAAATCTTAGCTGCTAAGTACCTAATAGGAAGTAGTTTTGTGTCATTGTTTTGTGTTAAATTCAACCAACGCTAAAATATATCTTAATCATTAGCTCATGAGAATAATTAAATCCCTATACAATAACATTATACAGTATAGACAAAGCACCTTCCCCACTGTGAATTTCAAACAAAAAGCTTCTGTGGCCAAGGCTAGTGACTAAATAAATCTCCAGTGAGACATCACCATAGGTTGCCATTTGCAGCCATAAACTTTCTCTACACAAGATTGTCTTTTGGCACTCCCTGTCAGGTTGCAAAAGCTTTGATAATGCATCTTCACATTTCTAACCCGATGCTGGCATGGACAGAAGTAGTCTGTTCTCTGGGTAGTTCTGTATTTGGGTTTTCTTTAGCTTTAACTTTTCAGTCTGTCAGACAAGGGGCTTGACTCTTCCTAATCTCTAGGTTCTTTTCTAGTCTGATATTCCATGATTATTGGAATACAATCTAAGAATGAGACATTGAATCATATGAGCTTGTATGTGGTTCTTTGTGCTTAACTGTTTCTAAAATCCATATTACAGTCAACACGTGGCACTCAGCAGGACAAAGATGCATAGTCATGGGGGAAACAGAGGAACCCACTGAAAATGCTCTGAGTGTGTTATGAGATGTCGCCCTTATATGTGGCTCAGAAACAACCTTACAGATCTATGCTTGATCTGACTCTGTGTGAGTCACATAGCTTGTGGACTACAACTGAGGTTTCTAGACCCAGTAGAAAGAATAAAACTTCAGATTAAGATGGTCCTAAGCCTGCGGTCCAGTTCTATCACTTCCTGGCTGTGTGAATTTGAACAAGTTACTTAATCTTTCTGATCATCACTTTTCTTATTAATTTAAAGATTTTCTAAAAGCTATCTTGTAGGGGTGTGATGAGGTAACATTTGTACAAAAAAGCACATTCATGTAATAATGAAAAGCAAAAAGTTAATCAAAAAAACACATGGAGGCAGCAATGAATGCAGTTTTAATGTATTGCTAGAGGGCTGGTGTTGGATTGGAGGGTGACACAGAATAATATAAGATATAAATTATCCAGTCAAATTGTAGGAAATAAATGCCTTTGGGTAGAGAGAAATTCAAGAATTGTTCAGACTTCCCATTAAAGTCAGGGAAGTTTATGCAACTCTTTCCTACCAAGCCAAGGGAAGAGAATAGAGAGCCCAGATATGGACCCTCAACTATATGGTCAATTAATCTTCAATAAAGCAGGGGAAAAATATCCAATGGAAAAAAGACAGTCTCTTCAATAAATGGTGCTAGGAATGTTGGACAGCTATATACAGAAGAATGAAACTCGACCATTCTTTTACATCATACACAAAGATAAACTCTAAATGGATAAAAGACCTCAGTGTGAGACAGGAATCCATCAAAATCCTCAAGGAGAACATAGGCAGTAAACTCCTCAACATCAGCTACAGCAACTTCTTTCAAAACACATCTCCAGAGGTATGGGAAACAAAAGCCAAAATGAACTTCTGGGACTTCACCAAGATCAAAAGCTTCTGCACAGCAAAGGAAACAGTCAACAAAACAAAGAGACAAGCCACTGAAAGGAAGTAGATATTTGCAAATGACACTACAGATAAAGGGCTGGTATCCAAGATCTATAAAGAACTCCTCAAACTCAACACCCAAAAAACAGATAATCATGTCAAAATGGGCAGAAGACATGAACAGACACATCTCCAAAGAAGACATATAAATAGTTAACAGACACATGAAAAAATGTTCAACGTCATTAGCCATTAGGGAAATTCAAATTAAAACCACATTCAGATACCACCTTACACCAGTTAGAATGGCAGAAATTGACAAGAAACAACAAATGTTGGAGAGGTTGTAGAGAAAGAGGAGCCCTCTTACACTCTTGGTGGGAATACAAGTTGGTACAGCCACTTTGGAAAACAATGTGGAGGTTCCTCAAAAAGTTAACAATAGAGCTACCCTGGGACCCAGCAATTGCACTACTGGGTATTTACCCCAAAGATACAGATGTATCTTCGAAGGGCCATATGCACTCCAATGTTTGTAACAGCAATATCTACAATAGCCAAACTGTAGAAGGAGTGAAGATGCCCTTCAACAGATGAATGCATAATTTTGCTATATTTTAAGTTGTACATATGTATAAGTATATATCCCCTTTTAAAAGTAGCTTGCAAAGAAGAACATATAATAAAAATTAGGTGAGTGTTTCTTTTCTCTTCTTTATTTCTTTCTTGGAATTCAAATTAAAAGAGATGATGGAAAATTCCTTTGAGGTAGAAACCTACCACTGAAATAGGAACCAGTTCAGTGATTGGCTTCAAGTTGGTGAACTAGTCAGTGTGTCAGCTTTTTTCTCTGTACAAATGTAGCTTGAAACATGTGTTTAGAGAGCTCTGTGTATCTTCAAAAACCAGGGTCTGATAAATGAATGAGCTTGAATAATGGCTTTTATACAGAATGACTTTGCTTTGTTCTCCTTCCATGGTTTTTGTCTATTTCATCAACCATAAAAAGTTATGCAAATGCAGACTGATGTGAACACTAACTCATTTGCCATCATGCAGGCACATAATGTGACTCTGAGAGTGGTTCTGAGGGAATGCTGCCTGAGCTGCTATCTCCTCAGGAAGAGATCTTGGCTATCAACATTTGCTGGGGGTCTGATAAATGCTACATATCTCAGGCATGGGTGTGAACTGGGAAATGTGCTTCTACAACAACAAACTAACAAACATCAGTTTAATTTGTTATGCATTATCCCAAAATTAATTTGCCATAAATTATCCCAAAGTCACTTCCTTGATCTGGTTTTGTTTCCCTCATCCCACAAATTAAATTGTGGGAAAAGCTATTTGTCAACATCACCAGAGATTCTGTGGTAGTTGATTAATTGCTTTTACCGTTCCAGCACTCCAATGTCTATAATAACAACCATAGTAATGACAATGACAATGATAATAGTAATATCAGCTGCAGAAACTCACAATCAGCTTGAGCCAAAAACCAAGTGCCATAATTTCAGATGAAGAGAAGTAAAACAAAGGGGTATCTGTTATGAACCAGAAACTTTCATATTTATTCTTTTCATGAACGTCCTCAAAACCCAATAAAGTAGCTATCATTATTCTCATTTTATAGTGGAGGAAACAGAATGAAAAAGGGTAAATAGATTGTTGAGGCCACCAAAACACAAGTGGCATACCCAAGACTCAAACCCAATCCATCACCATTAGTCTTTTTACCTGTACACAACTTACTATCTTGTTCATCTGTCTTATACCTTAGCTACCATCTACACTTGAGCCATGTCTTGCATTTGGCAATTCCTTTCCAGGAAACAGACATTTATGAGTCACAAATCAAGGGTTGAGATCTTATTTGTTATCAATCTCCATCTATGCTGCTGCCAGCAGTAGCTGACTTGGACATCTGAGTATCACCCACAAGAGTGTCTCTGCTGTATTTCACCTATGTGTAGAGATGTGGACTGCTGTGACTTGCAATTTTTTTGCTACCTACTGGACTAAATTGCAGACTTATTGATGTATTACTGAAATTCCAGGCTTTGTCTACCAGTAACTTATTCTTCAAATTTTGCTTTAAACAAAAAAGAGGCTTAATTCTGTTCTCTGTACTATTTTATGATATCACCTGGTAGGTACTGGTATGTATAACAGCATATAAATGTCTTTTAAAGCCATAAAGCTATATGATCCCATTCACTAAGGGAATGAAACACTGAATGTAGATTTTGCTTGCCTATAATTGAAGGCTCACTATGAACAAATAATGTGTAGAAATATCAAAAGGAAAATAAGAAAAGATTGAGGCATTTACATAGGGCTTCCTAGAAAAGAGATCAGAGACAGAATGGTCAATGCCCAGATAGACTACTAGGAAGGTCAAAGAGGGGTGCTTAGTAGGATGAGTTCAAAGAATAAACATGCTAGCCAAATACAGGTTCAATCTACAATTCTTTCTTATCATTGTCCAGGTGAATGAGCGCCAGTTCTCACTTGTCAAAGCACACATGTTTTAGACAAGACTTTAGAGGCAAGAAACATACCCCATCTCTTATGAGACAGTCTGATTGTGGGTATTTCAACTGGAATGAGATTATGAAAGAAAGGAAATCCTGGAGTAGATAAAGCATGAGTGGAAACCTAGGTTCTCCTCACATAAGTATTTACCTGACAAAGTAAGTGGAAATTGTTCCATCTTGAAAGTATCTTAATATTTTTATTGAATTCAGTGATCTGTGTTTTGATTCCCCTATAACTTTTGCTCTAGCCGAGTGGAGCCATTTTCCAGTCTGAACTTTAGAGTAGTGGAAATGGTTAAGAAGACTACAAATAGGATTTCTGTTTCCTATTTAGATATAGAAAGTGGAAAAAGATCTTACCCTAACACAATGAGAACAAATTTGATGAGCTAAAAAACATAGCTTTTTAAAACAAATCTGTAATACATACAGCTTACATGTAAAAAACAAAAACAAAAAATCTGAAAGAACTAAATTCCAGAAAGTGATGAGCCCTTCCTAGGAAAGATGAGAACCATGGTTCATTTTACCCCTGAAAGAGCAACAGAAAGAGTAGAAATGTACCATTGATGGAATAAGGAGAAACAGTCAAACTTTTAATGAACTTTCAATGGTCAGAAGTGGGCTAGATTGAGAGATTAGAGTGTCAAGGAGTCCCAGAACAAAATAAGTCTGTACCTACCAAGCAACTCTTTTGTTTATGCCTTCATCAAATGCACTCAGGTAGTTCTCTAAAGGTTATGGTTAAGGCACTAGAGCTGAGATATATCCCTCCAAGGTACTCCAGACCTTCATCAAGTACACCGTAGGGGCTTCCAAAGCCTGAGGATGGGGCATAAGAACTGAGGACAATAATCAAGTACAAAACAGCCATTGCCAAAGGTTGGAGGTAAGACAAGATAATTGAGAGAAATCCTGAGGCTCTGTAGACCTTCACCAAATGCACTGAGGTAGTTTTCCAAAAGCTAGAGACATGTCAGTAGAGTGAAAACATATCTGATGTACAGTACACTAGTACTGAGACTAGAAAACAAAGAACTTCTCACCAACCTGAAAACTGGCAGCTGAACTATAAAGAGAACTCCAGAATCACTCAAGTTCTCAAATATTAATACCTGTTATAGGAGAAGTTCTGATTCTATCTCAAAATATTTGAAAGCAGTGGTGAGGTGAATCTAACTGAAATTGCAGTAAAGTCCAGATCCATTTCAGCTATAGGACAGATTAATTCATTTTCCTTCCCATCCCATAATAGTGGCCTGACAGAAAGAGACCTATTTTTTTCTTGACATATTTATTGAAGTCTATCTTGTTCTTTTACACAAAATACTTAGCATGACATTTAAATGACATGGCATGCAGAATGACAAGGTATGTATAAATCAAGAAATAGTCATAGAAGCAGAATAAGTAATGACTCAGATAATGCAATCATCAGACAGGGATTTTCAAGTAGTTTAAATAATTAAAAGTTTGATAACAAAAGTTGGGTATTCATCCTTTCTGATGGAGGTGTAATACTCCATAGTATATATGGACCATATGTTCTTTATCCATTCATCCGTTGAAGGGCATCTTGGTTCTTTCCACAGTTTGGCAACTGTGGCCATTGCTGCTATGAAGATCGAGGTACTGATGGTCCTTCTTTTCACTACATCTGTATCTTTGGGGTAAATACCCGGTAGTACAATTACAGGGTCATAAGGTAGCTCTATTTTTAATTTCTTAAGGAATTTCCACACTATTTTCCAAAGTGGCTGCACCAACTTGCATTCCCATCAACAGTGTAAGAGGGTTCCCCTTTCTCCTCATCCTCTCCAGCACACGTTGTTTACTGTCTTGCTAATTTTGGCCATTCTAAGTGGTGTAAGGTGGTATCTCAATGTGGTTTTGATTTGAATTTCCCTGATGGCTAGTGATGATAACATTTTTTCATGTGTCTATTAGCCATTTGTATGTCCTATTTGAAGAAGTGTCTGTTCATGTCTTCTGCCCACTTTTAACATGATTATCTGTTTTGCGTGTGTTGAGTTTGAGGAGTTCTTTATAGATCTTGGATATCAGTCCTTTGTCTATAGTGTCATTTGTGAATATCTTCTCCCATTCCATGGGTTGCCTCTTTGTTTTATTGACTGTTTCCTTTGCTGCGCAGAAGTTTTCAATCTTGATGAAGTCCCAAAAGTTCATCTTTGCTTTTATTTCCTTTGCCTTTGGAGACATGTTTTGAAAGATGTTGCTGTGGCCGATGTTGAAGAGTTTACTGCCTATGTTCTCCTCTAGGATTCTGATGGATTCCTACCTCAGGTTGAGGTCTTTTATCCATTCTGAGGTTATCTTTGTGTATAGTGTAAGAAAATGGTTGATTTTCATTCTTCTACACATAGCTGTCTAATTTTCCCAGCACTATTTATTGAAGAGACTGTCTTTTTACCACTGTATATTTTTTCCTGCTTTGTTGAAGATTAACTCACCATAAAGTTGAGGGTCCATATCTAGGCTCTCTACTCTGTTTCACTGGTCTATATGCCTGATTTTGTGCCAGTACCATGCTGTCTTGGTGATCACAGCTTTGTAGTAAAGCTTGAAGTCAGGCAATGTGATGCCCCAGTTTTGTTTTTCTTTTTCAACATTTCCTTAGAAATTTGGGGTCTCTTCTGATTCCATACAAATTTTAGGATTGTTTGCTTCAGCTCTTTGAAAAATGCTGGTAGAATTTTGATCAGAATGACATTGAAAGTATAGATTACTCTAGGCAGTATAGACATTTTAACAATGTTTATTCTTCCAACCCATGAGCATGGAATGATCTTCCATCTTTTTGTGTCTTCTTCAATTTCTTTCATGAGTATTCTGTAGTTTCTTGAGTACAGATCCTTTACCTCTTTGGTTAGGTTTATTCCCAGGTATCTTATGGTTCTTGGTGCTATAGTAAATGGAATCAATTCTCTAATTTCCTTTTCTGTATTTTCATTGTTAGTGTATAAGAAAGCAACTGATTTCTGTGTAGTGATTTTGTATCCTGCCACATTACTGAATTGCTGTATGAGTTCTAGTAGTTTGGGGGTGACGGAGAGGAGAAGGGAGTTGGGGGGAATTGGAGGGGGAGATGAATCATGAGAGACTGTGGACTCTGAGAAATAAACTGAGGGTTTTGGAGCAGTGAGGTAGGAAGTTGGATGAGCCTAGTGGTGGGTATTATGGAGGGCACATATTGCATGGAGCACTGGGTGTGGTGCATAAACAATGAATTCTGGAACACTGAAAAGAAATTTAAAAAATAAATTTTAAAAATAATTTAAAAAGAGTTTGAATAATGATGAAACTTCTAGAAATAAAACCTCTGTCAGAAATGAAGAATTTATTTGATCCACTTAAGAGAAAATTAAGAATAAAGACAAAAAGATCACTCAACAAAATTTATTCAATAGAAATTATCAAAACTGAAACACAAAGAATAGTGAAGAGCAAAAAAAGGTGGGGGGGGAGCATCTAAAATCTGTGTGATCCTACCAAACGGAGAGGAGAGACAAAATGGACAGAAGAAATGTTTGAAGACCTAGTGAAAATTTTCTAACTTTAAGAAAGGTATTAGCCCACAGATCCAAAAGCTCAGCAAACTCCAAATAGGGTAAGCACAGCATTTTACACACACACACACACACACACACACACACACACACACAAACACACACATCCTAAGGCACATCATAAGAAAAAAGTTGGTAAAAAAAAATGGTAAAAAGATATCTAAGAACAGTCAGAGTGAGGAAAACTTGTTGCATACCAAAGAACAATGAAAAGGACAGCTAACTTCTTATAATCATAGAACATGATTAAGGCCAAAAGATAACTGAAATGCCTCTTTGAAGTGAGGAAAGAAGGGAAAAAAAGTCCTAGAACTATATATCCAATGAAAATGTACTTCAAGAGGAGGAGTCAAGATGGCGGAGAAGTAGCAGGCTGAGACTACTTCAGGTAGCGGGAGATCAGCTAGATAGCTTATCTAAAGATTGCAAACACCTACAAATCCAACGGGAGATCGGAGAGAAGAAGAACAGCAACTCTAGAAACAGAAAATCAACCACTTTCTGAAAGGTAGGACTGGCGGAGAAGTGAATCCAAAGCGACGGGAAGATAGACCGCGGGGGGAGGGGCCGGCTCCCGGCAAGCGGCGGAGCAACGGAGCACAAAATCGGGACTTTTAAAAGTCTGTTCCGCTGAGGGACATCGCTCCAGAGGCTTAACCGGGGTGAAGCCCACGCAGGGTCAGCGTGGCCTCAGGTCCTGCAGGGTCACAGAAGGATCGGGGGTGTCTGAGTGTCGCAGAGCTTACAGGTATTAGAACAGGGAAGCCGGCTACAGAGACAGAGCCGAGGAGTAAGCTCTAAGCTCGGGGTTACCTTGAACCGGTCGCAGGCTCGGTCAGCTCGGAGCGCGGCCGGAGGCAGGGTGACGGGAGTAAATCGGCGCTGTTCTCTGAGGGCGCACTGAGGAGTGGGGCCCCAGGCTCTCGGCTCCTCCGGGCCGGAGACCGGGAGGCCGCCATTTTCATTCCCGCCCTCCGGAACTCTACGGAAAGCGCTCAGGGAACAAAAGCTCCCGAAAGCAAACCCCAGCGGATTACTCAGCCCGGCCCCTGGTAAGGGCGGTGCAACTCTGCCCGGGGCAAAGACACTTGAGAATCACTACAACAGGCCCCCTCCCCTAGAAGATCAACAAGAAGCCCAGCCAGGACCAAGTTCACCTACCAAGGAGTACAGTTTCAATACCAAGGAGAGCAGCGGAATTCCAAAGGAGGAGAAAGCAAAGCACGGAACTCATGGCTTTCTCCCCATGATTCTTTAGCCTTGCAGTTAATTTAATTTTTTTTTCTTTTTCTTTTTTTTTTTCAATTTATTTTTCTTCTTCTGCTAAATTTTTTTAACTTTTACCCTTTTCTTTTTTAACGTTTTTTAACTAGTTTATCTAATATATATATATATATATTTCCTTTTTATATTTTTTTCTTTATTGGTTTTCTTTTTTTAATTGTTTTTTTCTTTTTTTCTTTCTTTTCTCTCTCTCTCTCTTTTTTTTTTTTTTTTTTTTCCTTCTTTCTGATCTTCTTTTTATCCCCTTTCTCCCCCTCACGATTTGGGATCTCTTCTGATTTGGCTAAAGTATATTTTCCTGGGGTTGTTGCCACCCTTTTAGTATTTTACTTGCTCCTTCATCTGCTCTTATCTGGACAAAATGACAAGGCGGAAAAATTCACCACAAAAAAAAGAACAAGAGGCAGTACCAAAGGCTAGGGACCTAATCAATACAGACATTGGTAAGATGTCAGATCTAGAGTTTAGAATGACGATTCTCAAGGTTCTAGCCGGGCTTGAAAAAGGAATGGAAGATATTAGAGAAACCCTCTCGGGAGATATAAAAGCCCTTTCTGGAGAAATAAAAGAACTAAAATCTAACCAAGTTGAAATCAAAAAAGCTATTAATGAGGTGCAATAAAAAATGGAGGCTCTCACTGCTAGGATAAATGAGGCAGAAGAAAGAATTAGCGATATAGAAGACCAAATGACAGAGAATAAAGAAGCTGAGCAAAAGAGGGACAAACAGCTACTGGACCATGAGGGGAGAATTCGAGAGATAAGTGACACCATAAGACGAAACAACATTAGAATAATTGGGATTCCAGAAGAAGAGGAAACAGAGAGGGGAGCAGAAGGTATATTGGAGAGAATTATTGGAGAGAATTTCCCCAATATGGCAAAGGGAACAAGCATCAAAATCCAGGAGGTTCAGAGAACCCCCCTCAAGATCAATAAGAATAGGTCCACACCCCGTCACCTAATAGTAAAATTTACAAGTCTTAGTGACAAAGAGAAGATCCTGAAAGCAGCCCGGGAAAAGAAGTCTGTAACGTACAATGGTAAAAATATTAGATTGGCAGCAGACTTATCCACAGAGACCTGGCAGGCCAGAAAGAGCTGGCATGATATATTCAGAGTACTAAACGAGAAAAACATGCAGCCAAGAATACTATATCCAGCTAGGCTATCATTGAAAATAGAAGGAGAGATTAAAAGCTTCCAGGACAAACAAAAACTGAAAGAATTTGCAAGTACCAAACCAGCTCTACAGGAAATATTGAAAGGGGTCCTCTAAGCAAAGAGAGACCCTAAAAGTAGTAGATCAGAAAGGAACAGACACAATATACAATAACAGTCACCTTACAGGCAATACAATGGCACTAAATTCATATCTCTCAATACTTACTCTGAATGTTAATGGGCTAAATGCCCCAATCAAAAGACACAGGGTATCAGAATGGATAAAAAAACAAAACCCATCTATATGTTGCCTACAAGAAACTCATCTTAAACCTGAAGACACCTCCAGATTTAAAGTGAGGGGGTGGAAAAGAATTTACCATGCTAATGGACATCAGAAAAAAGCAGGAGTGGCAATCCTTATATCAGATCAATTAGATTTTAAGCCAAAGACTATAATAAGAGATGAGGAAGGACACTATATCATACTCAAAGGAACTGTCCAACAAGAAGATCTAACAATTTTAAATATCTATGCCCCTAACATGGGAGCAGCCAACTATATAAACCAATTAATAACAAAATTAAAGAAACACATCGACAATAATACAATAATCGTAGGGGACTTTAACACTCCCCTCACTGAAATGGACAGATCATCCAAGCAAAAGATCAACAAGGAAATCAAGGCCTTAAATGACACACTGGACCAGATGGACATCACAGATATATTCAGAACATTTCATCCCAAAGCAACAGAATACACATTCTTCTCTAGTGCACATGGAACATTCTCCAGAATAGATCATATTCTCGGTCCTAAATCAGGTCTCAACCGTTATCAAAAGATTGGAATCATTCCCTGCATATTTTCAGACCACAATGCTCTAAAGCTAGAACTCAATCACAAGAGGAAATTTGGAAAGAACCCAATTACATGGAGACTAAACAGCATCCTTCTAAAGAATGAATGGGTTAACCAGGAAATTAAAGAAGAGTTGAAAAAATTCATGGAAACAAATGATAATGAAAACACAACGGTTCAAAATCTGTGGGACACAACAAAGGCAGTCCTGAGAGGAAAATATATAGTGGTACAAGCCTTTCTCAAGAAACAAGAAAGGTCTCAGGTACACAACCTAACCCTACACCTAAAAGAGCTAGAGAAAGAACAAGAAAGAAACCCTAAACCCAGCAGGAGAAGAGAAATCATAAAGATCAGAGCAGAAATCAATGAAATAGAAACCAAAAAAACAATAGAACAAATCAATGAAACTAGGAGCTGGTTCTTTGAAAGAATTAATAAGATCGATAAACCCCTGGCCAGACTTATCAAAAAGAAAAGAGAAAGGACCCAAATCAATAAAATCATGAATGAAAGAGGAGAGATCACAACGAACACCAAAGAAATACAGACAATTATAAGAACATACTATGAACAACTCTACGCCAACAAATTTGACAATCTGGAAGAAATGGATGCATTCCTAGAGACATATAAACTACCACAACTGAACCAAGAAGAAATAGAAAGCCTGAACAGACCCATAACCAGTAAGGAGATTGAAACAGTCATCAAAAATCTCCAAACAAACAAAAGCCCAGGGCCAGATGGCTTCCCGGGGGAATTCTACCAAACATTTAAAGAAGAACTAATTCCTATTCTCCTGAAACTGTTCCAAAAGATAGAAATGGAAGGAAAACTTCCAAACTCATTTTATGAGGCCAGCATCACCTTGATCCCCAAACCAGACAAGGATCCCATCAAAAAAGAGAACTACAGACCAATATCCTTGATGAACACAGATGCAAAAATTCTCACCAAAATACTAGCCAATAGGATTCAACAGTACATTAAAAGGATTATTCACCACGACCAAGTGGGATTTATTCCAGGGCTGCAAGGTTGGTTCAACATCCACAAATCAATCAATGTGATACAACACATTAATAAAAGAAAGAACAAGAACCATATGATACTCTCCATAGATGCTGAAAAAGCATTTGACAAAGTACAGCATCCCTTCCTGATCAAAACTCTTCAAAGTGTAGGGATAGAGGGCACATACCTCAATATTATCAAAGCCATCTATGACAAACCCACCGCAAATATCATTCTCAATGGAGAAAAACTGAAAGCTTTTCCGCTAAGGTCAGGAACACGGCAGGGATGTCCATTATCACCACTGCTATTCAACATAGTACTAGAAGTCCTAGCCTCAGCAATCAGACAACAAAAGGAAATTAAAGGCACCCAAATTGGCAAAGAAGAAGTCAAACTATCACTCTTTGCAGATGATATGATACTATATGTGGAAAACCCAAAAGACTCCACTCCAAAACTGCTAGAACTTGTACAGGAATTCAGTAAAGTGTCAGGATATAAAATCAATGCCCAGAAATCAGTTGCATTTCTCTACACCAACAACAAGACAGAAGAAAGAGAAATTAAGGAGTCCATCCCATTTACAATTGCACCCAAAACTATAAGATACCTAGGAATAAATCTAACCAAAGAGACTAAGAATCTATACACAGAAAACTATAAAGTACTCATGAAAGAAATTGAGGAAGACACAAAGAAATGGAAAAATGTTCCATGCTCCTGGATTGGAAGAATAAATATTGTGAAAATGTCTATGCTACCTAAAGCAATCTACACATTTAATGCAATTCCTATCAAAGTACCATCCATTTTTTTCAAAGAAATGGAACAAATAATCCTAAAATTTATATGGAACCAGAAAAGACCTCGAATAGCCAAAGCAATATTGAAGAAGAAAGCCAAAGTTGGTGGCATCACAATTCCGGACTTCAAGCTCTATTACAAAGCTGTCATCATCAAGACAGCATGGTACTGGCACAAAAACAGACACATAGATCAATGGAACAGAATAGAGAGCCCAGAAATAGACCCTCAACTCTATGGTCAACTAATCTTCGACAAAGCAGGAAAGAATATCCAATGGAAAAAAGACAGCCTCTTCAACAAATGTTGTTGGGAAAATTGGACAGCCACATGCAGAAAAATGAAATTGGATCATTTCCTTACACCACACACGAAAATAGACTCAAAATGGATGAAGGATCTCAATGTGAGAAAGGAATCCATCAAAATCCTTGAGGAGAACACAGGCAGCAACCTCTTCGACCTCAGCCGCAGCAACATCTTCCTAGGAACATCGCCAAAGGCAAGGGAAGCAAGGGCAAAAATGAACTATTGGGATTTCATCAAGATCAAAAGCTTTTGCACAGCAAAGGAAACAGTTAACAAAACCAAAAGACAACTGACAGAATGGGAGAAGATATTTGCAAATGACATATCAGATAAAGGGCTAGTGTCCAAAATCTATAAAGAACTTAGCAAACTCAACACCCAAAGAACAAATAATCCAATCAAGAAATGGGCAGAAGACATGAACAGACATTTCTGCAAAGAAGACATCCAGATGGCCAACAGACACATGAAAAAGTGCTCCACATCACTCGGCATCAGGGAAATACAAATCAAAACCACAATGAGATACCACCTCACACCAGTCAGAATGGCTAAAATTAACAAGTCAGGAAATGACAGATGCTGGCGAGGATGCGGAGAAAGGGGAACCCTCCTACACTGTTGGTGGGAATGCAAGCTGGTGCAACCACTCTGGAAAACAGCATGGAGGTTCCTCAAAATGTTGAAAATAGAACTACCCTATGACCCAGCAATTGCACTGCTGGGTATTTACCCTAAAGATACAAACGTAGTGATCCAAAGGGGCACGTGCACCCGAATGTTTATAGCAGCAATGTCTACAATAGCCAAACTATGGAAAGAACCTAGATGTCCATCAACAGACGAATGGATAAATAAGATGTGGTATATATACACAATGGAATACTATGCAGCCATCAAAAGAAATGAAATCTTGCCTTTTGCGACGACATGGATGGAACTAGAGGGTATCATGCTTAGCGAAATAAGTCAATCGGAGAAAGACAACTATCATATGATCTCCCTGATATGAGGGAGAGGAGATGCAACATGGGGGGTTAAGGGGGTAGGAGAAGAGTAAATGAAACAAGATGGGATTGGGAGGGAGACAAACCATAAGTGACTCTTAATCTCACAAAACAAACTGAGGGTTAATGGGGGGGTGTGGGGGGGTGGGATTATGGACATTGGGGAGGGTATGTGCTATGGTGAGTGCTGTGAAGTGTGTAAACCTGGCGATTCACAGACCTGTACCCCTGGGGATAAAAAGATATTATATGTTTATGAAAAATAAAATTAAAAAAAAAAAAAAAGAAAATGTACTTCAAATATAATAATAAAAATGAAATAATTTTACATAGTTAAAAGTTGGCATTATTCATTGCTAGAATAGGTTCTAGCAATTTCCTGAGGTTCAAGAAATGCTTAAAAAAGTAATACAGATTTATGAGAACTTATGACAAAATCTCAGACCACATTAGCAGAAAGGAATGAAGAACAACAGAGGGGTTAAATATAAATATAATGATGAAATAAATTAAAAAGATAGATGATAGATGACAGATACATACATGCATATATACACAGAATAGTGTAGTGTGTACTTATTAAGCAAAGTAAATAACAATGGATTGGGAGTTTATAATATATAGAGAAGTTAATTAAGTGTATAACAAAATAACAAAAGGCAGGAAAGAGGTAAATGGAATGTCATGGTAATGAAGTAGTATAGTATTGGTTTTAAAATAGTATAATATTGCTTGAAGGTATACTGTAATATTAAAGATATGTATTGTAATGTATGGAGCAACTAGTAAAAATGATGCAAAGAAATATGGTAAGAAGTTAATCAATGAAATAAAATAAGATATTGAAAATATAAGTTTACACAAAAGAAATCAAAAGAGCAGGAAAGGCAAAAAATTCAAATAGGATAAATACAAAACAAATACCAAAACTGTAGACTTAAACTCATATGCATTAAGTATAAACAGACTAAATGCTCCAATTAAAAGGCAGAGATTGTCAGAATGGATTAAGAACAATACACAACTAAACACTGTCTGTAAGAAACCAATCTAAATATGAGGACATAGATTAAAAGGAAAAATATGAGAAAAGATATACCATGAAAAAAACACTAACCAAAGGAGCTGGAGTTGCTGTATAAATGTCATATAAAGTAGAATTCAGACCAAATAGTATTATCAGGGATAAAGAAAGATATTCCATGATGATAAAGGGTTAATTCATCAAGAAGACAGCTATGTATAGAAGAATGAAACTCGACCATTTTCTTACACCATACACAAAGATAACCTCAAAAGGGATAAAAGACAGAATCCTAGAGGAGAACATAGGCAGTAAACTCTTCAACATCAGCCACAGCAGCATCTTTCAAAACATGTCTCCAAAGGCAAAGGAAATAAAAACAAAAATGAACTTTTGGGACTTCATCAAGATCGAAAGCTTCTGCACAGCAAAGGAAATAGTCAATAAAACAAAGAGGCAACCCACGGAATGGGAGAAGTTATTCACAAATGACACTACAGACAAAGGGCTGATATCCAAGATCTATAAAGAACTCCTCAAACTCAACACCCAAAAAACAGATAATCATGTCAAAATGGGCAGAGGACATGAACAGACACTTCTCCAGAGAAGACATACAAATAGCTAACAGATACATGAAAAAGTGTTCATCATCATTAGACATCAGGGAGTTCAAATCAAAACCACATTGAAGGGCAATTGGGTGGCTCAGTGGGTTAAGCCTCTGCCTTTGGCTCAGGTCATGGTCTCAAAGACCTGGGATCAAGCCCCACATTGGGCTTTCTGCTCAGGAGGGAGCCTGTTTCCCCCACTCTCTCTGCCTGCCTCTCTGTCTACTTGTGATCTCTCTCTGTGATGAATAAATAAATAAAATCTTGAAGAAAAAAAAAACACATTGAGATACCACCTTACACAAGTTAGAATGGCCAAAATCAACAGGACAGGAAACAACAAGTGTTGGAAAGGATGCAGATAAAGGGGAACTCACTTACAGTGTTGGTGGGAAAGCAAGTTGGTGCAGCCACTTTGGAAAACAGTGTTTTCCAAAGGAAAATAGATTCCTTAAGAAATTAAAAATAGAGCTACCCTATAACCTTGCAATTACACTACTGGGTATTTATCCCAAAGATATAGATATAATGAAAAGAAGGGCCATCTGTACCCCAGTCTTTATAGCAGCAATGGCCACAGTTGCCAAACTGTGGAAAGAACCAAGATGCCCTTCAACAGATGAATGGATAAAGAAGATATGATCTTTATATACAATGGAGTATTAACCCTCCATCATAAGGGATGAATACCAAAGTTTTGTATCAACATGGATGGGACTGGAAGAGATTATGCTGAGTGAAATAAGTCAAGCAGAGAGTCAATTATCATATGATTTCACTTACTTGTGGAGCATAAGGAATAACACAGAGGACATTGTGAGATGGAGAGGAGAAGTGAGTTGGGGGAATTTGGAGGAGGAGACAAACCATGAGAGACTGTGGACTCTGAGAAACAAACTGAGGGTTTTGCAGGGGAGTGGGCTAGGTGATTGTGAACCCAGTGGTGGGTATTAAGGATGGAATGTATTGTATGGAACACTGGGTGTGGCGCATAAACAATGAATTATGGATCACTGAAAAAATTTTAATTTAAAAAAAGAACTGTGGAAAGAACCAAGATGCCCTTCAATGGACGAATGGATAAGGAAGATGTGGTCCATATACACTATGGAGTATTATGCCTCTATCAGAAAAGATGAATACCCAACTTTTGCAGCAACATGGACGGGACTGGAAGAGATTATGCTGAGTGAAATAAGTCAAGCAGAGAGAGTCAATTATCATATGGTTTCACTTATTTGTGGAGCATAACAAATAGCATGGAGGACAAGGGGAATTAGAGAGGAGAAGGGGGTTGAGGGAAATTGGAAGGGGAGGTGAACCATGAGAGACTATGGACTCTGAAAAACAATCTGAGGGTTTTGAAGGGGCAGGGGGTGGGAGGTTGGGGGAACCAGGTGGTGGGTATTGGAGAGGGCACGGATTGCATGGAGCACTGGGTGTGGTGCAAAAACAATGAATACTGTTATGTTGAAAAAAAAATAAAAAATAATAAGTCAAAAAAAAAAAAAAAGACATAACAATTCTAAATGTGTGTATACTTAATAGCAAGACCTTCCAAACACATGAAGTTAAAATTGGTAGAACTAAAAGGAGAGATAGACAATAATATAATCTACAATTATTGTTGGAGAGTTTGGAGATATTAATAGAAAAGTAGACAGAAAATCAGTGAGGAAGTATACGACTTGAATAACAATATTGACCAACTTGAACTAATTTATATTTATAATATATATTATCCACCATTATCAAGTTACATGTTCTTTTCAAGTGCACAAGGAATAGCCACCAAGATAGAACAATTATGTCACAATAAATGTGTCACAACAAATTTAAGTCAATTGAAATAACACGAAGTATATTCTCTGACCACAAGAGAATTAAACCAGAAATCAATAATAATACGGAAATATGAAATATTTCCAAATATTTCATCAAACAATACACTTTTAATAAAACATGGGCCAAAAAAATTTGAACTAATTGAAAAACAAAAACACAAAATATGTAAGATGCAAATAAGGCAATGTTTAGAGAAATGTTTATTTCCCTAATCATACCAATTTCTTATTTTTAAAAAGAAAATAGTTTTCAAATCAATGAGATAAGCTTTCATTTACAGAGAATGGAAAAGAAGATAAAATTAGAACATAAGTAAAGATGGCAAAAAGTAATGAAGAACAGAATCAATAAAATAGAAAGCAGAAAAACATCAGAGAAAAATGAAATCAAAGCTAATTATTTTAAAATATCAATAAAATTAGATAAATCTCTAGCTAGAAAATCAGGAAAATATAAGAAAGAGAGAAAACACAAATTACCAATATTAGTCACCAAAGAGGAGACATCACAACAGATTATACAGGCATTAAAAGGATAATAAAGGAATATTATGAAAAACATCACAATGATGACTTAACAGTTTAGATGAACTGAGCAAATTTTTGAAAGAGAAACTATCAAAGCTAACTCAAAAAAACACACACACACACAAAATAGATTTATATCTATTAAGGAAATTGAAATTAGAGTTCAAACCGTCTCATACAGGATGCTCTATGCCCAAATATCTTCACTGCTAAATTATACTGAACTTTTAAGAAAAAAAATACCAAATTCTAATATAATAAATGAAATATGATCAACACTGAATATCCTAAAAACATTTAAAGGATAATGGCTCATATTTATGAGTAATCTATGGCAATAAATGAGACAACTTAAATGAAATGAACAAAATCTTTTCAAAGAACAACTTATCAAAACTAACTTGAGGAAATTTAAAACCCTAAGTAGCTAAAGTGTATCCATAATCTAAAATCTTTCCACAAAATAAACTCCAAGCCAAATTAGTGAAATGAGTGAAACATTTATAGAATACATAATACCAATCTTATACAAAGTTTTTCAGGAAACAGACAAGAAAATATTCCTTACCAATTCAATTTTATAGGCCAGAATAACCCCAAAGCCAAAACCTGAGAAACACATTTCTATAAACATAAGAAAATCAAGGGAGGAGTCAAGATGGCGGAGAAGTAGCAGGCTGAGACTACTTCAGGTAGCAGGAGATCAGCTAGATAGCTTATCTAAACATTGCAAACACCTACAAATCCAACGAGAGATCAAAGAGAAGAAGAACAGCAATAGCAATTCTAGAAACAGAAAATCAACCACTTTCTGAAAGGTAGGACTGGCGGAGAAGTGAATCCAAAGCGAAGGGAAGATAGACCACGGGAGTAAGGGCCAGCTCCCGGCAAGCGGTGGAGCAATGGAGCACAAAATCGGGACTTTTAAAAGTCTGTTCCGCTGAGGGACATCGCTCCAGAGGCTTAACCGGGGTGAAGCCCACGCGGGGTCAGCGTGGCCTCAGGTCCCGCAGGGTCACAGAAGGATCGGGGGTGTCTGAGTGTTGCAGAGCTTACAGGTATTAGAATGGGGAAGCCGGCTACAGAGACAGAGCTGAGGAGTGAGCTCTCAGCTCGGGGTTACCTTGAACCAGTCGCAGGCTCGGTCAGCTCGGAGCGCGGCTGGAGGCAGGGTGACGGGAGTAATAGGGCACTGTTCTCTGAGGGTGCACTGAGGAGTGGGGGCCCGAGCTCTCGGTTCCTCCGGGCCGGAGACTGGGAGGCCGCCATCTTCATTCCCGTCCTCCAAACTCTACGGAAAGCGCTCAGGGAACAAAAGCTCCCAAAAGCAAACCCAAGGTGATTACTCAGCCTGGCCCCTGGTCAGGGCGGTGCAATTCCGCCTGGGGCAAAGACACTTGAGAATCACTACAACAGGCCCCTCCCCCAGAAGATCAACAAGAAACCCAGCCAGGACCAAGTTCACCTACCAAGGAGTGCAGTTTCAATACCAAGGAGAGCAGCGGAATTCCAGAGGAGGAGAAAGCAAAGCACAAAACTCATGGCTTTCTCCCCATGATTCTTTAGCCTTGCAGTTAATTTAATTTTTTTTCTTTTTCAATTTTTTTCTCTTCTTCTGCCAATTTTTTTTAACTTTTACCCTTTTCTTTTTTAACGTTTTTTAACTAGTTTATCTAACATATATATATTTTTTCTTTTTTATATTTATTCTTTATTCGTTTTCTTTTTTTAATTGTTTCCTTTTTTTTTTCTTTCTGATCCTCTTTTTATCCCCTTTCTCCCCCCTCACGATTTGGGATCTCTTCTGATTTGGTTAAAGCATATTTTCCTGGGGTTGTTGCCACCCTTTTAGTATTTTACTTGCTCCTTCATATACTCTTATCTGGACAAAATGACAAGGCAGAAAAATTCACCACAAAATAAAGAACAAGAGGCAGTACCAAAGGCTAGGGAACTAATCAATACAGACATTGGTAATATGTCAGATCTAGAGTTCAGAATGATGATTCTCAAGGTTCTAGCCAGGCTCGAAAAAGGCATGGAAGATATTAGAGAAACCCTCTCGGGAGATATAAAACCCCTTTATGGAGAAATAAAGAACTAAAATCTAACCAAGTTGAAATAAAAAAAGCTACTAATGAGATGCAATCAAAAATGGAGGCTCTGACTGCTAGGATAAATGAGGCAGAAGAAAGAATTAGTGATATAGAAGACCAAATGACAGAGAATAAAGAAGCTGAGCAAAAGAGGGACAAACAGCTACTGGACCACGAGGGGAGAATTTGAGAGATAAGTGACACCATAAGACCAAACAACATTAGAATAATTGGGATTCCAGAAGAAGAAGAAACAGAGAGGGGAGCAGAAGGTATATTGGAGAGAATTATTGGAGAGAATTTCCCCAATATCCAAAGGGAACAAGCATCAAAATCCAGGAGGTTCAGAGAATAGGTCCACACCCCATCACCTAATAGTAAAATTTACAAGTCTTAGTGACAAAGAGAAAATCCTGAAAGCAGCCTGGGAAAAGAAGTCTGTAACATACAATGGTAAAAATATTAGATTGGCAGCAGACTTATCCACAGAGACCTGGCAGGCCAGAAAGAGCTGGCATGATATATTCAGAGCACTAAACGAGAAAAACATGCAGCCAAGAATACTATATCCAGCTAGGCTATCATTGAAAATAGAAGGAGGGATTAAAAGCTTCCAGGACAAACAAAAACTGAAAGAATTTGCAAACACCAAATCAGTTCTACAGGAAATATTGAAAGGGGTCCTCTAAGCAAAGAGAGACCCTAAAACTAGTAGATCAGAAAGGAACAGAAACAATATACAACAACAGTCACCTTACAGGCAATACAATGGCACTAAATTCATATCTCTCAATAGTTACCCTGAATGTTAATGGGCTAAATGCCCCAATCAAAAGACACAGGGTATCAGAATGGATAAAAAAACAAAACCCATCTATCTGATGCCTACAAGAAACTCATTTTAAACCCAATGACACCTCCAGATTTAAAGTGAGGGGGTGGGAAAGAATTTACCATGCTAATGGACATCAGAAGAAAGCAGGAGTGGCAATCCTTATATCAGATCAATTAGATTTTAAGCCAAAGACTATAATAAGAGATGAGGAAGGACACTATATCATACTCAAAGGAACTGTCCAACAAGAAGATCTAACAATTTTAAATATCTATGCCCCTAACATGGGAGCAGCCAACTATATAAACCAATTAATAACAAAATCAAAGAAACACATCAACAATAATACAATAATAGTAGGGGACTTTAACACTCTCCTCACTGAAATGGACAGATCATCCAAGCAAAAGATCAATAAGGAAATCAAGGCCTTAAATGACACACTGGACCAGATGGACATCACAGATATATTCAGAACATTTCATCCCAAAGCAACAGAATACACATTCTTCTCTAGTGTGCATGGAACATTCTCCAGAATAGATCACATCCTCGGTCCTAAATCAGGTCTCAACCGGTATCAAAAGATTGGGATCAACCCGAATGTTTATAGCAGCAATGTCTACAATAGCCAAACTATGGAAAGAACCTAGATGTCCATCAACAGATGAACGGATAAAGAAGATGTGGTATATATACACAATGGAATACTATGCAGCCATCAAAAGAAATGAAATCTTGCCGGTTGCAATGACGTGGATGGAACTAGAGGGTATCATGCTTAGCGAAATAAGTCAATCAGAGAAAGACAACTGTCATATGATCTCCCTGATATGAGGGAGAGGAGATGCAAAATGGGGGATAAAGGGGGTAGGAGAAGTGTAAATGAAACAAGATGGGATTGGGAGGGAGACAAACCATAAGTGACTCTTAATCTCACAAAACAAACTGAAGGTTGATGGGGGGAAGGGGGTTGGGAGGGGGGGTGGGATTATGGACATTGGGGAGGGTATGTGCTATGGTGAGTGCTGTGAAGTGTGTAAACCTGGCGATTCACAGACCTGTACCCCTGGGGATAAATATTATATGTTTATTAAAAAAAAAAAGATTGGGATCATTCCCTGCATGTTTTCAGACCACAGTGCTCTGAAGCTAGAACTCAATCACAAGAGGAAATTTGGAAAGAACCCAAATACATGGAGACTAAACAGCATCCTTCTAAAGAATGAATGGGTCAACCAGGAAATTAAAGAAGAATTGAAAAAATTCATGGAAACAAATGATAATGAAAACACAACAGTTCAAAATCTGTGGGACACAACAAAGGCAGTCCTGAGAGGAAAATATATAGCGGTACAAGCCTTTCTCAAGAAACAAGAAAGGTCTCAGGTACACAACCTAACCCTACACCTAAAAGAGCTAGAGAAAGAACAAGAAAGAAACCCTAAACCCAGCAGGAGAAGAGAAATCATAAAGATCAGAGCAGAAATCAATGAAATAGAAACCAAAAAAACAATAGAACAAATCAACGAAACTAGGAGCTGGTTCTTTGAAAGAATTAATAAGATTGATAAACCCCTGGCCAGACTTATCAAAAAGAAAAGAGAAAGGACCCAAATCAATAAAATCATGAATGAAAGAGGAGAGATCACAACGAACACCAAAGAAATACAGACAATTATAAGAACATACTATGAACAACTCTACGCCAACAAATTTGACAATCTGGAAGAAATGGATGCATTCCTAGAGACATATAAACTACCACAACTGAACCAAGAAGAAATAGAAAGCCTGAACAGACCCATAACCAGTAAGGAGATTGAAACAGTCATCAAAAATCTCCAAACAAACAAAAGCCCAGGGCCAGATGGCTTCCCGGGGGAATTCTACCAAACATTTAAAGAAGAACTAATTCCTATTCTCCTGAAACTGTTCCAAAAAATAGAAATGGAAGGAAAACTTCCAAACTCATTTTATGAGGCCAGCATCACCTTGATCCCAAAACCAGACAAGGATCCCATCAAAAGAGAGAACTACAGACCAATATCCTTGATGAACACAGATGCAAAAATTCTCGCCAAAATACTAGCCAATAGGATTCAACAGTACATTAAAAGGATTATTCACCATGACCAAGTGGGATTTATTCCAGGGCTGCAAGGTTGGTTCAACATCCGCAAATCAATCAATGTGATACAACACATTAATAAAAGAAAGAACAAGAACCATATGATACTCTCAATAGATGCTGAAAAAGCATTTGACAAAGTATAGCATCCCTTCCTGATCAAAACTTTTCAAAGTGTAGGGATAGAGGGCACATACCTCAATATTATCAAAGCCATCTATGAAAAACCCACCGCAAATATCATTCTCAATGGAGAAAAACTGAAAGCTTTTCCGCTAAGGTCAGGAACACGGCAGGGATGTCCATTATCACCACTGCTATTCAACATAGTACTAGAAGTCCTAGCCTCAGCAATCAGACAACAAAAGGAAATTAAAGGCATCCAAATTGGCAAAGAAGTCAAACTATCACTCTTCACAGATGATATGATACTATATGTGGAAAACCCAAAAGACTCCACTCCAAAACTGCTAGAACTTGTACAGGAATTCAGTAAAGTGTCAGGATATAAAATCAATGCCCAGAAATCAGTTGCATTTCTCTACACCAACAACAAGACAGAAGAAAGAGAAATTAAGGAGTCCATCCCATTTACAATTGCACCCAAAACTATAAGATACCTAGGAATAAATCTAACCAAAGAGACTAAGAATCTATACACAGAAAACTATAAAGTACTCATGAAAGAAATTGAGGAAGACACAAAGAAATGGAAAAATGTTCCATGCTCCTGGATTGGAAGAATAAATATTGTGAAAATGTCTATGCTACCTAAAGCAATCTACACATTTAATGCAATTCCTATCAAAGTACCATCCATTTTTTTCAAAGAAATGGAACAAATAATCCTAAAATTTATATGGAACCAGAAAAGACCTCGAATAGCCAAAGCAATATTGAAGAAGAAAGCCAAAGTTGGTGGCATCACAATTCCGGACTTCAAGCTCTATTACAAAGCTGTCATCATCAAGACAGCATGGTACTGGCACAAAAACAGACACATAGATCAATGGAACAGAATAGAAAGCCCAGAAATAGACCCTCAACTCTATGGTCAACTAATCTTCAACAAAGCAGGAAAGAATGTCCAATGGAAAAAAGACAGCCTTTTCAACAAATGGTGTTGGGAAAATTGGACAGTCACATGCAGAAAAATGAAACTGGACCATTTCCTTACACCACACACAAAAATAGACTCAAAATGGATGAAAGACCTCAATGTGAGAAAGGAATCCATCAAAATCCTTGAGGAAAACACAGACAGCAACCTCTTCAACCTCAGCCACAGCAACTTCTTCCTGAGAACATCGCCAAAGGCAAGGGAAGCAAGGGCAAAAATGAACTATTGGGACTTCATCAATATCAAAAGCTTTTGCACAGCAAAGGAAACAGTTAACAAAACCAAAAGGCAACCGACAGAATGGGAGAAGATATTTGCAAACGACATATCAGATAAAGGGCTAGTATCCAAAATCTATAAAGAACTTAATTAAACTCAACACCCAAAAACAAATAATCCAATCAAGAAATGGGCAGAAGTGGCAGGGGGTGGGAGGTTGGGGGAACCAGGTGGTGAGTATTAGAGAGGGCACAGATTGCATGGAGCACTGGGTGTGGTGCAAAAACAAGGAATACTGTTATGCTGAAAGTAAAAAAAAAAAAATTTTTTTTAAAAAAAGAAATGGGCAGAGGACATGAACAGACATTTCTGCAAAGACATCCAGATGGCCAACAGACACATGAAAAAGTGCTCCACATCACTCGGCATCAGGGAAATACAAATCAAAACCACAGTGAGATACCATCTCACACCAGTCAGAATGGCTAAAATTAACAAGTCAGGAAATGACAGATGCTGGCAAAGATATGGGGAAAGGGGAACCCTCCTACTACACTATTGGTGGGAACGCAATCTAGTGCAACCACTCTGGAAAACAGCATGGAGGTTCCTCAAAATGTTGAAAATAGAGCTACCCTATGACCCAGCAATCACACTACTGGGTATCTACCCTAAAGATACAAATGTAGTGATCTGACGGGGCACGTGCACCCGAATGTTTATGGCAGCAATGTCTACAATAGCCAAACTATGGAAAGAACCTAGATGTCAATCAACAGATGAATGGATAAAGAAGATGTGGTATATATACACAATGGAATACTATGCAGCCATCAAAAGAAATGAAATCTTGCCATTTGCGATGATGTGGATGGAACTAGAGGGTATTATGCTTAGTGAAATAAGTCAATTGGAGAAAGACAACTATCATATGATCTCCCTGATATGAGGAAATGGAGATGCAATGTGGGGGATTTGGGGGGTAGGAAAAGAATAAATGAAACAAGATGGAATTGGGAGGGTGACAAACCATAAGAGATTCTTAATCCTGCAGAACAAACTGAGGGTTGCTGGGGGGAGAGGGGTTGGGAGAGGGTGGTGGGGTTATGGATATTGGGGGGTGTGTGCTGTGGTGAGTGCTGTGAAGTGTATAAACCTGGTGATTCACAGACCTGTACCCCTGGGGATAAAAATACATTATATGTTTATAAAAAAATTTTTAAATGAAATAAAATTTTTAAAAAATTCAATTATCCCCACAGATTCTTATATAATTAGGGGATACTAATATATGAACAATGGTTAAAATTCTAATTGATGTAATTAATCACCTTCATACATGCAAAAAAAAAGAAATGGAAATATCAATATGAACATATGAACTCACTCTATGGGTATGTATAGAAGATTATCTGTATCGTTATGTTTTTCTTATATAATTATATAGAGATACATATTGGATATATGTTATCTATATACAACCCAGTAGCAATAAGCATCTCTAATGACAACATTGTCATCTTGAAATACTTTCCCAATTTAAACAAACAAACAGGGTTTCTCAGAGAAATTTGCAAGATGACCCTAGAAAATCTTGTCATATCAGAGTCAAAAGGACTGAGAAGTGAGTTGGGGGAAATTGGAGGAGGAGACAAACCATGAGAGACTCTGAGAAACAAACTGAGGGTTTTGGAGGGGAGGGGTTGGGGGGTTGGGTGAGCCTGGTTGTGGGTCTTATGGAGGGCATGTATTGCATGGAGCACTGGGTGTTGTGCATAAACAATGAATTCTGGAACACTGAAAAGAAATTTTAAAAAAATAATTTTTTTTGAAAGAACTGAGGAACCAGTGTGCTCTCAGGAGCCAAAGAGGGACAATTGGAGCTTCAATAAGGAAAAGAATTGTAATGAATTGAAACCCATCAAATCTTTCTAAATCCACAGATTTATGGGGCCCTTGTGTGACTCAGTTGGTTAAGCGTCTGTCTTCAGCTCCGGTCATGCTACCTGGGTTCTGAGGTAGAGCCCCGCATCAGGCTCTCTGCTCAGCAGGAAGCCTACTTCTCCCTCTTCCTCGGCTGCCTGCTCGTGCTCTGTCTATATATATCTCAAATAAATAAATAAAATCTTTTAAAATAAAAATAAATAAATCCACAGCTTTATAACAATATTTGCAATTTGTTACCTCCAGAGGGTGACAGGAAGCTAACCCATTTTTTCTTGAAAACTGGGTAAATAAAGTGTGATTTGAGCATTTATTCTGCCTGTGCTATATAAACTATTCCACTGAGTAACAAAATATTGGATGAGAAAAAGTGTTTCCTTATACAAGTAGTCAAGCTATTTGATGACAAATGAAATTATAGATTAAGATGCCACCAATCCCCCAGTGAATGAGTTTAGGTGTTGAGCAACAATGGCTACTCACATCAAAAAAGGAGTGAAAACCAGACATTAATGCGGTGATGAATGAACACATAGAATGAACACCACCCATAATCTTGCCAAAAGGGTTCACATCTGAGTCTGACCAAGCCTCAAATTCTAGCTGCTAATTTGTAGGAAATGCAGAAGACAGAACATGTTGGACTACACCAAGAGTATGCATTTAGCGAAATCTAGACTGCAGGTCAAATGCCCAGATTCATCAATACAAATTGTAAGGAAAAGAGGAAGGGAGGAAGGAACTATAAATTAAAGGGAGTGTAGAGAGACCAAAAATTTAAAATGTACAAGATTTAACTATAGCATTTAGGGATGCACTTGAGTGATAAAACCATAAAGTAGGGGCGCCTGGGTGGCTCAGTTGGTTAAAGCCTCTGCCTTCGGCTCAGGTCATGATCTCAGGGTCCTGGGATCGAGCCCCATGTCGGGCTCTCTGCTCAGCAGGGAGCCTGCTTCCCCCTCTTTCTCTGCCTGCCTCTCTGCTTACTTGTGATCTCTCTCTATCAAATAAATAAATAAAATCTTTAAAAAAAAACATAAAGTAATATAAGGACATGATTACTGTAAAACTAGTTACTGTAAAGTAGTTATTTATTGAGGGAGAATGGTGTCGTATCTGGAATGAAGTTTGTGTGTGTGTTTCTTTGTGTCTGTCATTCTATCCACTGTAATGTTTTACATGAGATGTCTTTCAAGGAAAAATATCTCCACCATTACGGAAGGATCTACAAATGATCAAAACCAGTTTTTATGTGCTGGAGTGAAATGGCAGAGCTCAGTCTCCACACCAATAAAGTGACAATGAAAGCCAAAGCAGTCTAGGAGCTCAGGCCAGCAGCCTTAATATTAATCTGTGAACAATTTAAGTCACCTCTTGTTTATGGTACTCCACCCTGACATGTACTCCAGTGGGATCTGGCTCTCCCTTTGTCCCCAGCAATTAGCACAGTTTACACTTGAGCAATCATTGTTTTGACCTGTCCTAAGTCTCGGCATCCGGACTCCATCACCCACCATCTGTGCACTTGCCAGGAGGACCGCTCAGCATCTCTCCAGCAAACACCGGAAGTGGGTCTTGGCCATGGGCCTATACTGTGACAGGCGGCCAAGGGATAGGGACTTCTGTCACTCAGGTCTCAAGGACCACAGCTGATCAAAACCAGCTACATACAGATTTAGTTGTCCAAAAAATGCTCTGCTTTACTATGAAAGAAGGCAAAATAGGAGAAAAGGGAAGAAAAGGAGACACACATACAGTAATGTAGAAAAGATCTGAGAGGACAAAAGGGAGAAAGAAAATGTAAAGAGAAAAGGAACCAAGAGAAAATAAGCAGGAAGCCAAAGAGAGAGAGAAGAAGTTAGGAATGGATAGTGCATGGTCAAAGAGAAGCAACATTTCTTTTTGAAAAGAGTTGGCTGCTGCCAGTTGAGTCATGCACTGAACCATGCTTAAATACTTCCAGAATTAAATAAAATACACTCACTCTTGAAGGGAGTTTATTCCTCAACCATATCTAAATATTTATTTGTGGAAAGAGTTTTCATAGCAACGGGGAACCAACAGAAATCCCCACCAGTTCTACCAAAGAACAGCTTCACACTATCACTTTGATATTCTGGGGAGCCAAGGGTCAGACTGGGACAGTGACATCAACATGCTGAGGAGGCAGCCCCAAACTTGGGCAGGAAAGTGTTTGGTCAGCACAGGGCTGATGCACTAGCCTTGGGCTTCTCAGTGAAGGCCCAAGTCATTGGAGAAAGCTGTTTGGAATGAATCCTTGGTTACTGATCAGGTTGGGGACAGGAGACTCCTCAAGCCTCCACAATGCTGCAGGGTCCTTAACTGTCCCCCAGCTTCATGTACACTCTCACTAACCTAGCCTATCTTGACTGGCTTTGTAATTTTTCAGAATCTGTCCAGGGTGGAGAGAAGCTATACCAAAGGACCTTGTATCTAAGCACATCCTAGGTGGGAGAAGATCAGGGACCAGATGTGAGTAGTGAAGATAAAATTTTGTTACTAATGATAAAGTAGCAAAATTTGTAAGCAAATTGGGGTTTTTTTAAGACATAAATTGGAGAAGATCCATTATTACCTCTATAATAATGTCCCATTTCATTATTTAGTCCTGGATGGGAAGAAGAAGGATAGAATACACTGCATAGGGGAAGGTATCAAATACCTCGCACATATCTACTGCCTTTTTTCTTTCTCATTGAGCTCTTAATCAGGACCTTCTCTTAGGAACTTACCTTACATGTGAATGTATCTTATATAGAAAGTAATATAATATAAATTTAAATCCATGACAGTAGGAAGTTCTGTCTAATTGACTCACTGCTAAAACCATAATGCCTAAAACAGTGCCTGGCACATAGCAAGCACTCAGTACATATTTATTGACAAATTAAATTGCTAACTTGCATATCTTATTCCTGGTTGTAGAGCTACTTTGGCGGCCCACTCCATGGAAATCTTTAAAATAGAAATTGTCTAAAAGTGACCTTGCCTCAATTTCAGGGCCTTTAGATGTTCTTTGTTTTGTGGTCTGCCTTCCGTCCCCGTGAACACTTACCTCAGAAACCTCTCTTGGCCTCTGGATGTTGCCTGACCTTGCATCATGAGTGCTGGCCCAGATTTGATTCCTGACTCTGTCTTGACCCCCTGCTTCTGTGTAGTCTGTGGGTCTGGACTCTACCTTCCATATTCTCTCCTTTCTTTCCAAACATTTGCTTTGGCTCAGAAATAGTCTCCTCACTACATAAAGGTTGATGGCAGGGGCCTCGAAGAAAGAGAAGCAAATATTGGGAGAAGACTGTTGTATCTCAGAAAGAGTTAAGAGAGGAGAATTAGCAAACTTTTACTGAGGAGCCTACCCTGTGTCCAGCATGTTCCAAAAAACTCTATGTGCACTGATCAAGGTGATTATTACACAACACTATAAAATAGGTTTAGTATCCCCATTTTTAGATAAGGAAACTGAGGCATAGACCAGTTAAGTAAGTGGCCCAAGGTCTCACAGCTAGTCAAAGGCAAAGCCAAGACTTAAAGTCTGGTGGTTTGCCACAGCACTGGAATTCATAACCACTACAGTCCACCAATGCTGGTTCTATGAGTGATTTTTGCCTAGTTGGGATGGGAAGATGAAAAAGAGCATGACAGGACGGGGTACAGGAAGACCAAGGAGAAAGAACACAAAGCTTGACCTTTCTTTCACAATTCAAAACAACTACCACTACTACTACAGCATCTATTCATTGAGTGTTTGCTGTATGTATACTAGATGTAGACTAGGATCTTAATTTATCTTCAGCATAAGCCCATGAGGTGTGAAATTGGCCTTTCAAGGTGTTCAACATTTTCCAAGGTCATAGATCCAGAACTGGCAAAAAGTGAGACTCATTCCCAGGCCTTGTCCCAGGCCTGTGCTCTTAGCCACCGTGTCAGAACATATCCTCTAGCACAGAGCATCTGCACACATCCCTGGGGGCTTTGGTATGTGCCTCAGCCTTTACCCACATTTCTCATGGATGACGCTTGTATAGAGACAGGGTGCTAGTTCTTAGTTCTAGGTATTTTTCTGACATGTGTCACAGTGAGTAAAGAAGAGGATTATTTCACACTCCAAATACTGCTGATTTTGATCTAAGAATTCTTCTCAAATCGACACATAAACAACAAATCTGCAGAGTGAGAAGTGTTATGAAAGAGGTGTTGGGATAAGGTTTGAGGGGAAATCTACAAGATGAGAGTTAATTTGTTCTTTGCACAGAGGTAGTTAGACCCAGGAAGACAAAAACTGTAGTTTTCTACTATGGAAGGAGAACAACTTAAGAGGGCATAATTAGGAAGGATGACCTGGGGTAATGGGGGACCCCTATTCTGGGAGTTTTGACTCTGGCACCTACAAACATACAATTCTGGATGGAACCATTCTCTGAGCCTTTTGTTTTCCCATCCATAAAACAAAAAGTTTACACTGAATGATCTCCCAGATCCCAGACAACTTAAAATACTCTGACTGTGTTCTGAAATGACACCATTCTAAAATCAGCCCATGACCCATCTAATCCATTATTCTGATTACCAACTCATGACATGGACTATTTAAAAAAAAGAAAAGAAAGAACAAAAAGCCTTGGGATGGAAGCTTGCCTTGCGGTCTGTTTAGAGAGGTTTGGCCACTGACCAAAGTCTGACAGCCATCAGCAGGCAGATTAAATGTTGCCTATTTGGTTCCTGGATTAATGCGTGGTTTCTTTAGCTTATGACCACTTCCCTTTTTAGGTTGTCTTAGCACATCCAGTTGTTAATCCTGGCCTAATAGCATGAGTTTGCTTATGGTAGAGTACAGAGAAAACATGTAGGGTCATGGTGACAGTTGGAAGCTATAATGCTTCTCTAGAATTTACCATTATATTGTAAATTATATTGTAAATTCTGGGAAGGAAGAATGTCATTTCTTAAAGTGTGTTCTGACCATTGATCAATGCCTTCCGTTGAAATCTCTTAAATGAGTTTCTATTGAGTGATGGGTACATGTAATGAGCCGAGTCCAATAGGTGCTCATTGACATCTCAGGTATAACAAATAAGTCCAATAGAAGCCAGAGGGAATGAGTTAGAAAAAATGCTACCTTCAGCTTCTAGGCATGGTTAAGGTCTGACCCATCCCTTAGTCATTTTCTCTTCTGTGTCTGTCAGTCTTCTGATTCCACTAGCAGTGGCCTCTCTACAGGATGCCAAATGCTTCTTCCAAAGCCGTAGATCTGAATCAACCAAGAAGGTGCCTTTCCCTTCAGGCCTCATAGGTCTTTGCCATGGACACATCTCTGTGCTGCAAACAATAGCAGGCAGCAGAGCAAGAGAGAGGGAGTGCTGAGCCTGCCAGTGCTTGAGGCTGTGCATCCTTGGCCTTGTGTGTCTGATAGCATAATGGATGAATTATTAATTATGATTTATCACTAGAATAAAGGAAACTTGTAGGCAATTCTCTGCAAAGACAAGAGTACAAAAGACTGTGCCTGGGGCTCAGGCTTTTATCAGTGACAGATGAACACTTGGAACAGAATAACAGAGAAGATGTTTGGTATTTTTCACCTCATCTTTTAGCCAAGCACTTAATAAGCACTAATTTACTAATTTCCGAAAAAACCTCATGAGAAAGGAAATATTATTTCTACATCTTTCTCCTCACCATTTTGAAGGATGCGAAATTAAGGCATTAAATTTCTATCCCATTGCTTTTTAAAAGCATTCCTAAGTAAATATTTGTTCTTTTAAACACTATTTAATTGAAGTGCAGCTTCATGACTCAAACTCTTTCTTCTTCTAAATAAAGGGAAATGTTCATCATACCAGGAAATGTTTAAGAAATGGAAGCATTTGTTTTGATTTTGACTGTCAGAGCAAGAATGTTTGGGGATTCTTAGGACCGCAAATAAATATTCCAGCAGCTTTCCATTCATTATTTGCCTAAAAATCCAATTTGTTAGAAACAATTTCACCATCTTTAAAGCCCCAAGTATTGTTAGTAAATGCTACCAAATTTTTTTCTTAGTAACTACCCTCCACACTTCCTAGAACTGAAAAGTAAAGAGCATTGGAGCTCTATAGAGATACTCAAGTTTTAAATGTCTTGGTTTAAGTTCATTCACTGTCTAGTTGATACATGTTGGCTGGTGTGCAGTGTGGAAGAGATTAAGAGGAAGCAGGGAATTTGTGACTAGGATGAAGGTAGAGAAGTTCATAATTCAACTTAGTGTTGTCATTATTATTGACATCATCATCACTATTAATCCTTTGGATTAGTATATCATATCACAATTCACAAGTGCCTTCTTAAACATCGATTGATTAAATTCTGTAAGAGCTCTACCAGGTAGGTTTTGTGATCCTGTCAGAGATCCTGCCTCTACAAGAGACTATTTAAATACCAATAATTTGGGGTGCCTGGGTGCCTCAGTGGGTTAAGCCTCTACCTTCTGCTCAGGTCATGATCTCAGGGTCCTGGGATCGAGTCCCACATCGGGCTCTCCGCTCAGCAGGGAGCCTGCTTCCTCTCTCTCTCTCTCTCTGCCTGCCTCTCTGCCTACTTGTGATCTCTCTCTGCCAAATAAATAAATAAATAAATACCAATAATTTATTTGGGGGTTTGAGGAGGGTCAATATATAATAGTCCTCTTTTTCAAGTTTGAATTCTGAACAAACTAAAAAAGAAGAATAGACATTTAGAGAGTAAGATCTTTCCCTTATTATTGATATGGTTATTAAGGAACATGGCTTAGAATTGTGGGGACAGTGGGCTTCCTAATACTGAACCCTCAGTTAGTCACCTCCCCCCGGCACAAGCACCACTGGAGAACATAGATTGACTCTACAGCAGTAGTTCAGAATTTTTCAGGAGATGAACCCTCTGCAAGCACATCTCAAAGAAGGAAGAAAGGAGCCATCGTTTCAATTGCTCATCCCAAACTCATCAACTAGAAAATCACCTCTCCTGTCTTGGGAGAAACGAGTAAGTAGTTGGAGGGAGGCCAGGAATATTCTGCTAATGGATGTCACTCCAAATGGAAGGAAGTTCAAGAGGCAGGAATACTTATTTCCTCGTAACACATGTCTCCCTCTATCTGAATTTTCCACCATCTTATTTTGGTGGGATACTTGGAGATAGTTTTGTAGGGAGTTTTGTTTGTTTGTGTTTTCTGTTGTGTGTTATGTTGGCTGGTAGAAGAGAGTTAGTCAACCCTAATCAGTACAGACTGAGGCAGGAGGTTCTGGCAGGCAACCCTAGATTCTCACAGGAAACATATCCCTGTCAACCTTTTGATACTAACAGAGACACCTTAATGTGCCTCATCTTTAGAAATAGTGAGTTAGTTAGATTCCAAGGCATTAATTATTTGGCCCATCTCAAAGATTTCTTCATCTGAAGGAGGACCAAGTTAGATATTCATGATATAGAAGATAGAAGCTGGCTTTTTTTCTCTTGGTCTCTATCCCTTTTATACCTCCAATTCAACACCCCTTAGGGGCTAAGAGGCTCCACTCCTGAATAACTCCTCTGTTGACAAATTTTGTCTTTGTCTCAGCCTAGACACTTAAGTGTCTTTTCATCCCCAATCCTTTCCTTCTCAGGATAAATCCTCTAAACCCCATTTTCTCAGGAACTTTCATCTATTTCTGTGAATCTGGCACTTTCATATTCCAAAGATGTAGGGTTAAATTGAAGTACTCCTCTAATACGATGGATCTGAGTATCCTGAAAGTCCAGGAAACTGACCACAGCAGGTATTCTAAGTCATATAAACATTAGACTGACTGCAAAGAGGTAGATGGACTAGAAGGGACAGGTGGTATCAATGGCAATTACCAGAAAAATGTCAGACCAGTGGGGAACAAAGGCTTAGAAGCTGGACTGATCAATAGGATTGCCAAGAAGGATTCTAACTCCAGACTGAAGTTGCCTATTTTCTCTCTTCATTTAAGGGCCCAGTTATCTCTGGATCTAGCCTTAGTTATGCAAAAGGATAAAAGATCAACAGGGGCAGAAAATACATCTTCATTCTCTCCTATTAAAAGCCAAAGCTGAATTTCAAAAGCGCTTGGGTTTCTCTCATATTGTTTCTCTGAGTTAAACCCAAGCTCATAGGTCATATTTTGATGCAAACATTGGCCTTTTTCTCACAAGAAACAGCAAAACATGCATTAGGAGGTAAGGAATGGTTTACTCTAGGAAAGATACAAGAGAAGGGGGGATGCTGTATGGCAGTGATACATTATACCACCTGGTCAGTGGACTGGAGCAAGTCCACCAACTGTTTGCTGCCTGTTTACAGTGAAATAACTGCAGAACTTTCTGTAGTGAACAGGTGGAAACTTTTCAGCATTTTGACACAATAATTTTATGACTATTGACTCCAGTAATAAAATATTTGGCTCCTATTCTGTGTGACCACTTTTTTTAATTTTTCTTGCAGTTCATTTTATTATAATTTTAAATAAAAGTATCAGTCTATGAAATATTGGACATTAAGAAAATACTTTCTTTTACTGCATGTAACACACCCTTCTATGGCACCGTTTCCCAAACTGGGTTCTGAGATATTTCATGAAATTCTGAAAAATGTCTTGAGGGGCCAGATAATTGGGTTCACTAGCTTTCACAAAGTAAAGGGTTTCTTTACTGCAGGACTTTCTGAGCCTTGAACATAGTATGAATTTATTTTTTTTTTAATATTTTATTTATTTATTTCACAGAGAGAGAGATCACAAGTAGGCAGAGAGGTAGGCAGAGAGAGAGGAGGAAGCAGGCTCCCCGCTGAGCAGAGAGCCCGATGTGGGGCTCGATCCCAGGACCCTGGGATCATGACCTGAGCCGAAGGCAGAGGCTTAACCCACTGAGCCACCCAGGCGCCCCCATAGTATGAATTTAATCTCTAGTGTTAATTATTAATCTTTAAGAGCAAACTACAGTATTTTTTTAAATTTTATTTGGGTTTTGAAACCTTTTTACATCATGTAAAGTAGTGTTCTGTGAAACACAGAGAAATACTTTATAGGGTATAGAACAACCTTGTAGAAGGTAAAAATAGTCTTTTCTTCTTTACACCTGACTCCATCTGCTACTAGCATTACGTATCTAACTAGTACATTCTACTTGTTTGAAATAATCAAAACTGCCATTTTTTATTTTTTTAATTTTTTTTTACTTTATTTTTTTTTAATTTTTTAAATGTATTTTCAGCGTAACAGTATTCATTGTTTTTGCACCACACCCAGTGCTCCATGCAATCCGTGCCCTCTCCAATCCCCACCACCTAGTTCCCCCAACCTCCCAACCCCCGCCCCTTCAAAACCCTCAGATTGTTTTTTCAGAGTCCATAGTCTCTCATGGTTCACCTCCCCTTCCAATTTCCCTCAACTCCCTTCTCCTCTCTAACTCCACTTGTCCTCCATGCTATTTGTTATGCTCCACAAATAAGTGAAACCATATGATAATTGACTCTCTCTGCTTGACTTATTTCACTCAGCATAATCTCTTCCAGTCCCGTCCATGGTGCTACAAAAGTTGCAACTTTCTGATGGAGGCATAATACTCCATAGTGTATATGGACCACATCTTCCTTATCCATTCGTCCATTGAAGGGCATCTTGGTTCTTTCCACAGTTTGGCGACCGTAGCCATTGCTACTATAAACATTGGGGTACAGGTCACCCTTCTTTTCACTACATCTGTATCTTTGGGGTAAATAGTAGTGCAATTGCAGGGTCATAGGGAAGCTCTATTTTTAATTTCTTGAGGAATCTCCACACTGTTCTCCAAAGTGGCTGCACCAACTTGCATTCCCCACCAACAGTGTAAGAGGGTTCCCCTTTCTCCACATCCCATTTCTGAACTTAATATGCTCCATTATCACTCAATCTTTCTCCTCCTTTTGCTCAAAGAGATAGAGTGGAATTTTGTCCATCAAACCTTTCCAAAACTGAGATACAATGAAAACATGTGCTCAGATTCAAATCATTCATATATGACATCCTGTGGTCATCTGTAGAGCACCTAGAAAAACTGTGCTTGGAAGCCCTTGATGGGCTTCTCAGTTCTGAAGGACTGGAAAAGTCAACTAGTCAACAGAATTATGTGGAATATCTCAACTCCCTTACTCAAATAATACTGACTATGGAATATAAAAAGATATCTTTAGCAAATTCCTTGATCTTGATTTTAGTATAGGGTTTATTTCTATTTTAGATTATGGAACATTGTTAATATTGTACCAAGGGGTCTTTTTTTTTGGTATTTTGCATTATTTATTTATTTTTTAAGATTTTACTTATTTATTAGAGAGAGAGACAGCATGAGCAGGTGGGAGGGGCAAAGGAGGAGGGAGAAGCCGACTCTCCACTCAGCAGGGAGGTCGATGCAGGACTCAATCCCAGGACTCTGGGGTCATGACCAGAGCTGAAGACAGAGGCTTAACTGGCTGAGCCACTCAGGTGCCCTACTTTGCATTTTTTTTTTAAATTTGAGTATAGTTGACACACTAACAACTATATGACTATAGTTGACACACACTATAGTTGACAAACGCTATTGCATTAGTTTCAGGTGTATAACATATTCAACATCTCTGTGTGTTATGCTACACTCACCACAAGTTTAGCTACCAAATGTCACCATGCAATGCTATTACAATACCATTGACTATATTCCCCATGCTGTACCTTTTATTCCTGTGACTTACTCATTCCATAGTATCCAGTTTTATGTCCATCCTTGTATGTAGTCTTTCTTTTTTCGCCTTACACCAACTTTGATGCCGACCTCAGTATCTTTTCACTTTCCCACCCCCAGATCTCTAATCACACAATGGCAGAGACTGCCAGTTACCTATCCAAATATTCCTTATCTCCTTTCTGTCATTGTCCCCAGATTAAATCCAAACACAAGGCTTCCCCTAATAAAATCCGGATTTCTTAGTCTCCCTTGCAGTAGTAAACTCTGGTCAATGGCAGGTTTGTGTCACTTCTGAAAAACCTCTTTAAATGATTTCCTGTGTGTGCCATTTGTTCCCTTTTCATTTAACCCTTATTCCATTCTGTCCCTGGAATACAAACGTGATAGTTGAAATTTAGCAGTCATCTTGAACTCAGAGAACATGGGCTAACCTGGTTATGCTACATGGAAGGCTAGAATTAGCCTGAACCTGATGTCCAGAGCTGTAATATCAGTACTGAAATGTTTAGCTCTAGCCTTCTTCATCTAGTAGAAAAATAAACCTATTTTATTTAAGTCATTGTGGTTTTTTTCTATTGTTTGTTTTATCTCTATCAGTTGCAGCAGAACCTAATTCTATCTGATAAATGTACCAATAAATATCCCAGTCTTTGCCAAGGGCCTCTGTATGTATGTCTTAGGACAATCTTCAACACCCAGCCAGCCTGTTTACGGTTCTGCCTTACAGCCTTAACTTTTTACAGCCTTCATAATCTATAGCCTTCACTTTCTGCTTGCACACAGCTTCAAGATCAGCTAGAGGAGAAAGCTTAAGGCCACTTCACATCTTTCTTGTACATGTGCATGGCCTTGTGCATCCATACAGCCTTTTAGATATTCAAGAATATGCTGGAAACCATATGATAATTGACTCTCTCTGCTTGACTTATTTCACTCAGCATAATCTCTTCCAGTCCCGTCCATGGTGCTACAAAAGTTGCAACTTTCTGATGGAGGCATAATACTCCATAGTGTATATGGACCACATCTTCCTTATCCATTCGTCCGTTGAAGGGCATCTTGGTTCTTTCCACAGTTTGGCGACCGTGGCCATTGCTGCTATAAACATTGGGGTACAGATCGCCCTTCTTTTCACTACATCTGTATCTTTGGGGTAAATACCCAGTA